>NC_137619.1:13727455-13943624 GCF_963280865.1 Gymnoscopelus braueri | reverse complement strand
TTGCTCAATGGTGAAAATTGAAGCTCTTGCGCAGGAAACCGGGTTAAAATCCGGGGTAGAAGAGGAAAGTTAAGTTAAGTGAAGTGCTTTAAGTGAAAATGCTGTTGTTGGTGCAGCAGTAGAAATGGATAGATGGCTAGAGTGTTCTGTCGCCCCCACCTGTGTCTCTGTTTCAGTCAAACATGTCTGGTCATCTTCTGGCTTCTAGCCTTCTACCTCCATGCTGCTGGTCTCAATGTCTTCATGTTGAGAAGCGTGTGGAGAGAGAGGGACATTGGGGGAAGTGTGTGTGTGCGTGTGTGTGTGTGTGTGTGTGTGTGTGTGTGTGTGTGTGTGTGTGTGTGTGTGTGTGTGTGTGTGTGTGTGTGTGTGAGAGGAATGTGATGAATTCAGATTCCAACTTTATTACAATTTTCATTGGAAAAAAACAAATAAACACTAACACACTAAAGAGTGCAATAAACAAACTGACCCCCCCCCCTGTATTCTGTTTATTAAAACCAGACAACAGAGGGAAAACATAATAATGCCATGGTCTCAGCACCTCCCCCAACCACCACACCCCCACCCCCTATCTTAAAAAAAAAACAAAAAACACACCCACTTACACACCCACACACACAGAGCGCACTGAAAGATAGATGACATATTCCTCCATGGCATTCTGGAGGTGTGTGTGTGTGTGTGGGGGGGGGGGGGGTGCAGAGTAAGATATAGAGAGACATGTTGAGCTAAGTGAGATTAGAGCCATTTGACCAAAGTGCTGTGGACAGTGGACACAGAGAAAATAGCAAACAGCAGGTCAAGATATCGTCTCTGTCGGGTGGAAACCTACTATGTCCAAAATATTAACTTTTCAGGAAATGAAAAAAATAGCAAATATACAAGCTCATAGCGCTATGAGCTTTTAGGGGGGGGGGGGGGCATTCCACAGACGTGGGGCAGTAGAGCAGAAGGCCCGGTCGCCCATGGTGTGGAGCTACATTTTTGGGGAAAATCCTTGAATATTTGTAATTCAAATCTTTGCTTCTGGGGGTCGTCCCTGGAACAAAATATTTTGAGATGCGGGTTCGCGGCCAAATACATATTTTTTTTGTTGTTTGGTTGCTATATCAGTGGTGCTCCAACTTTTTCCATGTCAAGGACCCCCAAAATTATATGTATTTGGCCGCAGACCCCCATCTCAAGATATTTTGTGCCCAGGGAGGGAACCCCCTGGAAGCAAATATTGGAGTTAAAAACGCTCGCTTAAAAAAAAAAACGCACACTCCAAATGACGATGGACTCAGACTCAGTTAATGCTTCATTTCTTTAAGCTTTATTAGCACGACGCGTTTCGCCGTTATATATATATAGTCTAAATAGGACTCGTGCACATCTTGTTAGACCCCGACTGGAGGTGCAGGTCAGCGCAAGAGCTATGTATAAAGCTAAAAGGTGAAAACCTTCAAAAGAAGGGACCGCACACTCCTCAGGACTGATTTTGCTTTTTTATTGTTTGCACAACGCGTTTCGCTTCCGCTTCCTCAGGTGCTATGAGCATAGCACCTGAGGAATCGAAACGCGCTGTGCAAACAATAAAAAAGCAAAATCAGTCCTGAGGAGTGTGCGGTCCCTTCTTTTGAAGGTTTTTAGCTTTATATATATATATATATATATATATATATATATATATATATATATATATATATATATATATATACTTTTGCAAGATTTGCACAAATTGTCGAGATTTTTCAAAAATAGTAGATCTACAAGCTCATCAGAATGCCGCGCTATGAGCTTGTATATCTGCTATTTTTGAATAGTCAAAGAAATCTAAAATAGATTCTAGATATCAGGACACAGGCCTGCTATTTATTGTTTTGAGTACAGCTGAGCTCGGTCTTATGAAACTCTCTCTCCGTCTTATCTTTGTATATATAGCTATGCTCTCTCTCCCTTCTTTCACCAGAGAACTACTTGACCACCGATCCGTGTTTTTTAACCATTTGCATCCTAGTATCCCCTATTCTGGGGCTAATATATAGTTTTGCGACACATTGTTGTGAGCTTGTAGATTGGCTGTTTTTCAGCCAAGATATTTAGTTGAGAGCGAAGCAGGAAGGGTCGAGCGACTCGAGCCTTTTGGGAATCCAGCCAACTAAGTATAAGGTTTAAGTTTTTCATTACGTTGCTGTCAGGGAGAAACCTCTTATCTCCATATCTTAACTTTTTGTGTTTTTTTCCTGTAAATTAACGCCCTACTTGATCATACTACAGCGTCACACAAAAGCATCAAAAGTAGCAGATCCTCAAGCTCGCGCCGCATGTTGAGCTGGTCGATCTGCTACTTTCGCTACTTTTGAATTAGAATCCTGAAAAAGTAACTGTTTTGGACATGGGTTTCCACCCGACAGAGACGATATCATATAATAAACTTCTATCTTATAGTTCATACTAAAGCAGCGATGAAGCGACTTTCTACAAGTCGTTTTCAATGAAAGCCAACACCGTGAATTTTATACTTAAACCAACTGCTGACTCCCAGGGTGTGACGTACTACAAACAAACGAAAAGATGAGCCTGGCTTCAACTTTTTTCAGCGGCTCCAACGATGACGCAGTGAAGCGTCAATCAATCATGATGTTTTTGTTTCAACATTTCCACCCACCACGTCGCTCCCCACAATTGGATGTAGTATGGAGCCAACCCTTTTAACCCATTAAGGCCTGAGGTTTCCGATTAACAGTTTACTGAAAAACGTATGTTGCTAGATCAGTGGTTCTCAAACCTTTTCATGTCAAGGACCTCCAAAATTATATATATTTGGCTGCGGACCCCCATCTGAAAACATTTTGTTCCAGGGACCCCCAGAAGCAAAGATTTGAGTTACAGATGTTCGCTTTAAAAAATATATATATTCAAAGATTTGCACAGATTTTCAAAAATAGCAGATCTACAAGCTCAGAGTGCCGCGCTATGAGCTTGTATATCTGCTATTTTTGAATAGCCAAAGTATAAAATAATGGTTTAAGTGGTTACACAGATGTCTTGAAGGGTTAAAGTGCCTTGAAAACAAATAAAAGCTTAAAATGGATCCTGTGGTGTGGACTGGCAGCCTGTCTTGGTGGCAGTCACTATAGTCAGTCAGTCTAGCTAGCAGCAGCATTCTGTGCTATAGCTGTAAGGGAGGACCAGTGGTGTAAAGTAACTAAGTACATTTACTCAAGTACTGTACTCAAGTACAATTTTGTGGTATTTTTACTTTACTGGAGTATTTCCAATTTTCAATACTTAAAAAAAAATATTGTCCTTTTACTCCACTACAATTATTTGAAAACTTTAGTTAATAGTTACTTTTCAGATATAAATTATTAGATTATAAAACATACATTAACCACTTTAGCCCTATTTTATACCTAGGCTATTTGAAAATAGCCGATCTACAAGCTCACAACACGTTGCATTGTGATGCGTTGTGAGCTTGTAGATCTGCTATTTTCAAACATTTTAGTACTTTTACTTTTGGTACTTTAAGTACATTTTGATACCAACACTTTTGTACTTTTACTCAAGTCATTTTTTTATTCCGGACTTTTACTTTTAACAGAGTACTTCTACATTGCAGTAATATTTTTCTTAATAAAACATTTGAGTACTCTTTCCACCACTGGGGAGGACAGAGAGGATTGACCATTACAAATGTACAGACAGATCATTGGGACGATTAAACGGGGCGAGATGAGGCCATGGACAATGTTCTGTAGGTTAAGAAAGGAAAGGAATGACTTGGTTTTGGAGATTGACCTGAGATAGAAAGAAAACTGTATTTGTTTCAGACATTTGTTTCAGTCAGTCATGTCTGAAATAAATATATACACCAATGTTTGTAAGCAAATGGTTTTAGAACAGGGATTAACCCATTAAGACCGGGAACGCATCTGCGTCATTTTAGATTTCTTTGGCTATTCAAAAATAGCAGATATCTATATATGTAGATCTGCAACAAACAAAAAAATCGTGGAAATGTGTGCAAATCTTTGAATACATATATTTTTAAAGCAAACATTTGTGACTCAAATCTTTGCCTCTGGGGGTCCCTGGAACAAAATATCTTGAGATGGGGGTCCGCAGCCTCGGCCTCATTAACTTGGAGAACAGTATTGGCTGAACAGTTATGTTTTTAATCTGTTCAAGACAGTTACTGAGGTGCTTCAGAGGGCATAGATACATACTGGTGATCTGTGCCAGTGGTGTAAAGTAACTACGTACATGTACTCAAGAACTGTACTTAAGAACTATTTTGAGGTATTTCTTTACTTTAACTGGAGTATTTCCTATTTTCTATAGTTTTACTTGTACTCCACTACATCTCAGAGGCAAATACTGTACTTTTACTTCACTACAAATATTTAAAAACTTTAGTTACTAGTTACTTTGTAGATTTTGATTATTATTACAAAACATCCATTAACCACTTCAGCCCTATTTAAACTTTGGCTTTTTGAAAATAGCAAATCTACAAGCTCACAATGCGTCCCGATGTGACGTGTTGTGAGCTTGTAGATCTACTATTTTCTTAAATTTCTTTTATACATTTTAGTCATTATGATAACTTGTGAAACGGCATAATGAGTACTTTTTATTTTGGTACTTTAAGTATATTTTGATGCCAATACTTTTGTACTTTTACTCAAGTAAATTATGATTACCAGACTTTTACTTATAACATAGTGCTTCCACATTGCAGTATTGATACTTTTACTGAAGTAAAACATTCGAGTACTTTTACCACCACTGATCTGTGCACTCTAAACTTAAAGAACCTCAGTAACTGTGTATCGTCAGAATTACAATGAAGAGACGTTATACTTGAGCATGATTTATTCCAATGGAAGCATATCGTCGCTGTCGGTCAAAATCCTCGCATATCTACAGAATTGTCAACTTTTGCACAATATGGAAAAGAGAATAGGCCCTGAGATCATTCATTGGAGGACCCCGTGGGTAATGACGGCAGACGGGGGGGAAAAACTGTACCCTGGATGCCAAGCAGTGGTGTGTTCTACCGTGTTCAGCTATATACTGTACTACTGTATACCGTCCCAGAATAAATAAATAAAATCATATAACGTCTACTAACCATCCGAGGCAGCGTATCTGATACGGGCTGGGGGCATCAATAGCCTTTTTCATGCGATAATGTGACGCCCGAGATGAAGGCTTATGTGTGGCTCTTGAAGTGTTAATTCCTGCTGCCCATGGGAGTTTGAAGTAGTTCACACACACACACATATATGTTAGAGCGCTTAGTTATTTCATTCGGTGACCGCACGCGCGCGTACCGTGCATGTGGGAGGGAATAATTATGGTATATACCCTCCAAAAGAACCTTAGAACACACCACCGATGCCAAGTCTGTGTTCAGTTATGAGCTCTCTCTCTCTCCTCTCAGCTGAAAACTCATCCTCCTAACGGATTCCTGTCATTCTTCTACCCCCCCCCCCCACTCCCCTCAGTTACATCCCCACCCACCCACCCACATTCACATTGATACACAGGCTTTGAAACAAAGCCTGTGTATCAAACAAAAATGTTCCCTCAGATCTATAGCCCGAAGTTTCCAAAACAGTGGGTTCGGGGGACCCATATGTGGGTCGCGGACCAATTTTTATGGGTCTCTGGTAAATACCCCTTTATATTTAGTTTCCTACATAAAAAATAAATGTATTCAAACGTTTTTCAAAATAATTCCATTAAAAAAAATCAAAATAGAGGGGCAAAAAAAAAACTTTTAAGAAGTAGTGAAAATAGCCGATCTGCAAGCTCACAACACGTCGCGATGTGAGCTTGTAGATCGGCGGAACTACAGTTTCGCCCCAAATGGCTGATGGTGGAAGAATAGATAGTTACGTCACCGTTCCTCCTTACAGAAGTTTGTTTTTGGTAGATTGTACCGTTGGCTTTATAACGTGGCAGGTCCGGGAGCAGAACCTACTTGTACAGCCGGCACTCTGCCGCGTGTCTGAGCAAACGGAAAAAGTAAGGTTATAATCCTAGAAAGAGGGATTGATAAAATGGAAAGAGGGAATGCATGCAGAAAGAGGAGGTGTGTGTGTGTGTGTGTGTGTGTGTGTGTGTGTGTGTGTGTGTGTGTGTGTGTGTGTGTGTGTGTGTGTGTGTGTGTGTGTGTGTGTGTGTGTGTGTGTGTGTGTGTGTGTGTGTGTGTGTGTGTGTGTGTGTGTGTGTGTGTGTGTGTGGGGGGGGGGGGTGTGTGTGGGGGGGGGTGTGTGTGTGGGGGGGGGTGTGTGTGTGTGTGTGGCGTGTGTAGCGGGGCATGCAGAGAAGAAGCGCATATCTTCACCTTACGGAGAGGGAGAAAAATAATTGCTAACCTAAGGATTTACGGAGAGTGTGAGAGAGAGAGAAAGAGGGTGTGGAAGGGAGGCAAGAGCAGATTTAGACAGGAGGAGAGGCATGCCAGAGACGCAAACAAAAAAGGTAGAAAAAGAAAGAGACGTCAGCTGAGTTAGAGTGAGAGAGAGACACCAGCGGCACACATGGAGAGGTAGATGGGAGTAACTCACTACAGACAGGGTGGGAGGAGAGAGAGAGAGGGAAAGAGAGTGATGATGAGCCTGATTTATACTTAGTTGCACACTGGTGTTGCCTGCCGTAAATAGCAGACGTACAAGCTCGTAACGCGTCACGTTCGTGGCGCGTTTCGAGCTTGTAGATCTGCTTCGTACTTGAGCACGACGCCGGCACGCAACTAGGTATAAATCAAGGCTATAGAGGAATTCAAAGTGAAGGAAACGAGGCTAGAGTTCAGCCAGGGGGCTGTAGTCCACACTGTGGACTAGCGGCCTCTTAAGTTTGGAACGGAGGAGGGGAGGGATGGCAGGAGGAAGCAAGAGGGAGGGAGGGAGGGAAGGAAGGAAGGAAGCCAGTAGGGGAGGAGGAGGAGGAGGAGGAGGAGGAGGAGGCAGAGGAGGAGCTGAGTGAAGCCGACAGAGCCCTGCCTGCCTGTCTGCTTGCCGGTGAGGAGAAGACCGAGAGGGCAGGAAGGAGCAATGGAATGGATCGGATAAGATCAGAAACATTAAGAGGATAGATAGAGTAGAGATAGATGCAGAGGGAAGAGAGAGAGATGGGATGAGGAGGATCGCACTCAAGCCCCTGTAGGACTGTTCTCCAAACTGAGAGAGAGAGAGACAGGCTCCGTGGAGACAGACAAGCCGACAAGCCGTGTGAGGAAGATAGGAAAGGGGGGGGGGGATTGTGGATAGAAGAGGGAAAACAGTGGGATTGGAGAAAGAGAGCAAAGACAAGTGAAGAGAAAATAGATTCTCGGGAGCAGAGAAAGAGAGGCTTTGATGTGTGAAATTAGCGCGTGTTTTATATCCTGACTGGAGGAACAAATTAGTTTAGATGGGGAATAGAGAGAGGCTTTGAGAAGTTTGACTTTCATCTTCTTCCAGTAACTCCTCTGCTGTTAAAAAAATAATAATAAGGCTTTTTATTATACTTTTTTATTTGTATTGATCGCACACAGATCTTGCCTTTGTTTTTCTATATGGATTTTCCCCTCTGATCCAGGAGCGCCAGCAACACTTTTTTATTCATTAGAACTTTTTCCTCCGTTGAGAACTGGCTCTTTTTTCCTCTCCTAACTCCTCTGCTGTGTTTACTCGCAACCTAAAGACGGTCACTATAGCAGAAGCTTCTAGTTTTTGCTCCCAGACCAGTCGCATCGGTCCGTATAGCTCGAGCGCCCCGGCGTCCGTCCGTCCGCCGTCCAATTGGCCCTCGCGAAGGCGACAGCGGGGCGGATCCATGTGGTTTTTCCGGCGACGGGCGACGGTGGATCGGCGGCTGTACCTGACCGCTGAGGGGAGGGGCTGGGTGTGAGAGGAGGCGGGGCGTGCGGCGCGGCGCCACATGGCCAGCTACCTGCTGTGCTGGGGGGGCGGGGCTCTGGACGACAGGTACCTCTATGCCCCGCCCTACCCCGCCGTGTACAGGTGAGTTGAGACACTTTTGCGTCCCTTCTTGTTTTTGACTGGCGGGCGGGTGGTCTGACTGGTTTTGCTGTCTGTTTGACAGTGGCTGGCTGGCTTTCATTCGGCGAGCTGTACACTGGAGATCAGTGGTTCTCGAATGTTTTCATTTCAAGGACCCCCATGACTCTTGAGAGCGTACAAATGGAACCAAATGGACCCCTACGGGGTACATTTGGTTCCATTTGTACGCTCTGAGAGTTACAGACCTGTAAGGGTCCATTTAGAACCCCCACAAGGAACCCTGAGGGGTCCCTAGACTGAGATCCACTGCTCTGGATTGTTTCACCCGTTTAAGGCCTATGTTATACTTTGTGGTACGCCAGTGTCGCGTGAAAAATAAGTGATCTACAAGCTCACAACTGACTGGTTTCCCTGGCTGTTTATTTGACCGGCTGGCTGCCTAGCTGGCTTTCATTCAACACTCTACTGTAGATTGTTTGAACCATTTAAGCGCTTAATTAATTCATACTTTGTTGTATGACAGTGTCGCACGGCCCTTTTTGCAACTTCTTGAAACGTTTTTAATCCATTTCTCTATTTGCGTCTCACTCTCTGTCTGTATCTATTTTCTATATTTCTGTCTGTCTGTCTGTCTGTCTGCCTGTCTGCCTGTCTGTCTGTGTTGAGTTTGTGTGCCTCTTGGTTTTGTGTTGTCCCTGTTTTATTTGTTTTGTTTTCTCCCATCTATGTGTGCAGATTCCCCAAGTCTGCGCCAAACCGTCTGCCGGGTGGAAACCTCATTTGTCCAAAACTGTTACTTTCCAGGATCCAAATTCAAAAGCATCAAAAGTAGTTTGTCAAAAGTACTTTTGATGCTTTTGTGTGACTGTAGTATGATCAAGTAGGACGTTAATGTACTAAAAAACACAACAAGTGCTTATGTCTGTCAAGATTTTCTTTTCTTATTTTTTTGTTTCCTCAAGTCTTTCTGTTTGTTTGTCTCTCTGTCTGTCTATCTTTCCTTCAGGCTGTTTATCTTCCCTGTCCCTCCATCTGTTTCTTATGTGTGTCAGCCTCTCTCTCTCTCACTCTCTCTCTCTCTCTCTCTGTCTTATTGCCCAGTGTTATTGCCCAGTGAATGTTTGAGTAGGTAAATAGAAGGAACAGTGTGTTGGTCCCTGCAGAGAATAAAAATGTTTGATCTCCTGATGCAACTCAGTGAAACATCTTTAAAATATTTATTTTTCATCCAACCTTTATTTATTTTCTCGGGAATACATTGAATTCAATTCAATTCAATTTTATTTAAGCGTCAAATCACAACAAGTTGAGGGCTGGACCCTCATTTTCAATTACGCCGAGATAGTAACAGCAAAACTAATTAACAGAAAATATAAAACAAAACCAAACAAAAAAGAAGCTAAATTGAATCAAATTTAAAAATCTAAATACAAACGCCAATATCGAGTAAAAACAATCCCTAGTTAAAACAATTACTGTACTTTTAAAAACATTAAGATTTCTATTTTGTGTTCAACTTTTATTTAACCAGGCACGCCTTTTAAAAACAAATTGCTATTTACAATGGCGGCCTGGCAATTTCCAAGCATATTTAAAAAATGACCTGATGTTATTGGGAAGTCAATATTGAACCTCTTAAACCCCACATACTTTATGGAGTCCCCCAGGAGTCTATGCTAGACCCCCTCCTTTTTTCACTCTAAACCAAATCTCTTTTGCAAAAATGCAAACTCAAAAGTGAGTTTGTAGATCTGCAATTTTTTGCCAAATGTTCACTCCAGAATAGGGACGCTAGGGTTCACGTGCTCAATATGCATTGTGGATTATTTCCACAAGTGCGTGCCACATAAACGAAAAAAGCAGTCTTTTGGAGTTGGGAGTTGACCTCAGGGTCATGTAATGTAACCCAGTCCTGAGAGCAGGTTTGATGGGCTCCTACAGTGAGGTCAGAGGTCAACCTGGATGTCTTTGGCTGTGATGTCTGTCCCAGCATGCATTGGACAGAAGGCAGGAAGACACCCTGGTCACTTTCAGACATGCACTGTATTATGGAAGTTTCCAGACTTTAAACGTATGTATGAACACAACATTCCGGCTGAGGAGGATCTTGACCTGAGTCTGGGTAGTGTCCGATTTGGCTTAAACCGCTCTATGTGTGAATGGATGCAGTGATTGTCCGGTGAATTTACATTTAGCGAGTGAACGTGTTGATGATGCTTCAATTGTTGAGTGGAGCCTCACCTCCTCCCGAGGTGTTTGGAGAGAGAGATACAGTAGTTAACTGAAATCTAGTTTCATTCTGCTTTTTATTATCGTTTGAGTTGGAAATATTCACTGATCGAACTTCCATGGAATGGCTCACAAGCTAAACAAAACATAAATGTCTCTTCAGTACTTGTAGAGTAGAGAAGCACACCTGCACTCCCCTGTGCAATTTGCTCGTCTGTAAATAGAGACCATTGTTACTTTTTCCAGCTCGAGGACGGCTCGTTTTGATGAAAACTAGGTTGTAGCTCGTTGTCTACATGACATGTAGGCCTACTATGGTAGTAGAGTAGCGACAGTTTTGTTTGTGTTTTGTATGAGTGCATCAATGGGAGACCGCATGTAAAACAATTCAATGTATCTGTCATGTATCTCGTATTTCCCTCACAGCTGTTAAGTGGGAGTAGCTAATGTGTGCGTCTACTACCCAGACTCCGCCCCTCACGTTATCAAACAGGCTATTTACCTTCATGTGTGAATGCATCTGAAACATACACCAGCATTGTCTACTCACAGCTTTGGCCACATATCGTACATGAACATAGACCATTTTCCTGTTATATTTTCGACTTAGCAGTTGTTTACATTTTGTCCAAAGTTATAAATAAATGACATACATTGCCTCACCCATCATTAAGTGGTTAATGGGTTAACTGTTGAACTGCCACCGTTAAGTGACCTCACTGCCGATGGGAACTCAACGTGTCAAACATGGATGAAAATCCACTGCCAGACATGTTTGATGTAGCTGACTTTGTTTTCTAACTACGCTCCCTCCTCGGCCCCCTCTTGGCTCTTCCTCTCTTCATCTACCTCTCCTTCTCTCTTTCGTTCTCTCTGCCTCTCTTCTCCTGCCTGCTGGCCAAAGGTGAGCCACGTTTGTTTTTTATCTTCCATCCTGGAATGTAAGCAGTAAAGCACTGCTACATTCAGCAATGAGCAGCTCACATTTCTTTTGCAGCTAGTTAAACCACTTTCAACCTGGTGGCCCTATTCTTGGCATGTTGTTATAGGCAGGAAATCTGAAACATTTTCTTAGAAAATAGCCGCCCTAAAAGCTCCCGATGCGTCTTGTAGTAGAGCTTGTATATTGGCCATTGTCACCGTGAGGCACTATAGTACAACAAAGTCTACAATAGGGCTTAATTGGTTAAGTGGAAGTAATGCGATTCTCCCTCTGCAGCTGAGCTTGTGGCCTTTTTGTTGTCTCTCCAGCCAGGCGGTAGATAAGGTCTCGCTCATACTCAGCGGTGTAACAAGTACTCCCATTTCTTTTACTTAAGTAAAAGTATCAATGCGGCAAATGTAGAAATAAATACTCTTGAGTCTGTTACAAGTGAAAGTCCAGTATTCAGAGTAAAAGTACAGAGGTACTGGCATCAAAATATACTTAAAGTATCAAATGTAAAAGTAGCTGTTTATGCTGAATGTCCCGTTTCACAAGTTTACATGTACACATGTAGTATATAACATTTTTTTAAATAGCAGATCTACAAGCTCACAATGTGTCGCAAAGCGACGCGTTGGACCTCTAGTACTGGTGACCACCCTTACAGGCTGGGGTTGAGGTCTCATATTAAACAGTAATTCTATAATATTACATGCAAAATAGAACGTCTGTTTGAGCGTTCAAGTACTGTTTAAATGCCCCTTGTGTTTTCTAAGGCAGAGGAGATCGAATCATATTATGGCCAATTTATTTACCGGACAGTAAGGCTCACTGCCCGGGAGGGAGGGAGAGAGAGAGATGGAGAGAGAGGAGACCTCTGTCTTGTATGCAGTCTACTACTATGTGATTACAGACAGGAAATACGGAACTATCCTGTAAATTAAGTGGATATACTATTATTTTTCTGTCCCACCAGGACCTCTAGTACTGCTGGTTTTCTATCCTACCAGGACCTCTAGTACTGTTGGTTTTATGTCCTACCAGGACCTCTAGTACTGCTGGTTTTATGTCCTACCAGGACCTCTAGTACTGCTGGTTTTATGTCCTACCAGGACCTCTAGTACTGCTGGTTTTATGTCCTACCAGGACCTCTAGTACTGCTGGTTTTATGTCCTACCAGGACCTCTAGTATTGCTGGTTTTCTATCCTACCAGGACCTCTAGTACTGCTGGTTTTATGTCCTACCAGGACCTCTAGTACTGCTGGTTTTATGTCCTACCTGGACCTCAAGTACTGCTGGTTTTATATCCTACCAGGACCTCTAGTACTGCTGGTTTTATGTCCTACCAGGACCTCAAGTACTGTTGGTTTTATGTCCTACCAGGACCTCAAGTACTGTTGGTTTTATGTCCTACCAGGACCTCTAGTACTGCTGGTTTTATGTCCTACCAGGACCTCTAGTACTGCTGGTTTTATGTCCTACCTGGACCTCTAGTACTGCTGGTTTTATATCCTACCAGGACCTCTAGTGCTTGTTTTCTCACACAAAATGTGTTCTTTGTGCTTCCGCTGTTATGTTATTTAGCACCTTTGTGGTGTGTGTATCCTACCAAGTAATTCCACTGGTAGAATTAAAATGAGGACGGGGCATGGTGGCACAGTCGTTAGCGCTGTCGCCTCAGAGCTAGGTCCTGGGTTCGGGGACGCTGGGGGGCGTGTTCTCTCCTCCACGTCATGCAGTGCCCATACCCTAGGTGGGGTATGGGCATGTTCTCCCCGTGGGTAGATACCCTCACAAAAAACATGCAGTAATCCTGGTCTCTATACTGCCTTATTTTCACTTGAACTCATGCAGTAAAACAGTGGTCATGGACCCCCACATTGATATGTATTTGGCCACGGACCCCCATCTGAATATATTTCGCATGGAAGTGAACACTTGTGTTAAAAAAAAAAAAATTCCCCTGAATATACGATTTGTGTTAACATTTTTGAAATTCCCCCACGCGTGATATCACATGACTCCCATAGGAAATGAAAGTAATCTGAGGCTGGTTAAAAGCAAACATGGTCCTTCAATGACAAAATGTTCACCTGTGCTTGACCCCATACGGTTAGCACCCTGTAGCGTGTACTGTCCGTTTCCCAGGTTAGCTCAGTGCATTGACTGCTGTGGGGTGGGGTGGGGGTGATGTCGTGATGCATGGTTAATGGGGCTGGTTGCTCCTCACTCCCAAATTAATATAGAGCAACCCAAACCTAGCTGTCATATCTCTGACTCAGCATGGGAAGAGAGAGTTCTGCTGCTGTAGGCTCGCTAAACTCCCACGCACACAAACGCACACAAACGCACGCACACACTCCTGCTCCAGCGTGCATCTGCTCAAACAGCAGATAGCTGTGTGTGTGTGTGTGTGTGTGTGTGTGTGTGTGTGTGTGTGTTATGTAGAAGTTTCTCTGCAGTGGGAGGAGCAGGCCTTTTTTTTTTTTTTACAGTTTTATATTCTCTACATCTATTATACATCAAGGACCCGTTTAATAATTAACCCCTGAGTTATAGAGAGCTGTGTGTGTGCGCGCGCGCGTGCATATGCAAAAATCCTTTGCGTGTGTATTGGTTACAGCATTAATTCATAACCTTTTTTAATTTAAAAGGCCCCCAGTTTGATATGCATTAAACCACTCAATCCTCAGTGTTAATTTAACTCTGAGAGTCCTTCACAGGGACCCTGTGAAGGACTATGAAGCCATCAAAGCTGTAGCATTACTTGGAGACACCTCATAGTCACTTAAAAGATGGAGATGACCCCATAGTTACTTAAAAGATGCAGAAAACCCCATAGTCACTTAAAAGATGGAGAAAACCCCATAGTCACTTAAATGATGGAGAAAACACCATAGTCACTTAAAAGAACAACCTGTGGAATACTTCCAAGTTAAGTCTCCAATCTCTCAGCAGTCAACAGACATCGATGAGACATCGATTTAGCTAAATATGGTGAGCTAACTTTGAAAGCCTCTTATCTAATTTAGTTGCATGGAAGGCTTTCTAAAAATATATATGCATTATGCAACCATTTATTAATTTTTTTTGTGCTTTTTACCCCTTTTTCTCCACCAATGTAGTCGTTAATGTGTTTGTTGTATTGTCACTGCTTTTTTCGTCCTACTCCTCCTGCCCAATTCTCTCTGCTGACAGGTGCCGCAATCATACCGTGGGTCAGGATCCCAGGGGGGGGGGGTCCCATGATTTTGGGGGGGTCCCCAGAAGGCAGTGAAGAGACTTTTAAGACCTTTTTAATATCTCAAAAAAAAAGAAAAGAAAAAAGACCATTACAACATCAAAAGTAATCAACAAACTAGACCGAGTCCGAGTCAAACGAAATGTAATGCCTCAACTCCTGCAATTCCAAGTACTTGTCAGGGTGGGGGGTATAGGATAGGATTGTTTTTGGGGGTCGCAGCCTGAAAAGGTTGAGAACCACTGATCTAGTCTTAGGAAACTGGTGTTTTATCAGACACAAGATGGCTGCCATGTTGATCCAGAACAGGCTAGACTTGGAGGAGCTGTTGTGGGTTCTGGGTCGAGTTCCATTCATCTGTTGACTCTACTGAATGAAGGGTTCCACCCAGCCAAGAACCCTGACACACCCTGGAAAATACACACATGCACACGCATGCACACACACACACACACACACACACACACACACACACACACACACACACGCACACACGCATGCACACACGCACACACACACACACACACACACACACACACACACGCACACGCACACGCACGCACACTCTCTGTCTCCCCCCCCCCTCTGTCTCACTCTATTTGTCTGTTTTTCTTGCCCTCTCTATCTCTCTCTCTCTTGCTGTCTCTCTCTCTGTCTCTTATTTGTCTCTGTTTTTCTTGCTCCATCTTTTATTCTCTCTGTTTCTCGATTTCTCCCTCCCTCTCTTTTTGTCCCTCGTCATTCTCTATCCATCTCTCTCTCTCTCTCTCTCTCTCTCTCTCTCTCTCTCTCTCTCTCTCTCTCTCTCCTCTCTCTCTCCCCCCGCTGTGATGCTCATACACCCATTGTCTTAAGAATAAACAAACCCCTCCTCCACCACCCGTTCCCATCTCTCTATCCCCTCCCCCTTCTCTTTCTCTCTCCTTCTTCTCCACCCCTCCCCCCTCTCCCCTCTCAGCTCCGTTCTTTTGTAACGCTCCATCCTGCTAGGAAGGGGTGATGAGCGTGGCCGGTGGGACATACCAAGTGCTGCTCTGAGATGGGGGGGAGAGGTGCGTTTCAGTCAGACGTGTGTATGCATGCATGTGTGTGTGTGTGTGTGTGTGTGTTGTTACCGTGGAGGTGACAACAGAGGCACACGAGACAAGCTCGGAGGAGTTGCATCGCAATTTAAAAAAAAGACAATGTTCACCCGGGAAGGATGAGGCTAAACTGGTAGGCGTATTTTTTACCTTGAAATAAACAAAGCTTCTTTTTTGATAAGAGTTGAGACGAGGGGAGGAGTATAAGTTATTCTACATTTGCAGGGGAACTATAATAGCCCATCATCACAGATTAGTGTGTTTTGTTTCTATAGAACTGCAGCCTGGGGGGAGGCTGCAAGTTCTTTTGGGGGTGTCCAAGCAAAGCAGACACTTTGGCAGGTCACCAGGCGTGTGCTCCCTGCCCGGGCAAAAAAAACAACCCTTGTTGGCGAGACATAAGATAAAGTGAAAGTGTTGCTGGGGTGATTTATGGGAGCGTTGCCAGTCACTGTTGTTGTGTTGGGTCTCTCTTTGAATCTCTCCTCTCCTCCTCGGAGGGTTTCCTGCGCCGGTCGCTCGCTCCTGGTCCCCCCCTCCCCCCTACCCCTCTCCCGTGGTTGTAAAAGAGCGGTTATTTCTGTCCTGAATGGATGGATGAATGAATGAATGAACGAACGGTGCTGTGCTGCCTTGGGTCAGTGCCGTGCCAGAGGAAGGACATAGAGAGCAGTGTTGCCATGTCTGCTTATTGTAAGCGACTTTGGCCTTTGTTTTTCTGTAAAGTCGCTTGTAAATATTGGTTAATTTCATTTTTTTTGGGGGGGGGGGGGGGGTTGTTTCTAAAGTCCCCGTAGCACTTGCCGTAGCCTTGACGACTATGCAGTCTTATGCAAAGGTTTAAATGTAATTTAGATAGCATGTTATTAGACAGATGCCAGGTTCATTTGATGACCTGACATCCTATAGTTTGTTTAAATTTACATATTATTTATTGATATTATAATGTTTAGACTGATGACTCCTAGATTACTGAAGCACTACACTGTCTCTATGCATTTGATGTAATTACTTTGTGTTGTCCTTGCTTACTGTAAATCGATCTGTAAGTGTAGATTGCTTGGGCTTGTTGTTTAGACCAGACCGGTTCGTTTGTCAAACATTTTCATCTCAATGGCCCCCAAATTAATATATATATGTGTCCGCCGACCCCCATCTGAAAATATCTTGTGCCAGGGGGCACATGCAAGATTTGTGTTGTTAAAATGCTTAAAAATAATATTCCAAATATTCAATTTCCTTTTCTTAAATAGCAGATCTGCAAGCTCAACGCATCGCGATGCGATGCGTTGTGAGTTTGCAGCTTGCAGCTATTTTCAAATGTATATAGGGTTCAAGTGTGTGTGATCATGCCACCTAGTTGCCTCTTTTGGGCTTGTTCTCTTGGACCAGGTTACTTGTTTTTCTCACAGAATCTGGCAACACTGATAGAGGTTCCCCTCTCTCTCACTTAAAGGGACATGCACCCATAATACACAGTCCTTAGTGTCCATTTAAAGGTAGAGTAATTTATATATATATATATTATTTTTTTTCCCCCAAAGGTTACAGATATTTTATTCTGATTCTTGATATAGAGTGTTTGTTAAATAACAGTCAAGGCTCTCCCTGTCTCTCCAGCTCTTTGATAAACAGAAACATTTAATTTTCAGGTGGGTTGCCAATTTCAACCGTTTACCAGCTTCAATTGTGTTCAAAAGTGTTTTAGTTTGTCTCCTCATTTCGTTGTGCCAATACTTCCAGTTTCACTTGTCTATCCTGTGTGAGTTCTTTCTCCCAATTGGATAAAATTGTGTATCCCAACCTGAAAATGCATTTTCAGGGAGACCCCTGTTACTGAACAAACACACTATTGCAATGATTACTATCAGAATATAGACACTTATTATATACTTATAGCACTTATTTTAATCCATTAAGACTGGGAACGCATCTGTGTCGTTTTAAGATGTCTTTGGCTATTCAAAAACAGCAGATCTACAAGCTCATAGCGCGGCGCTATGAGCTTGTATATATATTCAAAGATTTGCACTCATTCTCAAGATTTTTCAAAAATAGCAGATCTACGAGCTCATAGCGCGGCACCCGGGCTATGAGCTTGTATATCTGCTATTTTTGAATAGCCAAAGAAATCTTAAAATGACACGGATGCATTCCCAGTCTTAATGGATTAACACAGACTGTGTTTACAAACGGGCCAAAAAGGTTAAATAAACAGGATTTTTTTTACAGCATGCACGTGCACCATGTTTTTGTGCCAGGCTTCAGCGTTAACAAGGGATTCCACCAAGAGAGAGATTTGCAACTGTTTATTGTTTGATTTTCAGTTCATTAGATACTTAGTTGGGATGTTGAGCCTGGAGAATCATGAATAATAAAAACCCAAATCCCAGATGATTTAATTTAAGCGTGTAAAGCCGATTAAAGCCTTGAATGGATGCGTTCCAGTATCCCCTCGGTTATTAGGCTGCATTTGAATCAATAAAAAATATATATTGTTGCTGTCGGGTAGAAACCTCTTATCTCTTATGTTTTTTTTTTCTTTTTGTGTTTTTTTCTAAATTAACAACTACTTGATCATACTACACTACTACAGCGTCACACAAAGGCATCAAAAGTAGCAGATCTACAAGCTCGATTTTTTTACTTGAATCCTGAAAAGTAACAGTTTTGGACTTTCCACCCGACAGAGACAATATACCGTGTATATAGCTAAAATCTAAAATGACACAGATGCTTTCCTGGTTTAAATGGGTTAAACATTTAATATATATATATATATATATTATTCGGCATAGTGGAGAACTGTGTTTGCAAGGTTTCTGACATAACCAAATGTATTCTTTAAAATATCAGTAAAAAAAATCGGACAAAAACATATGGCATCGATTGGTTGGGGTCTGACATATTTTCTTATTTAGGTTAGTTTGTCTGATTTCACACTTGTAATTTGCTCCGGATAAGTGTGTCTGCTAAATGCCTGAAATGCCGCAGCAAAGCATTTTACTGCCTGTACCTTCTTGAGTGAGTGAGAAAATAAACCCTCTTGTTTCTTGATGATACATTGTAATGTAATGTAATAGTTGGCTTATGATTTGTCAGAGTATTACTGTACTGTATGTTGTCATCAATGACGTTCAGTTCCCTGTATGAAACCAGGTGGGAACCACTGGATGTGGTGCGTGTGTGCGTGTGTGCGTGCGTGTGTGCGTGCGTGTGTGTGCGTGCGTGTGTGTGCGTGCGTGTGTATGTGTGTGTGTGTGTGTGTGTGTGTGTGCGTGCGTGTGTGTGTGCGAGCGCTTTTATCACTATACTTGTGAGGACCAAATGCCCCCACAAGTTTAGTATAATTTCAGAAATAGACATTTTGAGGACCATTTTGCTGGTCCTCGCAAAAAAAATTGTTGTTTCATGGCTAAAAAAAGAAAAAAAAGTGCGTGAGTGTGTGCGTGCACATACGTGCGCCCGTGCATGCACAGTCATGTGTGAGAGTGAGTGTGGGAGTCTGACTAATGCTGACACTATCTGTCTTTCATTGACAGTTCTTCTCATGCACGGGATGTGATGTAACTCTGGTTGTGTTAAACTGCCACCCAGTGTCTGGATGTAAAAACCTGCTTTAACCCATTCAATCTGGGAACGCATTTTAGATTTCTTTGGCTATTCAAAAATAGCAGATCTACAATGTCATAGCTTTGTGCTTGTAGATCTGCTATTTTTGAAAAAATCTTGAACATTTGTGCAAATCTTTGAATATGTATTATTTTTTAAAGCGAACATTTGTAACTCAAATCTTTGCTTCTGGGTGAGGGGGGTCCCTGGAACAAAATATTTTGAGAAGGGGTCCGCGGCCAAATACATATCTAAAAATGTTTGCTATGCATACATAAAATAATATATAAAATATGTATATTCAAAGATTTGCACAAATTTTCCCGATTGAAAAAAAAATAGAAGATCTACAGGCACAGAGTGTCGCGCTAAGCTTGTAGATCAGCTATTTTTGAATAGCCAAAGAAATCTTAAAATGATACAGACGTGTTCCCGGTTCTAAATGGATTAACATTACATCTTATGGGAGAAGTGCCAAGAATGATCACTATAAGTCTTAACAGTAATGATGATGTGAGCGTCCATTATGACAGTGGTTCTCAATCTGTGGGCCAGGGTCCTCTGGTGGGCCGTGTGAGGATATTGCAAGTGGGCCCCCAAAATAATTGGCAAAACACTTAATAATAATGTAAAAGAAAATGTCATTGTATTTTTTCTTTAAAACCTTGGGGGGGAAAAAATGTCATTGTGAAACAGATAATTATGATCTTAAAGGAGGAGTTCACCCAAAACATTACTTATTTTCTATCAATTGCACACCCTATGAAGCCTTGAATCCATGGATTCTTTTTTGTTTTTGTGGCATTCCTAAGCTAATAATTTGATTCCCGTCTCCTACCGGCTAATGTATCCGGTAGGAGACACAAAGTAGATTATTTGTGTCTCCTACCGGAAAAATACCGGTACACACGGTCATCAAATTATTGTCTTAGGAATGCCACAAAAACAAAAATAAATCCATGAAATCAAGGCTTCATGGGGTGTGTAATAGAAAGATAGAAAATAAGATTTTTTTGGGGTGAACTCCTCCTTTAAAGCATTACTATATAGTATATAAGTTCCATTGATCCAAGCCGGAACACAATCGATTGATTGATCATTACAATTAACTGTTGTGGTAAATGTTCGTGTTTTTCAACTGGGCTCTTATCCAGAAAAAGGCTGCTTTAGAGAGCTATGCAAATTCCTCAGCTCAAAGCCAAGGTCACCTGTTGGATGTGTTGGTTGTTATGCATAAACACAACATGCAAATGATTCCCGGTGATGAGCGGCTCGGGGGCAAAACAACAAAACGTCCTTCGATGTTTCGCTCGTCTGCTATTATAGTTTCTGTTCCATTTGTGTAGCTGACAGTGGTTCTCTAACGTTTACATTTCCCTGTAACTCTGAGAGTGAACCAAATGGACCCTCACACGTCCATTTGGTTCCATTTGTACACTCTCAAGGAACCACGAGGGTCCCTGGACCACACTTTGAGACCCACTGAGTGTTTCCAGTGAGCCAACATGCAGCACCCTGACTCTGTTTGACCAGAAAGGAACAGAGCCTTCATTAGTATAATTGGTAATACCTGTGAAGGAAGTAAGGAAGAGGCCCAATTTACATTTTGAGCAAGTGTCTAAAGACACGCCGCGCTGTGTGTATCGCAATGATCTGAGTTTTGAACATTCATACTGACACCACAACATTAGAAACAAGGAAGTTAATGTAGTGTCACACGTCTCCATGGTAACGTTCATTGTTTCCAGATGCACTGTACCGTCACTTTGACATCACTTTAG
The DNA here is from genome assembly GCF_963280865.1 of Gymnoscopelus braueri. Lineage (NCBI taxonomy): Eukaryota > Metazoa > Chordata > Actinopteri > Myctophiformes > Myctophidae > Gymnoscopelus > Gymnoscopelus braueri. The sequence continues at coordinate 13,922,747 of NC_137619.1, read as the reverse complement.
TCGTGCAAGTTTGAGACTTGTCGCGCACAGAATAAATGTGCTTTTAGTATAATAAATTGGGCATAAAAAAGGGAAGTGGGCCGGTAAAAAAAACTCTGGCCTGAAGAGAAGAGGGAAGCTGAGCAGTTTTCAAACACCCCCGCCCCAAACCACACACACACACATGCACAAGCACAACACTGTACAACCACACACAACACTGTACAACCACACACACACACACACATCTCTTCTTCACAAGCAGAGTCAGACGAGTCCACTCCCTGTTGTACGATTGTCTTTATTTAGACAAGCTTTCGAGAGGGAGAGAGAGAGAGACGGCGTAGGAGAGAAAACGATGATGGGATTTGATCCGAGGCCAGCGTGTAAGTGTGTGTGTGTGTGTGTGTGTTATGTCTGGGGGGGGAGGATGGGGGAGTGTGTAGGCGGAGGTTTTAAGAGGCCGGCCGTCAACAGGAACTTTTCACTTCTTGTGATGTGGTTGTTTTGGGGTTGTGAGAGGCTGCAGCTCTCTCTCAGGTCAGTGTTATAGTGTCAGTGTCAGGAAATAAGAGCAGAACCGACATAATAATGGATATAATGGAGGACGACACAGCACTGGACAGGTGCGTTGAACCGCTGTACTGGTCAGGCATGGGTTAACCCGTTCAATCCGGGGAACGCATCTGTGTGTCATTTTAGATCTTTGGATCTATTCAACAATAGCAGATATAGAAGCTCATAGCAAGGCACAGAGTGAGCTCGCAGATCTGCTATTTTTGAAAAGTCGTGAAAATGTGTCCAAATCTTTGAATATATATTTGTAAAATGCTTTGTTCCAGGGACCTCCAGAAGCAAACATTTGAGTTACAAATGTTCGCTTTAAAAATGTATGTATTCAAAGATTTGCACGCATTTTCATGATTTAAAAAAAATAACAGATCTACAAGCTCATAGCACTCGTGCTATGAGCGTGTGTATATCTGCTATTTCTTTAATAGCCAAAGTATACAATAATGGTTAAAATGGTTAAAATCTAAAATGACAGATGCTTTCCAGGTCTTAATGGGTTAAGTACTGGTGGTTAGGCACTGATAACTGAAAATAATGTCAAGTAATCATATCGTCTCTGTTGTGTGGGAAACCCCCTACTGTATGTATGTCCAAAACTGTTACTTTTACAGGATTCAAATGAAAAAGTAGCTAAAGTAGTTTCATGCTTTTGTGGGACACTGTTAGTGTGATCAAGTAGGGCGTTACTCTACGAAAGAAACACAACAAGTTAGGGTTAGGCACACGTTAAATACTGGTTATGGTACTGGTTACGGTTGGCACTGGCTAAGTACTGGTTAGGCACTTGTTAGTTACTGGTTAGTTGCTGTTTAGGTACTAGTTAGGTACTGTTTAAAGTAGGTACTGCTTACATACTGGTTATGAACTACTTATGTACTTGTTAGGTACTTGTTAGGTACTGGTTAGGTAATGTTTATGGTAGGTACTGGTTACATACTGGTTATGAACTACTTATGTACTTGTTAGGTACTTGTTAAGTACTGGTTAGGTAATGTTTATGGTAGGTACTGGTTACATACTGGTTATGAACTACTTATGTACTTGTTAGGTACTTGTTAAGTACTGGTTAGGTAATGTTTATGGTAGGTACTGGTTACATACTGGTTATGAACTACTTATGCACTTGTTAGGTACTTGTTAAGTACTGGTTAGGTAATGTTTATGGTAGGTACTGGATAAGTTTGTACTGGTTATAGGTACTGGTTTAGCCTGGGACAAAATGTAAAAAATAATAGTACTACTAATGTATTTAGTCCCCACTCCGTAGGGCTATTGTCACGGTACATTTGCACATACATGACAGAGTTTGTCCTCTGCATTAAACCCATCCTAACTGTTAGGAGCAGTGGGTGTTATTAACCCATTAAGACCTGAGGCCGATCTGACAAATCATCTCTGTTGGGTAGAGACCTCATTATGTCCCAAACTGTTACTTTTCGGGATTCAAATTCAAAAACAGCAAAAGTAGCCGATCTACAAGCTCAAAATGCTTTGCGCCGCGTTTCGAGCTTGTAGATCTGCTACTTTTGATATATATATATATATATATATATATATATATATATATATATATATATTTATATATACACATATATATATACATACATGCATACATACACACATTGACATACATACACACATTGTGTATATATATATATATATATATATATATATATATATATATATATATATATATATATTTCTTTCCGTATAGCTAACTGTATAGCTAAAATATAAAATGACACAGATGCTTAAATCCTCTATACCTAGTCAAACAGACCTCCGTTTGCTCTGTGCTTGGACTCCTTTTTTCCCCTCTACACAAACTCTTTGCCAAAAAGAATATGGATACTGGGGTTCGAGTTGTTAACCACTTAAACCCCTGCATCTGTGTTTTGGGGGAAACCTTTGCAGAAAATAATATATTATAATAATAATAATTAGGGATGCCACCGATTATTCGATTTTTCGAATATTCGTTACAGTCTCCATAATCGAATATGATTTTTAAAAATCGATTTTAATTATATAATTTTTTTTAAAGTTTTTTTTTTTAAAGTTTTTTTTTATTTTTTTTTTTTAAAGTTTTGTATGCCTTAGTTTCAATCAAAATATATGCTAATACTAATAATAGTAATATTATAGTCTTAATAATTGTAAATGGCCACAGTTTGTATACTGTAAAGTGGAGGAAGCCAGCTGCGCTGTCTGTGCAGACTCAGAGTGCTGCTGCAGCCACACACTCAGGGCCGGATTGGCCGTCGGAAGGACCGGGACTATTCCCGGTGGCCTGCATCCTAAAAAAAAAAAAAAAAAAAAAAGTTTTTTTTTTTTTTTTTTTTTTTTTTTTTTAGTCATTGGGGGGGGGGGGTTCCGGTGCTGTCGAATAATCGAATAATATTCGCCAGGGCTGTCGAATATTCGAATTGGCTCAAGGTCAGATTGTGGCATCCCTAATAATAATAATAATAATAATAATAGATATGCAAGCTCTTTTCTGCGATGATGTTTAATTTAGAGCGAAATATGAAAATTCACTATCATAGAGCCCTGAGGGATTCCGCTCAACCCTGTATGGGGTTGGCATGGTTAATACGGCGCCCAGGGAGCAGTTAGGGGTTAAGTGTGTTGCTCTGGGGAAGCATAGACTGGGGCGGATCTGGGTGTGTGGAAATTGAATGAAAGTGGCTGACCACCATTGAATAAGACAGATAACTTCCCCTGTGACCAACAACCGCAAAGCAGCACTCTGGTTCTGTGTGTGTGTGTGTGTGTGTGTGTGTGTGTGTGTGTGTGTGTGTGTGTGTGTGTGTGTGTGTGTGTGTGTGTGTGTGTGCGCGCGTGTGTGTTTGTGTTTGTGGTGTTCCTGGCCAGAATAATTGTAATTCATTTATGCCAATAATATTCAAAATATGGTTAAAACTCTTAGAATGTACTTAAACATGACTCGGCTTAGAGGCAACTCTTTGTATTGTGTCATAGGAAATATCTTTGTTTGTGAACATTGTGTTTTGGTGAAAACAAATAAAATCATGGAAAGATTCAGACTCGCCAACAATCAGCAGGTAATCCGATTGAGAGAGTTGATACTGTCATTCATTAATCCATACAAAATGATCTACATATCAACCTGATTGCATTCACAAATAGTTATGTGTTGGGCGCTCGGGTGGCGCAGTGGTAAAGTGCCTGCCCACCACCACGGAGGTTGTGAGTTAGGGCGGATTCAGACTATTGGCGGATTCAGACTATGGTCCCGGGTGCGCACCCCGGACCACTTGGCAGATGTTGTGATAGTGTGAACGTTGCGTACCGTTCCCCGGAACGGATCACCGTACCGTACCCGGGACCGCCTGGGGAGGTAGTCTCGGATCCGGATCATGCATACTCGAGTACGGAACGCTGCAATGTGAAGCCATCCGTACCAACAGAAGGCAGTGGACTGCAAATCATATATCATTTATATATTTTTATAACGACCCATTATTTTAGCTGGGTTATACCTTCTCATAGTTCTACTCGAATGTTGACAAGAAATAATAATCCCGCTAGAGTTTGAGTAGCGCGAGTTGTGAAAAAACATAAACAAAAAACACATGTAGCGAGTGCTGCTGCTAGGATAAAGATACCAAGGATTAGTCTGTGACGTCACTGCTAAGTTACCACTGTCATATGATTACAGACGACGTTACATTGTGAGGTTTCAAAGACCAGCGCACACACTGCTTTGGTTGTGTATTGTTCTGTTATTATTATAACTCAAGACAACGTTAGGAACACAGTCAAACTTTATTATTCACTCTAAACTCTGAGAAGTGACTCTTCTTCTGTGAATGTCATTCTCTATCTCCCAAAGCCCCATAGTGCACAGCGCCCCCATGAGGCACATAAGTACCATTATTACTGTTGAATGAAGTGTACTCGGGTACGGAAGAATCTTGGCCAATGTGAATGCTGGCCAGCTGGGAGAGGGCAAGCGTACTCGGGAACTGTTCGAATCAATCGGACCTAGTCTGAATCCACCCTTAGTGGTGCATCCGGCTTTGTCGAGCATCTATACAAACACAATTGGTCGGCCGTGTTCGGGGCAGGGAAAGTCGTGCGGGGAGGGTGATATCACTGCACATACTCCTATGGGCAGCTGTTGTCAGCAGGGAGTGTTGGGCGTTAAGAGTCGGACGAAGGCTCTTTGTCCTCCCGGTGGGGCTTGTTTTGTTTTTAGAGGACAGAGGTATAGCAAAATTAGCAAGGGCAGCAGAGTTCATGCAAAAAACGTGAATAAAAGTCTTTAATAAGGAAATTCTGACGTATAAGGCTTCCCCTGCATAAATAAACGATAAATAAAAAAATAACAACTTTGCATGAGTCTTAACTACATGCACCCATGGTCACACATGGTCCCTATTCCGTGGCTAAAGTTGAGCGAAAATAGCTGATCTACAAGCTCACAACATTACGCCTTGTAAGCTTGTAGATCAGCTACAGTATATTCAGCAAAGATATTTGGTGTATAGGGGGAAAAAAGAAGCCTAGTATAAAGTACACCCCTGCAGGACTTTTGCTAAACTAAGTATATAGGGTTTAAGTGGTCAAACCCTACTTTGTTAAACGTCAAATAGTGAAAAGGGCCAAGATGCGTTGAGAGCTTGTAGATGTTCTATTTTTTTTCCAAATGTTCGCCTATTTCTGTCCAGTGAAACTACTACTTTGAAGCCGCTTTAGTAAAAAGAAAACACTGTCTCACTTTATGTCATCAAAGAGTTCTGCTAGACTTGTGGCCTAGACTGTGACCCATGACAAACCTCTGGTCCTTTTTTTCATGATGGATTGAAGTGTGTTCACTTTGTCTGACTGTAGTTGTGTCCATAGAGGATGTATCGAAGTGTGTTCACTCTTGTCTGACTGTAGTCCTTCCCACTGGAAGGAACAATGGTACATTATGCACTGCTTCTCCACTTTTGGTCTGGGGGACCACCAAGGGGTCCAAATTGACCCTTATGGGTCTGTAACTCTGAGAGTTTACAAAAATCACTGTGCCACAGATTGGGGTCCCAGAGATTTAAAGAAAACATTTGTATCAAATGGGGGTCAGTGGCCTAATGCATATCAAACTGGGGGTCCTTGAAATTAAAAAAAGGTTGAGAATTAGAAGTATTGTGTTAATGTGCTGGTTCAGAACTGTGTGTGTGTGTGTGTGTGTGTGTGTGTGTGTGTGTGTGTGTGTGTGTGTGTGTATGTGTGTGTGTATGTGCTCAGCTCTTGGTTGACCCATCTCTCTCCATGTCTCTGTGTCCAGGGAGAAGCCAGTCCACCGGCCCCCAGAGCTGCAGTGGCCCCAGGCAGATGTGGCTGAGAGGCTGGCCCTGGGCGGAGGAGGTATGATGATAATACTATTGCGCTTAATTTGATCTACAACAGTGGTTCTCAAAGTGGACCCGGGGGTCCTTGAGGGGGTTCCAGGGGGTCCCCAGAAAGATTTAGAGCAGTTTAAACACTTTAATTACATTATCAACGCATAAGCTATTAGAAAATAGCCATTCTTCAAGCTTACAACGGGTCGCATTGTGAGCTTGTAGAATGGCTATTTTTGACGGTGAAAAGTTTTGACAACACAAATCTTCTCTTACGGGGGTCTGCGGCCAAATACATATACATTTGGGGGTCCATGACATGATGAATGTGTTTGAGAACCACTGATCTAATGTTTGAGAACCACTGATCCAAATACATATACATTTGGGGGTCCTTGACATGAAAAAGTGAGCTTTTAGTCTGAACAAGAGGAGAAGGCAGGATAGAAGAGAAGGCAGTGAGAAGACGTTAACACTGCTTCAACACGCTGCTGCTGCTGGCTCTCATTTGGAGTGGAATTTCTGTGGACTGACACCACACCCTCTGAGATCACATTTTCTGTTCCCCAGATTCTAATGGGAAGCTGAAAAACACAAGGTTTATAATGACCTCCCAGCCATCCATGATCATGGTGAAAGTGGAACTATAAGCGCTATAACGTTTCCCTTTTCATACCGTTTTTCAGTTCTTCCTGATGCGTGTGATCTTGAAGGGTTATTTATACTTAGTTGCGTGCCTGCGTTGCACACTGAAAATAACAGATCTACAAGCTCACAATGTGTCGCTCTGCGACGCATTGTGAGCTTGTAGATCGGCTATTTTCGGTGCACAACCAAGTATAAATCAAGCAATGTTGTGACATGATTCCTGTATTATGCTGGACCTGGTCTTTAAGATACTCTAAGGACCAGTGTCCAGATACCTGTCAAACTACAAGCATAGCACCTCGTTCCCCCCAAAAATTGGGCTCTAAAATGGGTAAAAATGCATTCTACTATGCTGCCACCAAAATGTGGAACCAAAAGACAGGAGGATCAAAACGAACCTAAAATAATTCCTTTTGTCAAAATACAAGTGAGCATAGTTTAACTCCTTGAACACCTTGTTAGTAGAACCCCCGCCCCCTCCCTTACTTTCTCTGTAAATATACCTTATGATTCTACTGAGCTTTAGTCCATTATGTTTTGTCGTATATTTTGTACTGTATTGTATCGGCTGTATTATTATATGTATTACTGATGAATTGAGTACAGAGGACCACAACGGCCCTGGGGCTTTTTGTGTCATCTTTTTAGCATAACTTTTGACTGTACTACCTGTACTAAAGGTAGGGTAAATGATTTTCTTTGGTTAAAATAAGTGTTAAATAGCTCTATATTCTGATAGTACTCATTGCTATTGAGTGTTTGTTCAGTAACAGGAGTCTCCATGTCTCTCCAGCTCTTCATTAAACAGAAAATGCATTTTCAGGTCGGGATACCAATTGTATCCAATCAGGATAGAGAACTCAGACAGGATACAGATTAAACACGTGGAATTGGAAGTGATGACGCAAAGAAATGAGCAGACACAATTGGAACTGGAACACTATGAAAATTAAGCTGATAAATGGGTACTCGCTCCTGATTGGCTGACAGTTTGTCACCTACCTGAACATCCATTTTCTGTTAAAGAGCTGGAGAGTCAGGGAGACTCCTGTTACTGAACAAACACTCTATAGCAATGAGTACTATCAGAATATAGTGCTTTAACCTTTTAACAAAAAAAATAGTTTTGTTTTAACCAAAACGTATAACTTACCCTACCTTTAACACATTGACTGCCAGAATTATTTCAGATTTTTTGCAGTTTATTGCCAGAGATTTTTCATTGAAAAAAAAAAGTACTCAGTAGCCGAGATACAGAATTTTTAAGTTTTAAGTTAACAAGGAAGCGGATGGGAGTCTAGATCTTCGAAAAATCATATCTCCTTGGTCTTTGGGTCAAAAAAAAAAAGAAAAAAAAAAATCTAAAAACGAGTTAACTCGTTCTTGGCAATCAAGTCATGGATTCTAAAGACTAGTAAAAACGAGTTAACTCGATCTAGGCAATCAATGTGTTAACAAGCATGTCAATAAAGTATCCAATCAATCAATCAATCAATCAATCAATCAATGCTACTGCAAAAACAGCAATCACTCTCCTGTCGTCTCCTCAGACAGCAGCAGTGACCCCCAGGCCAATGGGAACAGTAAGGCTGACCTGCAGGCTGCCCGGCGTCTGGCCAAGCGTCTCTATCACCTGGAGGGATTCAAGAAGTCTGACGTAGCCAGACACCTGGGCAAGAAGTGAGTTCTGTGTTTGTTGTTGGGAACGCATCTGTGTCGTTTTAGATTTCTTTGGCTATTCAACAATAGCAGATATACATAGCTTGTAGATCTGCTATTTTTGAAAAATCGTGAACATTTGTGCATATTTTTTAATATATATATACATTTATAAGTCAAATCTTTGCTTCCGGGGGTCCCTGGAACAAAATATTTTGAGATGGGGGGAGGGGGGGTCCGCAGGCAAATACATATCATTTTGGGGGTCCTTGACATGAAAAAAGTTTGAGAGCCACTGATGATATAGCACCATAAGTTTCTTTTCAAAAGAACTGTTAGGATTTAGAAGACATTTGTAGAATCCCCAGAAGCAAAGATTTCAGTTAAAAATGTTCGCTTTAAAAAACATATTTTCAAAGATGTTCACAAATTTGAACGATAAAAATAAAAAAAATGCAGATAATACCCAGATTGTTTCATTGTACAGCACCTTGCAACTCTAAGTTTTGAACGGTGCTTTCTGAATAAAATGTACCTCACCTTAACTTACGATTGATTGATTGATCTATTAGTATTGATTGATTGATCTGTGTGTTCCAGTAATGAGTTCAGTCAGATGGTAGCAGAGGAGTACCTGAGTCACTTTAACTTCACTGGACTCAACCTAGACCAGGCTCTCAGGTAAAACAACACACACTGACAGACGCACACACACACACACACACACACACACACACACACACACACACACACACACACACACACACACACACACACACACACACACACACACACACACACACTGATACACCCAAGGCTTGATTTATATTCAGTGCGTGGTGTCCTGTCTACAATAGCCGATCTACAAGCTCACAACCCGTCGCATTGCAACCCGCTGTGAGCTTGTAGATAGGTTATTTTAGCTGCCGCAACACCGGTGCTACCGTATTAAATAAACTGTAGCTTTGTTTACTGTGTGGGCCAATCGTTAGGTTTTTCAGCTCAGCCCTAAACTTGGCTTGACTGAAATCCGTTTCCCAAGTTTCGTTGACAGTTTTGATATTCAATCTGTTGAAATGTCGTAAATTGTTAACCTACCAAAAAACAGCTGCGTTGGCCGTCTGATGCATAGCTGACTCACTGAGTTTGCTTCAAGTACTGTACGTCACTCCTGACATTTTTAGGGTCCGTGAGCGGAGGAGCGCTTTGGAATACCACGTCCCCCAGAGCGCTTCTTACTCAGCGCACGGAACGTTTATTGATGCCCCGCAATGTCAGCCGTTGCTGTGGCTGAACGTTCTTTCAGTCTGCTGTTATTAGCACCAATAATAATAATTATAATAATTGTATTTATTGTCTGGGATATTCATCTTCACAGTCTGTTCCAACAGAACAACACATAACCATATAACACAAAACAACATAGCACATAAAAACATAATACCAAGATAATACACGAAGTCCCCAGTATACACAGAACCATCATACTGTATAAGCGCCTCGCTTATATGATGTTTAGTGGGGACAAAACTCCTACTAGAACTATTTTTTGCCATTTAAAAGTTCTGTATCTTGGTCCAGATGGCATGAGTCTGAAGGGACGATGTAAGGGATGATCATTGTCAACTATTGTGAGTGCTAAACGTGTGCTTTATTGTTCATATCAGAAAGTGTCTGTGTGGGAAGTCCGATAATCTTCGAGGCAATACGGGTAATACTGAAAAGTTGTTCTTTCTTAGACATGGACAATATAGTGAAAAAAACAGTATGTGTAACAATACAACTGAACAGGTTGAATAATGCTAAGAACGTGGACTTCTCATGGTTGTGGTAATGATTAAAGTTGGGTCAGAAATGACCGGGTCATTTGGGGTTAAATCACCAGACTGAATGAAACTTCTCAAGTGCTTTTGCTCCAGTGGACATTATGACCCTCCTCTCTGGTTGAGAAACTAAACTAAACTACATTAATCAGTAGAGCCCAACTGATGTCAGATTGTTGGGGTCCCCTAGACCACCTATTACAGATGTTTTGACATCTGTATGTAAGTACAAAATCAATTTGGAAAAAACTTTTACATTTAACCACTTAAAGCCTTTTCATAAAATGTTAAAAAAATAGCCTATCTTACAAGCTCACAGTGTGTCACATCGTGAAGCATTGTGGGCTTTGGTACATTGGTTCTTTATTGAGAATTCTGCCTATAACGACATGCCCAAACATAGGGACACCAGATTGAAAGTGGTTAAAAGTTGGTACACATTAGACCGGTGGCCTTGACATCCCACATAATGAAGACCATGGAAAGACCGGTGGCCTTGACATCCCTCATAATGGAGACCATGGAAAGACATTCTTAGACCCCCTGCAGTTTGCCCACCAGGCAGACATATTGGTGTGGAAGACGCCATCATCTACCTGCTCTACAGAGCATACTCCCTTGCAGTGGTGGAAAGTAACTAAGTACATTTACTTAAGTACTGTACTTAAGTACAATTTTGAGGTATTTGTACTTTACTTGAGTATTTCCAATTTCCAATACTTTTACTTCTACTCCACTACATCTCAGAGGCAAATATTGTTGGTACTTTTACTTAAGTAAAGAATTTGAGTACTTTTTCCACCACTACTCCCTTGTAGATAAGCCTGGCAGCACTGTGAGGGTCTTGTTTTTTTTTACTTCGCCAGTGCTTTCAACACCACACAGCCCTCACTACTTGCGGATAAGCTGCTGAGGATGCAGGTGGACTCTCTCATTGTTTCCTGGATTACAAACTACCTGACCAACAGGCCACAGTTTGTGCAGTTGCAGAAATGTGTGTCAGACTGGGTGGTGAGTAACATTGGCGCCCCCCAGGGGACAGTTCTGGCTCACCTTCCTTTGTAGCCTCTACACCTCAGATTTCAGGCACAATTCAGCTACAGTACTTGCCATTTGCGGAAGTATGCAGACGATTCTGCTATTGTGGCACGTGTCAGTGAAGGCCAAGAGATGGGAGTGCAGAGGACTGGTTAACAGCTTTGTTCAGTGTTGAGAACAGAACCACACAGTACTCGACATTGCCAAAACGAAGGAGATGGTGGTGGATTTTAGGAAGAAGGGGGGAGCCCCCTTCTTCTTCTTGTCTCCTGTTTCCATCGAGGGATAGGATGTGGAGGTGGTCCAGAGCTACAAGTATCTGGACGTGCGATTGGACAATAAACTGAACTGGACTGGGAACACGGATGTCCTATTCAAGAAGGACCAGAGCCGGCTTGACTTTGTGAAGAGGCTCAGCTCCTGTTGAACATGTTCTACCGATCAGTGGTGGCCAGCGCAGTGCTGTATGCGGTGGTATGTTGGGGGGGGGGGGGGGGGGGGGTAGTATCAAGGAAGGCGACAGCAGGAGGCTGAAAAGGCTTATCAAGAAAGCTCTGTCCTCGGTACCTCCTTGGATACTGTGGAGGAGGTGGCCAATAGCAGGATGAAGACTAAACTCCTGGCCATCATGGACAATCCCTCTCATCCCCTACATGACACTGTGGCAGGGCAGAAAAGCTCCTTTAGCAACAGACTGTCACACCCAAGTTGCAAGAAGGAGCGCTATAGGAGATCTTTTCTGCCTGCAGCAATAAGACTGTACAACTCCTCATCTGGTTGGCTTGATCAGGCTTATTAGAATGTGGGATGCAAGCCATCGGACTCTTAGTAGTGTTTGGTCTGTAGTTTGTAGGTTGACTATGCTTAGATGCCTATTTTCTTTTTTATTGATGTCTCTATGAGAGCTGCTGTAACACCTTAATTTCCCCCTCGGGACGAATAAAGTACCTACCTACATACATCGACTGCATACTTGCCTATGCTGATGTTGTAAAAAAAAAAAAGTCAAATAATGGCCTGTAGTAATTCTTGTTGATTTGAGATGAAGGTTGTTTTTGTTTTTTCACCCGCAGGGCGTTTCTGAAGGAGTTTGCTCTGATGGGAGAGACTCAGGAGAGAGAGAGAGTGTTGGCTCACTTCTCCAAGAGATACCTCCAGTGTAATCCCACCACTATACATAACGAAGGTACGTGTGTGTGTTTGTTTGTGTGTTTGTGTGTTTGTGTGTTTGTGTGCGTGCGCGAGTGCGTGAGTGCGTGAGTGCGTACGTGTGCTTGCATGTGTTTTGTTTTTGGTTGGTGTGTGAAACTGATGTAGTAACAATATATACCACTGTGAGGCACTCTTCCCTTATAACTAAATGTTTTCTTCTCTGGTTGTCTTCTCACTCCTATCCCCTCCGCTGTCCTGTCTGTGTGTCTGTCTGTCTGTCTGTCTGTCCGTCCTACAGACAGTGTCCACACTCTGACCTGTGCCCTCATGCTTCTCAACACAGACCTGCATGGACATGTGAGTGACACACACACACACACACACACACACACACACACACACACACACACACACACACACACACACACACACACACACACACACACACACACACACACACACACACACACACACACACACACACACACACACACACACACACACACACACACAAGGTTGAGAACAACTGGATTAGGGCCAGGCTCGGGCTATTTCTTTTTATGAATAGGTCGGGCACGGACTCATTGACCCAGAATTAATAACTGTCTTCCACCATGGCACTGCAGTGTTCACCAGTGAATTGATTCACCTCTCTGCTTCGCTCAGTGAGCCCATGTGTTATAGGTTGTTATGTGACGTTAGTTATGTCCGGAATCGGGGCTGAGAATGTGAAGGCAGCGCACAGAGCGCTCGATGCAAAACAAACAGTTAATGAGGCTCATACAGTAATAACGTTGTTGTGGGGCAGAAACCTCTTATCTCAATATTCTAACTTTTTATGTTTTTCCGTGAATTAACGCCATACTTGATCATACTACGGCGTCACACAGAAGCGTCAAAAGGAGCAGATCTACAAGCTCAAAACGCGGCGCGAAGCGACGCGTTTTGAGCGTGTAGATCTGCTACTTTTTGTGCTTTTGAATTTGAATCCTGAAAAGTAACAGTTCTGGACATACAGTATGAGGTTTCCAGCCGACAGAGACGATATCAAACTGGGGCGTCCTTGAAATAAGAACAGGTTGAGAATCACTGGTTTATAATCTTTAGTTTCACATCCTACGTGAATCCATGTTTCTTCTAAGTCACACTTTGGTGACACAGATGAGACTGTTGCTAGGAGACGTGCGAAGTTCTGTCTCAACATCCACGTCAGCCGTTCACACCTCCAGGAAAGGTTGGGCCGAGGCTCAAAGAACATTGAAAGTAGGGCCGCAACTATCCATCAGTTTCATAGTGATTTATTCAATCGATATATTATCGATTCATTCAATCTATTACGTTTTCGATGAATCGAATGATCAATCATATCATTTAACCGAAGTGAAAATAAAATATATATTTTTTTATAATCGACTACTAAATTGATTTGTCTGATTAACCACTTAAGCCCTATTTATACTTATACTATTTATACTTAGCCATACGATTTCATATTATTTTATACTATTTTATACTTAGCCATAAAACAGTGCCATGCAAAAATACCTGGAAAACATAGGTGATATACAAGCTCAACGTGTCTTTCTTTTACCCCTTGCTTCCCCCTTGATTCTGATTCTGGTGTCGCATCGAGATTGTAGATCAGCTAGGGTTAGGGTTTTTTGCTACTATATTAAAGATTTATTTTTAAACAACTCTTTGTCATGCCCAAAATAGGGACTCCAGGTTGAAAGTGGTTAAAAATAAGGCTGCATAACTGCAGTATCAGAGAAAAATGAATAAACACTCGCACACTGAGGGCTCCAATGCGACAGATGCTTGCAACAAAAGAAAAAAAACCAAGGCACTCTTCTGGTGAAAAAAGTTTAAAAGCCTATATTGATGCGGCTATTTCATAATAGAATTAGTTAAAAACTGGGATAACCCACGCGACAGATGCTTTACTGCACCACAATAAGCTGTGACGTTTGGAGCTCACAGCTCTTCCTCAGACTAAAGTGAACACAGAGGAACACCAATCTTATACAACCCACATACAATCGACATGATTTTAGTTTCGTTTATTTCAGTAAATTTTGTGGTAACATAGTTAGAATTTCCTAGGTAATACTCCTAGGTAATACAAAACAAAGAAAACATTCAAGTCAAAATGGAGAGAAAAAGATGATCACATGATGTAATGCATTTTCAGCTGTAGACATTTTCTCACGTGACCAAACAAACTATTTTTCTCTTTCACCTGCCCAAGTTCAGGTCGGGATGTGCATGTCGTTTTCCTTTTTCGATATACAGTATCAGCCAGACCTATATATCGGTGGGGCTATAGTGTGTTACGTAATGGTAATTGTGTGTGTGTGTGTGTGTGTGTGTGTGTGTGTGTGTGTGTGTGTGTGTTCAGAACATCGGTAAGAGGATGTCTAGCAGTCAGTTTGTCTCCAACCTGGAAGGACTCAACAGTGGAAAAGACTTTCCCAAAGATCAGCTAAAGGTACATACACACACACACACACACACACACAACACAACTGTATCAAAACTGCAATGTAGAAATACTCTGTTACAAGTGAAAGTCCGGTTTCCAAAATGTACACGAGTAAAAGTACATATTGGCATCAAAACATACTTAAAAAGACCAAAAGTGAAAGTACTAATTATGCAGAATTGTCCCATTTCACAAGTGTGCAAATGACTAAAATGTATAACAATCTTTTGTATCAACAAAGTAACTAGTAACTAAAGTTTTCAAATACTTGCAGTGGAGTAAAAAGTACAATATTTACCTCTGAGATGTAGTGGAGTACTGGAAATACTCCAGTGAAGTACCTCAACATTGTGCTTAAGTACAGTACTTTTCCACCACTGCACACACACACATTCAGACCAACAGTCCTTTGAATCCATGCAAAAAGTCAACCTCAGTGAGCAGTCAGCTGAGAAAGAAATTAATTTCACAGGCTTGCGAGCACAGAGAGAGATAACATGAGAGGTCAGGTCTGCATGTCTATAGTGCCTTTTATGCACTGCACTTTTACAATGTGCATTACATTACATTCACCCATTCACATTCACACACCGACTGCCAGGGATGGAAGAAGTACTAGTAAAAGTATCAATGCCACAATGTAGAAATAATCTGTTACAAATAAAAGTGTGGTATTCAAAATTTACAAAAGTATTGCCATCAAAATATACTTAAAGTAGCAAAAGTAAAAGTAGCCATTACGCAGAATTTACCATTTCAGAAGTTTTTTTAATTTATAAAAAATCTTTTGAAAATAGCAGATCTTCAACCTCACAATGCGACGCGTTGTGAGCTTGTAGATCGGCTATTTTCAAATAGCCGAACTATAAATAGTGGTTAACTTACTGTGTTGTGATAATAATCAAAATCTACAAAGCAACTAGTTTTCAAAGAATTGTATTGGAGTAAAAAGTACAATAATTTGCCTTTTGAGATGTAGTGGAGTAAAAAAGTATAAAGTATTGAAAAAATGGAAATACTCAAGTTAAAGCAAAAAGCACCTCAAAAGTACAGTACTTGAGTAAATGTACTACTTAGTTACTTTCCACCGCTGCCGACGGCGGAGGAAACCATGTGAGGCGCCGACCTGCTCATCGACCCGGCAGCAGGTAGCAGGGGGTTCACGGTGTCTTGCTCAAGGACACTTTGACGTGGGGAGCAGAGACACGATGGAGCTCCTTTACGCTGCCAAGGCACACAGCATGATCATCAAGTGCTGCGTTCGGTGACATTCTCGTCACCTGGAGAAAAGTTGAACTTGTTTTTTTTTCCTTACATCAGCGATTCCCAGCCTGTGGCCCCGGGGCCCACTCGAGGGCCATGAGGATATTGAAAGTGCCCCCCCCAAATAATTGCCGAAACATTAACCCATTAAGACCTGAGGCGATTCTTAACACATTGAATGCCAATCGCGTAGATCTACGCGAACCTATTTAAAGCCGCAGCGTGCCAGTCGCGTAGATCTACGCGAACCGCCGATTCCCATTGTAATCGCCCAAGGTGCACTTTCCGAATTTTTTTGATCCATTTCCGTTTCCGGTTTCCGGTCGGAAACGGAATTATTCGGGTTCCGTTTTTTTCGATCGTATCCGCTTCCTGTCTGGGATCCTGTTTAAAACTCGATTTTCTCGGTTGTTGTTTTTCTCCTCGCTGATCACTGTTTAGCGTGTATCGGCTGTAGCTTCAAGATGGCGGCTCGCATTTGGAAACTGTTTTCGCTGGACGTTTCTCACGGATCCGCTGTGTGTTTAGAACCAAATGAACGCGCACTTTTAACTTATTTAGCGAGGTCTGTGGCGACATGATAAAAACAAAAAAACAACAATAAAACGCTGGCACTGGTGAGTACATTATGAGATTAAACTCTGGCATGGAATGTGTTAAAAATGGTTTCTAAATCCTAACAAAAAATATACAAAAAATATTTTTTTACGATTTTTCAAAAATAGCAGATCTACAAGCTCATAGCGCGGCACTCTGTGCCGCGCTATGAGCTTGTATATCTGCTATTTTTGAATAGCCAAAGAAATCTAAAGTGACACAGATGCGTTCCAGGTCTTAATTAAGACCGGGAAAGCAACCACTTTAACTATTATTTTATACTTTGGCTATTCAAAAATAGCAGATAGATAGATCTGCTATTTTTAGATCTGCTATTTTTGAAAAATCGTGAAAATATGTGCACATCTTTAAATATATATATATATATATATATATATATATATATATATCGATTTTTTAAGCGAACATTTATACAAACAATATGTTGTTATTGTTGGATACGGTTTTATCCACAATTCCATGCTGTATTGGGTACCATAGGAGAGACGGGTAAACGTTGATAAAAATAACAAGTGGTCAGATGACCAGAAGATTTTCAAGTGGGCCCGTTGAGAACCACTGCAGCTTACATTATCATCACTGTTTGGCATATTAATGTATGAAAAGATGGATGGGATATCAAAGGCAGAGGCATGGATTCCTCTTCTGCCCCCCAGGCAATAACCCCTGGCAATAAAAACACTTTCATAGCTGCATAGATATTCTCTCTTGCCATCTTGATCCAAAATTGAGTATTGTGTGAGTGTGTGCGTGCGTGTTTGT
Organism: Gymnoscopelus braueri; assembly: GCF_963280865.1. Lineage (NCBI taxonomy): Eukaryota > Metazoa > Chordata > Actinopteri > Myctophiformes > Myctophidae > Gymnoscopelus > Gymnoscopelus braueri. Next base: position 13,905,399 of record NC_137619.1, on the reverse strand, counting down.
TTGTTTCCTATCAGCATCATCACCTCCCACTCTGTTGTTTTCGTGCGTGTGTGTGTGTGTGTGTGTGTGTGTGTGTGTGTGTGTGTGTGTGTGTGTGTGTTCTCTCCTTCTCTCCCTCGCTTTGTGTTTTCACTATGAGGGCTCTCAACACCACTCTATATATACATAATTCTCATTTGCATCATGCTATTTTCACACTTTCACTTCCTGTAGTGTGTGTGTCCGTCCTCCCACACACCAAGCCATCTAATCAGTATTCAGCGTGTAAGTGGATTAGTATTAATATTGGTACACGGTTCTACCGTGCAACATGTGTGTGTGTTTTTTTTTTTCTTTTAAATTTTTATCCCGCGATTTTTGTAACCCATTTTTTTCACCCGGTGCCAATTTCCTAAGTGATCCTGGGCACTACACCAGCCCTACACCAGTATTACACCTGTCACCCCACAGTAGGGAGGCCAGGGCCGAGCTCATGCTTCCTTCAGGCATGAGAGCCAACTGACCTTCTTGTCACCTGACAGGGGGGAGTTTCCCTGGTTGGACGTAGCGCGTGGAAGGAACACGTTATTCCAACCAGTTCCCTTCCCCTCCATCAGGCGCCCCGGCTGTCATGGGGGAGGCGGTATAGTGACCAGGATTACTACATGTTTTTGTGAGGGTATTAACTACCCTAGGAGACACGGGGAGAACATGCAAACTCCACACAGAGTAGGCCCTTTCGCCAACCCCACCTAGGGGTTGGCGAAACACATGTGTGTGTGTTTATACTATACTGTAGCTACTATTGTTTTTGTCTGCTTTCGGGTTCAGGTCGGGACAAACTTAAACGCTCCCACTAATTCTCTCATGCACGCACACGCCCGCGCGCACACACACACACACACTGTGAATTAGGGCTTGGCAATTAACTGATTGAGGACAGAGAGTCTCAGACAGTGAGTATCCCAGGATGTGTTGTTCATCATTTTATTATTATCGAACGCTTGAAGTTTTGGCTCTTCTGGTTGAAGAAGTACAGCCTGATCCATGCCAGAGTTTTGGGTCTGATGCCCATCTCTATTTTGGAGAGTCCTCTAGACCTGTGATTCTGACTGAAAAGGTCAAGGAAAGAGGGTTTATTACCGACTTAGTGGGAACAGAGCAGGGAATGGTGTGTGTGTGGGAGAGAGCAAGGAGACAACCTCCAACTGCTAGATTAAATGCTGCATGAGACCATAAACATCTCTCTCTCTCTCTCTCTCTCTCGCTCTCTCTCTCTCTCTCTCTATCCACCACGCACCACAATTTGAGATGCTGCCTATGTACATTGTGCAACCATTTCTGGCAATAACACTCACTCTGGTCAGTTCAGGTCGGGTTTCGTTTTGTTCTAGTAACAGCAATTATTTTAAAAGAATCCTCAGTGTTAACTCTTTGAGAGTGTACACATGTATGTGTATCTATTTCTATTTGGACCCCTTGTGGTCTCCAAACCCCATGTTGAGAAACAGTGTTTTACTTTTTTTTTAAAATAGTCACGTGACCCATTGGTTTCCACAGATATATATTTCTGCCGTCCGGCAGAAACTAGCTCACTCCAAAATGTTCATTTTTCAGGAAATGACTAAAACAAAACAAAAAGTAGAGTTATGAGGTTTTGTTCATCATTGATAAGAACAGCTGAATGGACCTCCATGCTCACAATGAGGTTGGAGGTCAAAAGGGGGTGGAGCCTGGAGTCAGCGAAACCAGCTAACTCCACTCTCCTTTGGTGGACTTAGCTGGTTTAGCTGAAGGTTTGAGGATCCAATGGAGTTAGCTGGTTTTGTCAGAAGCACTTTTTAATACTTTTCATTGGTTCAATATTTTTTTATCAACACACAGACGTAAAGGGTGTTCAATAGCACTGATTTATGGAAAAAAATGCAAAAGCGGAAGAATGGAGTTTCTGCCGGACAGCAACAAATTATATAAAAAAACGACTGCGTTTTCAACCAGTAGGTGTCCTACCAGACGACCACAGGATCTAAATGTCTCAATGGAAGGGAGAGTAGGTAGACCACCAACCATCATTGGTTAGTTATGCAAGGGATAATTAATGGGGAGCGGGTCATTATTGAGAAATAAACCCAGACTGGGCGATTAGACCCAGACGCAATAGCTAAGGGGTTTAATCATCCTGAATGGGTGTATTTCACGTGATCACAACAAAATGGAGCTGGTTTTGTTTAGTATTATAGGATTTATAAAAATAATTTTTTCTCTGCTTTCTGTTGGCGAAAATAAGCCATTCCAAACTATGGAATGGATTATCGCGGCGGCACAATTCGTTTTTTCCGATTCTCCCAGACCCCCCTACGTCTTTTAAAGCAATCGGCGGGTGGATCGTTGTGAATTTTCTTAGGTTAGTAAAAACGCTCGGAATCGCTGGCAAGGGCGGCTATAGACGATGGTTTAACTCTGGCAGTCAATGAGTTAATAAAGAAATTAATATTGACCCACAAGTAACAACAAATCAAAGGATTTCATTGCTTACGGTAATGAAGGTATTCCATTAATTTATGCCAGGTGCGTGCAATGCAACGTGGTCGCCTTGGAAAACAACGGGAAGTGTTGATAGAAGTGTCTACTTCTCGCTTCAAATGTTTTCAAAAACAGAGCGATTGAGAGCAATTTTTAGCTGTAAATGACGGTGTGTGTTTATTTACATGGCTACCATGTTGGATATGGCACAAAGTCAAGCAACGCAGATTGATATGAGCCAGGTGCCTTTGATTAGACTGCGGTCTGTTATTGAGTGCAGCGGTCATTATTCAAAAGTAACACACCGCTGAATTCAGTGATTGACCAATCAGAATCAAGCATTCAACCGTGTAATAAAACGTATCAACATACTCTATACAGATTGGTTACTATTAGTAACATTTTATTCACAAATAGGATTGCAGGATTTAATTGTGAGACACTTTTATGTCCACCTACCTTATCCTATACTGTTCACAGTTCAGCTCAAAGCAAACTGTCCAATACCAGTCCAGGACAAAGACAATTTCGTATTATAATTATATATACAATATTGTCTCTGTCGGGTTGAAACCTCATATTATTATTATTATGTCCAAAACTGTTACTTTTCAGGATTCAAATTCAAAAGTATCAAAAGTAGCAGATCTACAAGCTTGTAGATCTGCTGCTTTTGATGCATTTGTGTGATGCTGTAGTATGATCAAGGGCGTTAATTAACCACCAATAAACACAAAAAGTTACAATATGGAGATAAGAGGTTTGTGCCCGACAGTAACAATAAACATTTTTGTATTTAATATATAAAAAATATCACTCTAATACAAAGTAAAATTGGCAATATTATTGTCTTTAATTTTTTCTTGATTACTCCACACCGCCTGCCTAGCGTAGCAGCAGGAGACTGAAGCACGGCCTCCTACAGTGTTCATTCTAGAATGTCATCTTAAATTAAACATCTGTCAGTGTGTCTGTCTGTCTGTATGTCCATCTGTACAGTAGCTAATGTACCTGTAGTCTAGGGCTGCAGATATTGATTACTTTCATACGTTTTGTTATTTTTTTATTTATACAAATAAATAAAAAATCTTACATAAGTGAAAATGTTCTAGTCGGATTAACCAGTGAAGCCTTATTTTACACGTAGAATTACAACGGTGGCGCACAAAAATAGCGGAAACAGCCGATCTACCAGCTCACAGAATCCTAAAAAGTTACGGTTTTGGACATATGAGGTTTCCAACTGAAATGCTTTTCTTGCTGTGTTCATGACATGAGGGCTTCTGTACATTACAGTCCAGCTCTGTGGAGCCTGGCTGATTGACAGGAGAGCAGGGGAGGGACCTAGCTCCGATACAGCGTGCCCATTGGCCACAGCTGCAGAGAGAAATGCGCATTGAGAGAGAGAGAGAGGGAAAAGAGAGAGAGAAAATGAGACAGGGGAGAGAGAGGAGAGCAAGAGAGAGGAAAAATAGTGTGAGAAAATGAGATTGGAGATAGAGAGGGAAAAGCAAGTGAGAAAATGAGAGAGAGAGAGAGAGAGAGAGAGCGAGAGAGAGCTAAAGAGAGGGAGGGGGAGTGAGAAGATGAGAGAGGGAGAGCTAGAGAGAGAGAACCTTAATAAACTGTTCATGCCTGCTAACACATTATTGTTTTCAAGCTTGTGGCTGTAAGACACCAGTTACTGAGGGAGGTGAAAAAAGAGTAGAAAAACACAGGAGAGGAACATCTCACACACACACACACACCCCCACACACACACACACACACACACACACACACACACACACACACACACACACACACACACACACACACACACACACACACACACACACACACACACACACACACACACACACACACACACCTGATAGAGGGAATCGGTAAAGGAGGTGGACACAGGAGGAAGGAGAAAGAAGAAGGGAAACTGCGGGTTAAGTTTTGAGGATAGGGGGACGAGGCGGAGCGAGGGGTGGGGGGGGGGGGGGCAGACAGACATAGTGAAAAGGGAGAGTGATAAACACGCAGTCGGAGGGAGGAGAGGCACAGAGGACGACCAGATACAAACCAGAGAAGAAGATGGAGAGATAACAACCTTTTTCCCCCTCGTGATACTGTTGGAAGGAGAGAAAAAAACATGGACAGACAGAGAGGATAAATAAGACAGGAGGGATTCTCTCGTCTCTCTTTGTTTTTTTGTTGTTTTTTCTTCAAAATCCGCCTGGCTGTGTTGGGAGAGCAACAGGACACGAACAATCGTTCCCTCTTCGTTCTCTCCATCTCCGTCGCTTTATTCTGTCTCCTAATCTAGTCTTGTTTCATTCATTGCTTCATCTGTAGTCAAGGGGTTGTTTTGGTGTGGTGCTGGTGGCAGTGACGTCATTTTGGGGATTTCTCTATTTGAGACCGTGTTGGTGATTTACGCTCCTGTGCACCTGTCTGTCTGTCTGTCTGTCTATCTGTGCAGTTTGTCTATCTGTGTTGTCTGAGGGGCTGTGTTTGCATCCGTGTCGGAGTCCCTGACATGAGGGATGTACATTTTTGTCTCTGGTCAATGTTTTGGTTGTTCCTTTAGGTCGGTGTACGTACAGACGTGGACAGCGTGTATAACTGAACCTATATGAATATGACATAATACGATATGTTTACACATACATGAGCCTTTGCTTTGTGTTATGACTAGTGCCGTGTCTCTGTTGTGACTTTGAGGGATTTTACTGCAAATTGTCAGTGGCACGCACACACACACACACACACACACACACACACACACACACACACACATACTGTACACACACACACACACACACACACACACACACACACACACACACACACACACACACACACACACACACACACACACACACACACACACACTCATTGAAGAATCCATGAATATTCAGTGTCTGATGTTTCAGCTCTTATCTCAGAATCCAAAGATCCACCCAGTGCAATAAATACCAACACAGCTCACACACGCTACAGAGACGGCAAGATCTTGCATGCAGCAGAATAAACAAACACAATAACAGTACATAATCGCACATGCCTCAAGGACAAACAGGTATTGCTATATATCGGTGTGATATCTTTACTAAACGGTGTGATAAAACACGTGAAATCTCATCTATTTAAGCAAACACGCACAACGCTGGATTTTTGGCACGCTCCCAAACGGTTGCCGGTTCTTCTCCTCATTCATAATGAACAGAGCTAGATCCATAATGCAGACGCTAGGCTTCTGCTGAGGGCTTGATACAGAGTTTCAGGCTCTTGTGGCGTAGGTCTGGAGATCGGCACTTCAGACACACACACACACACACACACACACACACACACACACACACACACACACACACACACACACACACACACACACACACACACACACAGTAAGGGGTACTGTTGTTATTAATTTGTGTTGGCATCCAAGGCAATTGTGTCTTACACCAGACAATACAATCTGACAGCGGGATTTGGATGAAGTCCAGAGTGTCTGGTCCGTCTCCCTGACTCTTCTTCCCGGACCAGTACATTGTCTGTGTCTGCTGGTAAAGATAGTCTCAGTCTAGTCTCTAAAGAAGATAGTTTTGGAAGTTCTGTGATCTGTGCGGAGCGTTGTGTTTGGTTGTGTTTGGTTGTGTTTGGTCCTATTGTACTGTTGTATGTTATACTCTCTCTCTCTGTCTGTCCCATTTGCCATTGTCATCTCAGTGCTCTGAGGAAAAAAGAAAGCCTATTATTCAAATAGTTTTTTGGGGTGGGGGATGTAAGATGTAAGAGAAGGACGATTCATAAAATTAATCAATTAAAAAAGACAATTTGGTGGAGACATTTGCATCTCCATACACATATTTCCTCTATACACATTTCACCTTTTTGGGGTCTTTTCCACATAAGCAAACAAAGACACTCGAGAAAAACACAACAAAAACAGGAGTAACCTTGACTTAGCTCCTCTTGGGTTCCCGTGTCTCCCATTGGTGTGTCATAATGATTGGCGTCAACAGCATCCACTCTACTGGTGGGCGTTCGCGCTCGCGCTCACTATGCTCGGTGCGCACCGGGCGGGAGGCCAGGGGCACTGACCCGTTCCGCTATCCAAGAACCCCCCGCTCTCGCTCCCTGAGGCCCCTGGCCTTCCCTGACCTTCTGGGAAAGACCCAGGATGCACATAACCACCCCCAGGCCCGCAAGAAGAAGGCGAAGGACAAGGTACAACAACCCAACAGTCTATCCAACTAATAATTGATTTGAATAAAATAAGCAAAATAATATTTTCTTTCTTTTTTTTGTTGTTCTTTTTTTCCGGCATGTCATTATGGTAAATTATAGTTGTTCAACGAAGTATGGAGTATGTCTAGGATGTTTATTAGACTAATCAATTTAATATATTATAAAAAACATATATTCAATTTGTTGCTCTTCTTGATTATTCAATGAATCGAAAAGGTAATCAATAGAATAATTGCTAGAATAATTGCTTCAAAAATTATCTATAGTTAATTATCTGTAACATAATTACCAATGTGTATATGGTAGAGGTACGTTAATACAATACAACTAGTACATCTGCAGGGGGTAGACTTGGTCTGCCTACTCTTCAGATCTTGTGGTCAGGTAGGACACCTACTGGTTGACAACTGGTACTGCTGGAAGGACAAAGCGCAATTCATGCTCTTCCCAAACAGGCTTTATGTTATACACTGTGTAGTGAAGAAGTGTGGGCACTCACTCACGCAGATTCACAACATGGGTTGCACATAAAAGTTATGCATTGCAGCTTTAAGGGGTTAAGATTAATATGACCATAATGAATCTGTTTAATTTACCTTTAATATATATATATACTTATTTTTTAATATATCAAAAAGTGATGTTTATTTTTATTTTAAGTTAAATGTTCTCAAATAGAAACTTTAATCAAATCATAACATTTTCAAATGAATTTCAATAGTGTTTTGCAATTGCACAAAATATCGCTCAAAACATCGGTAACTAGAAAAGGTGCTCCTCGGAGCACAGGTCTCCACCAGGTAAGGTAGGTTATTGTGGGCCAGCGTTGTTTGGAATTCACCAATCAGGATGGAATATGAAAAATGTGATGGATCGGTCTTGATCACTTGACTATAGAGTTAATGTGTACCGATTTGCGTGATGTTTGGACAAAATCTGTAGGAGTACTGTCAAAAATTTTGTTTTGCAAAAAACGGCCTCCTGGTGGCGCTGTAACAGGCCCATGTGAAAGATTTGGGGCAGAGGTTCTGCTCTGGCATCCAGGGAGTGTGTGTGCACAGTCTTACTGCGATCAAGCCAATGGTGCCGGAGATTAGCTGGTCACAGACGGAACCACGGACGGACGGACAGGGTGCAAAACATAGTCTCGGCCATGCCTTTCGGCCTGGCAGAGACAGTAATTGGTTGTTTAGGACTCTCCAAAATCGGGATCAGAATAGGACCGGAGAAACTGTCGTGCTCTACAAATAATGTCCCTTCACATCCCTGGTCAGAAAGCAGCTTTTATCACAGACCAGACTGACTCAGGGCTGTGGAATGCTGTCATTTGTTCCCTGTCGTGTTAGTGAATGCCAGTGGTGGAAAGTAACTAAGTACGTTTAAGTACTGTACTTAAGTACATGTTTGAGGTAATTTATCTTTACTGGTGTATTTTCAATCAATTTCAATTATTTTTACATCTCAGAGTCAAATATTGTGCTTTTTACTCCACTAAAACTTGAGTTAGTTACTTTGTAGATTTGGATTATTATTACAAAACGTACATTAACCACTTCAGCCCTATTTAAACTTTACAAGCTCACAACGTGTCGCGATGCGACACGTTGTGAGCTTATAGATCTGCTATTTTCAAAAGATTTGTATACATTTTATACATTTGAAACCTGTGAAATGGGACATTCTGCACAATGGGTACTTTTACTTTTGGTACTAAGTATATTTTGATGCCAATACTTTTGTACTTTTACTCAAGTACATTTTGAATTCTGGACGTTCACTTGTAACAGAGTATTTCTACATTGCAGTATTGATACTTTTATTTAATTAATGTGAGTACTTTTACCACCGCTGGAGAATGCATCTGTGTTGGTAATTGCATCGGTGGTGAAGTCAAGTTGAGCAGGAAAGAAGTTCCTGTTTTGGTTCATAGTTGGCATTGGCAAGATAAATGCATTCACATTGGAATTTAATATTAGATTATTTAAATGTTTTAGTCGTTATGCCAATTGATTCCTCACCACATACACACATTTCTGTGTTGTCGCTGCTGTTGTAGTGAGGAGCCCCTACTGGGAGGACATGAGTGGCGCAAATGCACGCACACGCACCCACACTCAATCAATCAATCTAATTCCTCTCTCTCGTCTCTCACCAGGCTCTGTACAGCTCCATTAAGAATGAGAAACTACAGTGGACCATGTAAGTTCCTTCCTGGGAGAAGATTAGTGTGTGTGTGTGTGTGTGTGTGTGTGTGTGGGTGTGTGTGTGTGTGTGTGTGTTTGAGATAAATAGTATTGTTATATTGTAGTGTGTGTGTGTACAGTACATGTGCACTGTGTGTGCGTGCATGAGTGTTAATGGTCTATTCATGACCTGGCCCTCCATACTACCCTGACACCCTAATTTTAAAACTCTGTTGCCATGGAGACCGGTTTCTTATTTCCTACTGGCAGTAATTACAGGTCAACTTCTCCACTCCTGTTCGCGCGTGTGCGTGCTCGCGTGTGTGTGCTCGCGTGCGCCTATGCGTATGTGTGCACACCTTCATCCCACTCATACTCTATATTGTTGCTGTCGGGCAGAAACCTCTTATCTCCATATTTTAACTTTTTGTTTTTTTCATAAATGAATGCTCTACTTGATCATACTACAGCAGCACACAAAAGCATCAAAAGTAGCAGATCTGCAGGTCGAATTTTGAGCTTGTAGATCTGCTACTTTGCTATTTTTGAATTTCAATCCTGAAAAGTTACAGTTTTGGACATACAGTATGAGGTTTCCACCCGACAGAGACGATATTGTCACATGCTGTATTTCAGTGTTCATTTTGTTGACTAAGACGAGACTAAAATACGATTTAGTCGACTAAGACTGAACAATTTCAGTTGACTACAAGTAAGACGCGCGAACGCGGTAAGCGAACGCAAAAAAAGAAAAAAAAGAATGAAAAAAAATATTTAAAAAAAAGTTTTTTTTTTAAATCTGCGTTAAAAGGAGCATCTTAGAAAAATACAAATTCCCAAAAAAAAAACTTGGAATGTTTTTGAACAATTCAACAAAGTGTTTGAAGTGCCTGTTTCACCCACTTCCGGGGGGCGGAGCCAAAATCCGAGCCCGATGTATTTGTTCGTAGACCCCCACTTAGGGGGGGTAGAAAAAGTTTGGGAGCGATTCGGGCACTTTTCATTTAACATGGGGTTTCAATGGGGAGTTTTTAGGAGCCTTCTCCGGGGCGTGGCTTCCGGGGGAAGGGGCGGGCTTAAACGCAACCTTGACAGGTGTGTTCAGTTTTCAAAGACCTTTCATTTGATGTATGGTACGTCTAAATTGGACATTTACTTATCTCAGAGGAGCTGCACACAGGCAGTGCACACGGAGACACAGACAGAGACACAACCCAAGCAGGGTTACATAGTAAGCTCCACTTGGTCGCCTCCTCCCGCGTTCGCAAAAATAGGACTAAAACTAAATGGTGTGTTATTCAAAAGACAAAGACTAAATCAGAATTTGCTGTCAAAATGAACACTGCTGCATTTATCTATATCTTCTTAGTGATTATTCTGTCGGTTACTTTTTGATGAAATTAATAATCGGCAAGCTATGTTTTTTTGGGGGTGGGGGGGGGTTACAAGCTCAAAGATCTAGGGCTGCAACAGTTAATAAAACAAATCCATTTAAAGGAATATATATATATATATATATATATATATATATATATATATTCAAATCTATAATTTGATATTGATTTCAATAAATAAATAAAAATTGGGGGGAAATAATGTAGCTTCTTTTTTTCAATACTATAATAACAAATTATCAAGGACACTTTTTAAGTTGCTTGATTCAATATTTAGATATTAGATATTCATTTTATCAGACACACCCCCTTCCTATACAAACCCAGGAAGGCTGAGTAAACGTTAAAATGAGCCCAAACATGCTTGAAAGTGAAATATCCCTTTAAACCCTTTATACCTGGTAATTAATTCCGTATTTTCCTCCCCCTCTACACCAAATCTCTTATATCTGGTTACAGCTAATGTTCCCCCTAGAATAGGGCCGTTAGGGATCAAGTGTTTAAAGCTAAATGGACCCTTTATCTGCCTTCTGATTGGTCCCTGACTGACCAACCAACAGGCTCCTTTCCACCTTGTTCTGCCTTGTTAAATTATACAGGTTTTTGGAGAAAAAACACGTTATGCCCAGTAACTATACAGTACACGAGATGTGCCTTTTTACTGAAGCCAAGTTTAAAATATGAATTGAATACATCAATATGGCAACTGAAAAGCTTTTTATATAATGGTAGTGGATGGAGAGAGAGATTTTTTGTCTAACCAAGCAACAGCAACAAAGCGTCAATTACACTGTGGGAGAGGTTGAAGTTGTGTAGTTAGGTTGTCATGAAGTGACTAGTCCAACTGGCGAGATGTCTTGCTCCGTTGCGTCGTTAATTCAAAATTGATTATCCAAAAATAGTCTCCTCATTGACTTAAATTGTGCAGTGAAACGGCTCTATTTTAGCACATAGAGGAATGCAAACAAGGCTAATTCTGCCAGTAACATCACAAAACCCATACGGCATTGTTTTTTAAATAAGAATTGATTTAGCTATTGTTATTAGGAAGAAGACCCAGATCCCGATCTTCAAATAGTATCAACCCTTGACATTTGTTTTGACATTTTGTGATGTCTTTTTTTATGTTATATATTGCAGGAATCAGCTTTTTTGTGTTCATTTATGTGCTGAAAGAGTTTGAGGGCTATTTTACCGTGCAATGTAAGTCAATGAACAGGCTATTTTTGGATTATCAATGTCTTAATCAACAGCCTAACGATCCAAGGAATCTCGCTAATTGGACTATAGTTAACATCTTGATGAGATAAGTACACAACCCCAAACCTCTACCAAAAGTGTCCCTGTGCTTTTAAGCCTCAGAACAACATGGGAAAAACAGCCTGAATATCGTTCCCTCTTTGAGTGTCCCTTTAGGTTTCATCTGTTCCTGTCTCAACAAGCTGACACTCAGCCCTGGCATTTCACTCTCCTTTCTCTGTTCTGCTACTTTCCTCCCCTCCTCTCTGTGGATTTAGGATGCCTAGCTGTTCCTTAGCAACAGATGACAGCAGTATAGTGTATACGCTGTGTGTGTGTTAGCCGCAGTAGCCAGTGTGATAGCTAGCATAGCTGGAAACACACTGACACATCGCACTGGCATCTAGGGACACAACACAAGAAAGAGTGAATGTTGGTCTTTGACCAAGTCCCACCGGAGCCATCTCTCTCCCAGTGCTGCCAGATTTTGCGAGAGGAACAAGTAACCAGGTCTATGAAAACAAGCCCAAAAAGAAGCAGACAGTTTTACCACTTAATACCCTAGACTGTTTGAAAATAGCCTATTTTCATGCTCACAACGCATCAAGTTGTGACAGGTTGTGAGCTTGTAGATCTGATATTTTCAAAAAATATGATATATTTATATTTGGAATATTTGTTGAAACATGTTCCCTGGCACACAATATTTTGAGTCTGTGTCTGTGTGTGTGTGTGTGTGTGTGTGTCACAATGATGTTTAATCCATATTGACATCTAACATGAAGTTTGTCCCCTCTCCCTTCCCGTAGCGATGAGGAGGAGCATCATAAGTCAGAGTTGTCAGACGTACGGACAGACTCCGCCTCCCACACCTTGAAGCGTGTTGTGAGTGGTGGAAACCCTCTGGTGGGCGTTGCCCATCAGGCTGATGCTGAGCTGTATAAAAACGGCTTCCTGATTCGCAAAATCCACGCAGACCCCGATGGAAAGAGGAGTATGTCTAGTTATTATTATTATTATCCTTATTATTGTTATTATTATTAGTAGGCCTGTCACAATTATTACATAATCGTCTAATCGCAATTATTTGAGATAATCGCAATTATATTTGCATAATCGTCATACTCGTTTCCATGTTAAAATGTTCACACATTTTCAAATAATATTTGTTTTGCTTGTAGATCAGCTATTTCTGCTTTTTTTACATGTACAAAATTATTAGATATGTGAATAATTTCTTTGTGTGTTTCAGTTATTTGTCATATCTGCCCTGTGCAACTTTTGATTATGAAGCCTAAAAGGCTTCATATGTTCCAATGTTTAATGGCCAAACACACAATGAAATCATTAATCGCAATTATTTGACTGACAATTAATTGTCAACTTAAATTTGTAATCGTGACAGCCCTAATTATTAGCTGTTATTACTACATCCCTAGAATGTACTTGTAGTAATTGTTTTCCACAATTCCTCCTTTCCCCCAGCTCCACGTGGTAAGAGAGGGTGGAAGTCTTTCTATGGGCTCCTGAAAGGCCTGGTCCTTTACCTGCAGAAGGTAAATACAGTAACAAACCACACCACTGTATTCTATACTTATAAACACCTGGTTCTATACTTGTATACCACACCACTTTATTCTATACTGAATGTATCTGCTAAGAATAAATAATATACCACACTACGGTGGTCCAGGATAACAGGAATATTACCGTAAATTTCGGACTATAAGCCGCGACTTTTTTCCCATTTTTCGACCCTGCGGCTTATATAACGGTGCGGCTTATCTATGGATTTTTACAGCTAACGGCCACTAGGGGACCTCCTAAATCTATGGATTTTACACCCGCGGCTTATAGTCCAGTGCGGCTTATATATGTACAAATCATTCAATTTAGCTGCTGCGGCTTATACTCAGGTGCGGCTTATAGTGCGAAATTTACGGTAATCATGATACACGCATTAACAGTGTAACCTTGTAAGGTGTAAGGGGCCGTGTCCACACAAAGTGTCTTCGAGCTACCAGCGCCAGTCTGCCATGCATTTCTATGCATGTGCTGGAGCACTCTCTCTTCCCAGCGCTGACCATCGCACTTAAGCACTGTCAACGATGTTTTTTGGCGCAGCACGCTAGGCGCTGATTGTGTGACAACCATGTATTTACAAACCAACGTTTAATTGTTAATACAACCATGTTTACAATGTTTCAGCTAAGGTATTTGTGCTAATTACGCAGATGACAGTACATTCGAGCACAGTAACCAATGCAAAGACTTTAGGGAGGTCCTTCATATTGGGATGCTGATGTGATTGGTCTCCAAAGCAGTAGGCGGATTGTCTGGCTACCTGAAACTAGTGTGTGTGTATGTTGTGTTGTGTGAACAGTGCAGTGGTGGAAAAAGTACTCAAATTCTTTACTTAAGTAAAAGTACCAATACTGCAATATAAAAATACTCTGTTACAAGTAAAAGTCCAGAATAAAAAATGTACTCGAGTAAAAGTACAAAAGTATTGGCATCAAAATGTACTTAAAGTACCAAAAGTAAAAGTACTAAATATTTGAAAATAGCCGATCTACAAGCTCACAACGCGTCGCGGTGCGACGCGTTGTGAGCTTGTAGATCTGCTATTTTCAAATAGCCTAGGTATAAAACAGGGCTAAAGTGGTTAATGTGCGTTTTATAATATCATAATTTTTATCTGAAAAGTAACTAGTAACTAAAGTTTTCAAATAATTGTAGTGGAGTAAAAGTACAATATTTGCCTCTGAGATGTAGTGGAGTAGAAGTAAAAATATTGGAAATTGGAAATACTCAAGTAAAGTACAAATACCTCAAAATTGTACTTAAGTACAGTACTTAAGTAAATGTACTTAGTTACTTTCCACCACTGGAACAGTGCAGTACAGATGGTGTTGTTAACATTGTGTTGTGTATGTTGCAGGGGGAGTGCAGTGCAGACGGGGAGGTGAGCGATGAGGACTTGAAGAATGCAGTGTCCATCCATCACTCTCTGGCCATGAAAGCTGTCGACTACAACAAGAGACCAAACGTCTTCTACCTGAGGACCGCCGACTGGAGAGTCTTTCTGTTCCAAGCCCCGTAAGACTGTCTGAAGTCCGTCTGTCTGTCTGTTTGAGAAGAAATCAGTTTCTGTTTGATAACATTCAACTTATATGCAAAAGATTAATACAAAAATAAATATTTAATTTACGGGGGAAAAAAACACAAAAAGTTAAAATATAGAGATAAGAGGTTTCTGTAAATAGTTAATTTACAGGGGAAAAAACACAAAAAGTTAAAATATAGAGATAAGAGATTTCCACTGATTTGAAGGATTGTTCAGTCTCATCGCTGAACAACGGGCGGGGACTCAATTTAAACTCCTCCTCTTCCTCTGTTCTTCGTCATCTAGAAACGCAGAGCAGATGCAGTCGTGGATCACCAGGATCAACGCGGTGGCCGCCATGACTTCAGCCCCGCCCTTCCCCGCCGCTATTGGCTCCCAGAAGAGGTTCAGCCGCCCGCTGCTGCCTGGTTCCAACACTAAACTAACACAGGTACATTACTGTCTGGGTCCAATACAAAACTAACACAGGTACATTACTGTCTGGGTCCAATACTAAACTAACACAGGTACATTACTGTCTGGTTCCAACACTAAACTAACCATACACTACTGTCTGGTTCCAACACTAAACTAACCATACACTACTGCCTGGGTCCAACCATAGTTATAATATATCTACAGAACGGATGGCCCCGCCCCCCTTTCAATGAATCAGTCACATGATTATAGTGTGAATCATTTCACATCATGACATGTTAACTGATATTTATATAACATAAAACGTCTCATGTTATAACGTGATAACTTCTACTGTTGCGGCGCATTGAAAGCTTAGAGCAGTGGTTCTCAAAGTTGGGTCAAGTTTCGGGGGGGGGGGGGGGGGGGTCCAGTGGGTCCCCAGCTAAATTTGTCAATACAGCATCACAATCATTTTAACCACTTTATCCATATCTTACACGTTGGCTATTCAAAACTAGCAGATATTCAAGCTCACAGCGAGCTCACTGCGAGCTTGTAGAGAAAAAAAAGAAGAAAAAAAAGTGTTTGAAAATGATGATTGTGACAGACAGGTCTGTTCTTCTGTGGTGTCTCGTCAGGAGGAGCAGGTGAAGTCTCATGAGGGTCGCTTCAGGGCCGTCTCCACGGAGCTGGCCGACCTGACGGCCACGCCCCCCGACCGGAAGGTCAAAGGTCGTGAGCAGGAGGAACACAAACTACGGCAGGAGTACCTGGAGTTTGAGGTGAGAGGTTGAACATGCACACGCGTGCGCGCGCACACACACACACACACACACACACACACACACACACACACACACACACACACACACATACAAATCTACTACAGTCCGACCCATGCCAGATTTTGGGGTACAGTCCTAGACTAGCGATGACCAATGTTTTGACAAAAAAAGTTCTAGAAATCAGTTTCTGTTTGATACCATTCAACTTATAAGCAAAAGATGAATACAAAAATAATAGTTAAAACATTTAAAATAAGCAAACTTCATTACGTAAATAAAAGCAAGTACATATAACATGAATTATACAGTGAAAAAGCAAATAAAAGAAAACATCTAATACACACAGTTATGGCCATTTAAAGTTTTAATCACCTCTGTAACACTGCTGTAGTGCCCCATGTATATGTGCAGTTTATTTATTAATTATTTTGGTGGCTATTCTCATGCCAGACCTCTGAACAGTGTTTGTGCAAAAGTTTGGTGCGTATTGGAGCTACGGTGCACCTTGAAATGTGTGGCCCCCGGGTGGGCCCCTGGCAGCAGTAAGCTGTGTTGTACAATGTGGCCCCTGGTGTGACTATTCTCATGTCAGACCCCTGAACAGTGTCTGTGGTATGTTTGGTGCAGATCAGAGAATCAGAATCAGAATCAAACTTAGTCAGAACTACAGGTAACATGGGTGAAATTATGCATCAATGCAGTTAAAAGATAGATAGAGCATCATAGCATAGAAATAGAATGAAGTGCATTGAAAAAGTGGCAAATGTGCATAATAAATTAAGAGTCATGAAATGTATGTAAAGGAGAGTCCATTTGAAATACAGATCAGTTCAGTCTGTACATTAAAACACTGTGCAGTGGTAACAGGCTTAGCTCTTATTCAGCCAGATCAAAACTGTTCAGGAGTCTGCAGTCTTGCTCCTGGCGCTCCTGTATCGTTTGCCTGGCCGTGGATGCAGCAGTGGTGTGAACAGACCATGGCTGGGGTGGTAAATGTCCCTGATGATACTTTCAGCCTTTCAGCCACACAACGTCTCTCGTGTATATCCTGAAGAGGGGGGAAGCTTCGTCTCCCACGATGGCCTGCACTGTCCGCACCACACTCTGTAGTGTTTTGCGTTCAGCGGTGGGACCATGTGGCCTGTGGCTATGGTCCCTGGTGTGACTATTCTCATGGCAGACCACCTGAACAGTGTTTGTGAAGTGAAGTGAAGCCTCGCAAGTCAGGATGTTAACGCTTGTGAAGTCCGCCGTCCACAGTCCAAGGTCGACCCACCCTTTACCTTCTAGGCAATTTCAATATAGGAAAGAAATACAAATAAATTAAAGAATCCTGGCACCCGCTCTTTAAAAACCTGTGTTTTAAGCCAATGAGAGAGATAGAAAAAAAAGTGTTTCTTTAAAAAAAAAAAAAATGAATGAGCAATGCTTTTAACACTGCCAGCATATTCATCATCTGGGTCAGCATGACACTTCTATCAAGAAAGATGTTAGCAGCCACATGATTTATCAGCAGCCAATCTCATCCAAGGCCATAACGGAGGTTCTCTGAGGTATCTGAGAGGTGATTGAAGGGAGGGGGGGAGGGGAGGAGGGCAGATGCTTATTTGCTGAAGTGTCGTATTTCTCTGCCATGGCTGAGTGAAATCTCAACATTTACAAATTTGCCCTCAAAGTCGAAGGTAAATGTCATTTGGTAAATGTCATTTTAGGTCCCACCCACACTTTAGGGCCAAGTAGACTAGACCGTGGGTCTTCAATAGGGGGCCGAGGACCCCTTAGGGGGTCCACAGAGTTATTACAGGGGGGCTGCCAAATCTTTGTATGTATATATACTTTGTGTTGTATTTTTACATTAACCTTGCACTTGAACCCTTGCATCACTATTCTGAGGGGAACTTTAGCGGAAAATGGCAGATCACAAGCACACAACGTTGTGAGCTTGTAGATTGGCTATTTTCGGCAAAGACGTTTGGTGTAGAGGGGAAAAAAGAGCACACCAAGTACAGAGCCAAAGGTCAAGATTACTAAGTATTGAGGGTTTAAGTGGTTACATGTCTGGAAAATACACATGAATCCAACATATTAATAGAAAAGATTCAGATAAGTAAACGATAGTGTACACAATGATTATATAATGCATCGTTAGTATGTTTATTATGCCTCACGGGTCTCACGGGTCCGCCTCACGGGTCCATTTGGTTCCCTTTGTACAATCTCAGAGTTATGGGGGGGGGGGGAGTTGAGAATCATTGGAATAGGGCATTAATTTATGGGGAAATAGACGATGAATTTAAATATGAATTATCGACATACTGTAAGAAGGTTTCTGCCCGGCTAGCAGCAAAGTTCTACATCTTGTTGGCATTGTTCTAGTTGTGCAGACTTTTTAAGATTCCACAGCATTCAGGTCGATACATCATAGCACACACACACCACACTCGGGGGGGGGGGGCAGACTGTACATCATTCTCTGCTCATTTCCAAGGGGCGGCCGGCCATAGCTGAGTGGGTAAAGAGGCCGTCTGGGGAAACAGAAGGGCCCCGGTTCAACGCTCCGCTGGCCTCGTCTATGTGTCAAAGTGTCCCCTTGAGCAAGGCACTTAACTTCTAACTGCTCCCTGGGTACTGTGTTTAATAGCTCTCACTGCTCCTAATAGGATGATGGGTGTATGCAGAGGACAAATGTACATGAATGATAGTGAGCTTTATTTTTATAGCACTTTTTCATACATAGAAATGCAGCTCAGAGTGCTGTAGAATGCAGCAAAAAATCTAAACAGATTTAAAAACGATGCAGACAAATCTAAAACGGCTCAAAACAACGACAAAAACAGCAGCAACAAGGTGCTGACTGCTGAGCAATACATCTCATAAGATGGTAGTTAACCCATAAAAACCGGGAATGCATCTGTGTAACCACTTAAACCATTATTTTATACTTTGGCTATTCAAAAATAGCAATTATACAAGCTCATAGCACGGCACCGAGTGCCGTGCTATGAGCGTGTATATCTGCTATTTTCAAAAAACTTGCAAATTTGTGCAAATCTTTGAATATATATATTTCTTTTAAGTAAACATTTTTAACTCAAATCTTTGCTTCTGGGGGGTCCCTGTAACAAAACATTTTCAGATGTTTGGTCACCGACCCCGGTGGCCAAATACATTAAATTTTGGAGGTCCTTGACATGAAAAAGTTTGAGAACCACTGATAAAACAACATAAGTTTAGAAGACATTGTAGAATCGGAACCTCAGGCCTTAATTAATTAATTAATTAATCGGTTAAAAGCTAAATTAAAAATGTGGGTTTTGAGACTGGCCCCAGTGCTATCATTTGTGTTATATTGATTTGATTACTGTTGTCGGGAGGAACATTGTTTGTAGGATTGCATTGCATGTTGGGTGGAGGCCAGCAATCTAGAGCCCAGCTTTCTCAGTTACTACGTTCAATTTGTACACTGTCAGAGATACTGAGGATTTTACAGTAAAAATGTGTATCAAATGGTGTCGGTGGAATAATGCATATCAAACGGGGGGTTTCTTTGAAGGTTGAGAATCACTGAGCTAGAGTGTGACAACGTGAGTTTTCGGACTGCGGTGTAAAATGGTGAGCTTTCAGTGTTGAGTGCCAGGGTGAGGTCATTGCACAGCTTGGGAGCCAACAGGGAGATGAGAGACAAGGACATTCTGGAGTGACCTGGGTACTTTCATTCAATTAGTGTTCCAATGGTTCTTTCTACTTTTTTACTTAAGTCATGTTTTATTTACAGTAAGCATACATACTCTAAGTGCAGTATAACGTTTGAGTACTTTTTTTTTAGCACCACAGGCTAAAAAGACAGTCACAAACTGTGGAATTCTCACAAGCAACAGACCAAGTAAACCATGGCTAGAGTGTCCGCTCTGAGATCGGGAGGTTTGGGGTTCGATTCCCTGGGATCGGGTGACTCGGTCATACCAAAGACAAAGACTATAAAAATTATCTTATATATTTATATCTTATATATCTTATGTATATATTTTTTTAAAGCGAGCATTTGTAAAATGTTTTGAGTTTTGAGTTATAAAAAACATATATTCAAAGATTTGCACAAATTGTCACGATTTAAAAAAAGAATTCAGATCTACAAGCTCATTGCGCGGCATGAGCTTGTAGATCTGCAATTTTTGAATAGCCAAAGACAGATGCGTTTCCAGATTTAATGGGTTAACATGTGCTTCCATTTCTGTTCAGCCAGCACTGTGCTGTTTTTTTTCCAGCTACAAGACTCATTAGTGATAGATCCCATAACCCAGAGGGATGGTCAGGTGCGTTGGTCAAGCTGTAATTGGCTAGGTGGTTGCCAAACAACCGTCGACGTGGAGATGACATACAAATTAAAAGTCTTGGTTAAAAAAAAAATGCAATCCATCAAAGTGGCGTGTCTTGATACATTTATTGACTATAGATTGACTAGAGTGATTCTTGCTATTGGGGCAGTAAATGTCTATAGACTAATTGCAGGCGTTGTTTTGACACATATTAAATCATTTTTGACACAACTCATGATATAAAGCAGTGATTTCTCAACCTTTTCTGGAGCCAGGCCCACTTGGAAAAAGCTCAAAACGCGTCGTTTCGTGCCGCGTTTCGAGCTTGTGGATCTGCTACTTTTGATGCTTTTGTGTGACGCTGTACTATGATCAAGTAGGGCGTTAATTTACAAAAAGTTAGACTATGGAGATGAGAGGTTTCTGCCCGACTGCAACACAATGTTATAATTATCGTTCAAATCTTAGCGTTTTTGCCAATTATTTGGTAGCCCACTTGCAGTATCCTCACAACCCACCACAAGTGGAACTCCTTCTGGAGTTAATGGATGTCACAGTAATTACAGACGGACTCTTCCTATACAGCAGGGGTCGTTTTTCAGGCCAAGGACCCCTTAGCTGAGAGAGAGATGAAGCAGCGACCCCCCCCCCCCCCCACACACTACATATTGTATACAATTGTGTTGCAGATTCAACTTTTCATAGATAGTTGGATTCATGCTAATGTGTATTTTCAGATAGTTAACCTTTTAAACCCTCAATATTTAGTCAAGTTGACCGTTGGCTCTGTACTTGGTCTACTCTTTTCCCCTCTACAGCAACTCTCCGAAAATAGCCGATCTACAAGCTCACAATGTGAGCTTGTAGATCGGCTATTTTCGGCTAACGTTCCCCATCACACAAAGATTTTAGTGGACCCCATGTAGTAACTCTGAGGACCTCCTAAGGGTCCAGGACCCCCTGTTGAAGAACCTCGCTCTACAGTACCGCTGTCTGTGGTATCTGCATGGTGGTACTGTAGTGCAGTGCTACAGTGCCGGCGGTGATAACACACTCCAACAGTGGACAAGTGCAGAATGGCGTCAGCAGCCAACTCAACACCATCAACTTAAAAGCTAATTGCTCTCCGGCATGAATACAGATTAGACCGCTGCTCTCCTCCGCTCTGCTGCCGTTGTGTGCGTGCGCGCGCGCACACACACACGGCACACACACACGGCACACACACACACACACACACACACACACACACACACACACACACACACACACGTACGTTTGCATTACTGTACTTGTGAGGACGTTAACATTTTTAGGCCTGCGATCTTATGAATACCATTTGCACAGTTTTTTTGGGGGGGTACTTTAGTACTTTGTATCTTTTGTATTTGCGTGTGTGAATGCAGCATTAAGCATAGTCACGTCCTGTATAAAGAGGAACTTTACTTTATTGAGCTTTTGGTCTGTTTGAAGGTCACACACACACACACACACACACACACACACACACACACACACACGTACATTTGTATTACTGTACTTGTGAGGACGTCAACATTTTGCACAGTTATTTTTTGGGTTTTTTTTGTACCCTAACCATGCAGCTGAAAATTGTAAGATCTTCAAACTCACAACTTGTGCAACTTAAGTATAAATCAGACTTAAAATCAGACTAAACTATAACCTCTAAATGCCTAATCGTAACCCTAACCCCATACCCGAATCCTTTTCTAATTGCAATCTAAATGTAAAAATATTTTAAAACATAAAACAACCATTAATCTTCCTCACAACACAATATCTATTTCTCAAATTCTACTCTACTTTTGGGGACATTTGGCCCTCACAAGTCTAGTAATACAAGTGCACACGCACGCACACACACGCGTGCATGACTCATGCACATGGCAATCTTCACGTCCTGTTTCCCACTGCACCATTACTGTGTTCACACCGTGTGTGTGTTGTGTGTATGTACAGGCATTTGATCACACTGTGTGTGTGTTGTGTGTATGCCCAGGCATTAGATCACACTGTGTGTGTGTGTTGTGTGTATGTCCTGGCATTAGATCACACTGTGTGTGTGTTGTGTGTATGCCCAGGCATTTGATCACACTGTGTGTGTGTTGTGTGTATGCCCAGGCATTAGATCACACTGTGTGTGTGTGTGTGTTGTGTGTATGTCCAGGCATTAGATCACACTGTGTGTGTGTGTTATGTGTATGTGCCGGCACTAGATTCATAACTGCGGTCTATCTTTGACGGGCCAAATGGGAACATGTCACATGTATTGCCTGTGATGCTGCATCCATCCTACCATTCATTTTCAATGGAAGCTAGCGACATGAAGATACAGTACAAGCTACACCCAACGTTTGTGGCTGCTAACAGCAATAACAGATACCAAAGCTATAGCCTCACGTAGCCAGACAAACTATTCCACCATCTCCGATAATTATATCTGTCTCCGCTAGTTCCTTGTTCTTTTTAACCCCAGACTTTAGTTTCTTTTGTATTTTTCTTGCTTTGCACGTCAACGAGCTCGTTAAACAGCAACTCCACGACAGATATTGTCTCTGTCGGGTGGAAACCTCATTATGTCCAAAACTGTTACTTTTCAGGATTCAAATACAAAAGTAGCAAAAGTATGATCAAGTAGGGCGTTAATTTACAAAAAAAAGTTAGAATAAGGAGATAAGAGGTTTCTGCCTGACAGAGACTAACTGCTGCTTTGCTTTGTATCTTTGCATCTTTTGTATCTGCCAGTGTGAACGCAGCATTAAGCATAGTCATGTACTGTATAAAGAGGAACTTTACTTTATTGAGCTTCCAGTCTGTTTGAAGGTCTATCGCACCGAAAGCTCATTATAGTGAAGATTTCAAAGGCCTAGTCAGTGTGTGGAAATCGTTTTAATTTTTGTATGGATCTTTCTTGTTTTTCCAGCACCTCAGCTGGGCTGTCTTCATGGCATACTTAGTGGGAGAGAAAAAAATATAATGCTTCAAATTGACCTATTCTGTACATAAATGTATTAGGGCTGTCGAAAGATTAAAACATTTTGTTCAGATTAATCACCGTCTAGCTGTGATTAATTATGATTAATCGCCATTCGTAAATGTGCCCCAAATATGCCCGTTTTCTATGTATATTGTTTTTGAGAACGGAAAGATAAATGACGGCAGATGTACAGATATTACATTTTGTCTTGCTGCGATGCGTTGTGAGCTTGTAGATCGGCAATTTTTGGTTATTATTGTTGGTACAGTAACAAGTATTTGAAGTGGTCAAACTAGCAATAGAATTCATGTTCAGAAGCATCTTCCATAAACATGAATGGTCTCAGAAATGTCAGAAAAGTAAAAAGGTTAAAGCTTTCAATCTGTGATTTCTTCAACTGTTTGGCTGTATGTAGAACATCAGCAACATAGGTTTTAGAATGATAATACCTAAACAACAACATCATTAAGTTTTCAGTCATGAGATTTTATTTTGCTTTATTCCATGCTTGGTGTAAAATTTGGTTTTAATATGTATTTTTAAACCTTTAAATTTTATTATATGTATGTGTACCTTGTCTATGTCATGTCTGTAAAATCGTTGTTGTAAATGTCCTTTAGTACACAGGGCGCCATTGAAAAAGAGACCCTGGTCTCAATGGGCAACTACCAGAGGAGACTGTGAGGTACCATTCAGACAGAGTGTGTTTGGTAAAACAGTCTTCTCTGTTAGAGCCTCCCATCACTGGAACAGTCTTCCTACCGAAGTAAGAGAGACCACCAACTATCTAACTTTCAAATTCAACCTCAAAAGATGGCTTAAAGCTAACCAAATTTGTAATCATGAGTAAATTTAGGACCCATTAATCACTGTCTTCTCATATTTTACTGTATTGTTTTGTCTGTACTACGTCTGCTTGTTTGTATTGTTGACAATGTCTCTTTTTGTATCGATAATTATACCACTTTTTTAACAGCCTGCTCAGGGACTACAGATGAAAATTAGCCAACTCTGGCTAACTCTGGCTCATTTACATGGACGTGAATAACTGACATGTTGATTAATGTGCATTGTCCCTGTTAAATAAATAAATAAATAAATAAATGGATTTCCCTGAAATAAAGGTTTCAATCAAATTCTCTCTCTCTCTCGGAACAGAAAACGCGGTACGGGACCTACGCCATGCTGCTCCGCGCTAAGCTCCGTCTTGGCGGAGATGATAAGGACCTCTCTGCGTTCGAGGCCAAGCTGTTGGATGACTCAGGACTGCAGAGAGCCCACTCCAGCCCCACACTGACCCAGGAGAGCTGCTCCTCGTCCAGCCAGGCCACCGTCTCCAAGGACAAGGTACAGTACAGCAGGGCTGTAAATAGGCTTGGGGATCCAACATTGAGGAACCAGAATCGGTTCCATATCACATTTTGGAACCGTTTCCGAAACCGGCATATTTTTTTGTCAGAGCTTTTTGATGACCGGCAGCGGTTATTGGCTTAGGAATGCGACAAAAACAAAAAAAAAAATATATATACTACTAATCGATAGAAAAGAAAAACATTTTTGGGTGAACTATCCCTTTAAAGTTCTTAGTCACCATGAGTGATTTCAGTAATTTGTATAACATTAAAGAGTATTAGAATGTGTATTCTATTGCTAGTGTGACCCATTCTAATGCTTAAATCCTAAATTGATGTGCAGAAGCGACATAAAAAACCCTGATGGTCTCAGATATTTCATAAAAGAGAAGGCTAAAGCATCAATCTGCAATTTCTTCCAAATGGTTGGCTGTATGTAGAACAGCGAGAAAATAGGTTTAGAATGATAATACTAGTAAATAATTTATATACCATAATATAAAATAATTCTACGGGTGGAAACCTCATCCAAAATGGTTACTTTACAGGATTCAAATTCAAAAATAGCAAAAGTAGCAGATTACAAGCTCAAAACGCGTCACTCTGTGCCACATTTCAAGCTTGTGGATCTGCTACTTTTGATACTTATGTGTGACGCTGTAGTATGATCAAGTAGGGCGTTAACACATTGCATGCCAGTCGCGTAGATCTACGCGAACCTATTTAAAGCCGCAGCGTGCCAGTCGCGTAGATCTACGCGAACCGCCGATTCCCATGTTAAGTGCCCCAGGTGCACTTTCCGAATTTTTTTGATCCATTTCCGTTTCCGGTTTCCGGTCGGAAACGGAATTATTCGGGTTCCGGTTTTTTCGATCGTATCCGCTTCCTGTCTGGGATCCTGTTTAAAACTCGATTTTCTCTGGTTGTTGTTTTTCTCCTCGCTGATCACTGTTTACCGTGTATCGGCTGTAGCTTCAAGATGGCGGCACGGATTTGGAAACTGTTTTCGCTGCCCGTTTCTCACGGATCCGCTGTGTGTTTAGAACCAAATGAACGCGCACTTTTAACTTATTTAGCGAGGTCTGTGGCGACATGAAAAAAACTAAAAAACAACAATAAAACGCTGGCACTGGTGAGTACATTATGAGATTAAACTCTGGCATGGAATGTGTTAATCTATGAAAAGATATCGAGGTTTCTGCCCGACAGCAATGATATTGTGCTAATTGATCAGGAAACACAGTGGAGGACTCCTTTTACGCTGTTTGACAAATCACAGATTAGGACACAAATGTTCAGTTCAATCCATGGATTAAAGTTCTCAGTCGCCACAAATGATTTCAGTTATTATAGAAGTCAGCATGTCTTCTATGCAAGCATGTTGGGTTAGTGAAAGTAGCCTATCTACAAGCTCTCAATGTGTCTGCGAGGCATTGTGTCATAAATCGCATATTAGGTCTTGTCTGTCATTCAAACATTTTCAGTCGTGAGATTTCATTTTGCTTTAATCCATATTTAATCCCTGCAATCCTAGGACAAGGACAACCACAGGACGTCCAAATCCTCCTCCGTCAGAGAGGGCAGTAAGAAGAAGCGCTCCTTGGAATCCCTGAAAGCCAACCAAAACCAGGCCACCGTCAAGCAGGGGGAGGCGCCGTAGGGCTGGACTGTATGGCTGTAATGATGTTTGATTTATTTATTTTTTTACAAGCTTATTTTCCCAGGCTTTTATTTGACAGAGAGACAGGGAAGAAGAGAGACAGGTTAGTAGAACAGTAACGAGAGACGGGTTAGCGGAACAGTAAAGAGAGACGAGTTAATTGTACAGGAAAGAGACAGGTTAGTGAAACCGTGAAGAGAGACAGGTTAGCGGGACGGTAAATAGAGACAGGTTAGTGGAACACTAATGAGAGACAGGAACCGTAAAGAGAGACAGGTTAACGGTACAGTGAAGCTAGACAAGAAAAAGGGAAAGCCACAGCTGGGCACAGCGTTGGAATTGGAACCTGTGTTATCAGCGCCAGATGTGCGCCGGTACGGATGGAAGCCACCAGAACGTCCCGGAAACACGGTGCGTGTTTATAAAACAGCACTGAGGAACTATGGGTAATAGCTGGGGCGTTTTCATCTGGCGGACTGTCCCATCTTGCCTGGAAGGAAAATAACTATTGATGGACAGAGTCGAGAGACGAAGGAAAATAACGGGAGACAAATGTAGGAGGAGAGAAAAGAAGTCCAGGTGGAAGATATACGTATATCTCACCTGCGTTCCGACAGACTTCTGTCTTTAAATCCTGTCAACTTTTTGTGACCATACGGTTTTTTGGACCAAACTTTTGTTGTTGATTTGTAGGAGACAGAAAGCCATTCTTTTTTTTGTTATTACAATGCACAGCTATTGTATTTCTTTGCAACAGTGGTTCTCAAAATGTAATTTTCAAGGATCAGCCAGTTTGGTGTGCATTAGGCAGACCCCCATAACCTTTGAGAGTGTAGAAATGGAACCAAATGGAATTCGGTTCCATTTTTGTACACGCTCAAAGTTACAGACCTGTAAGGGTCCATCCAGTTGGCTTCTTCTAACTATCAATCACTTAGCTGGGGACCCCCTGGAATACTCCCCTCAAGGACCCCAGGGAGTCCCTGGACCCTCACTTTTGAGAACCACTGATTTACAAGGTTCAGTTGAAGGGCGAGATGAAGGTAATTTTCACCCAAACCAGTGTTGTCGAGCTTTATGTATCTGCTTTGACGATGCTCCTGTGCAGAGAGCAGCTCACAGAGAGAGAGAGAGAGAGATGGTTGTGGGTTCAGCATCTTGCTCAAAAGTCACTTTGGGGGGGAGATCAAACTGATTACATTCTGATTACTGGGGCAGCGTCTTTATCCGCCATCCAAAAGCTGGTTTCCCTTTAAGACGGTAACTATACGTCCGTAGTGCAACGGGTGTCGTTTGCGAAAAAGATATACAGATCTACAAGCTTGTAGTATCTGTCCTTGTAGAGTTCTGTTCTTGTACAAGCTTGTAGATCTGTTCTTTTTTGCACGCGGCGCGCTTGCGCCATGGGAGTATAAATAAACTATAATGCTGCTCTAACAACAACACAAAACAGACTTCAGAAATTCCACCAAACTGAATCTCAGGCGGTGGAATAGAACCTCCACTCTGCTGCTCCCCGTTGCGAACATCGGAGAACATGGTTCCCATGCCGACCGACCAGCCAGCGACACGGACACAAGCTACCGAGCGTGGGACTGTTGCCCGCGGCAACGGGAGCATGCATAAGGACCCTAACACCCCCCCTCCTCCTCTCCCTCCCTCCCCTTCTAGCCGGGACGGGAAGAAAAAATACGCCGCCCCCACAATGCATTTGGAGTCAACAGGAGTCACAGCCCCACGTCACAGACGAGATGAAGCAGAGAAGGATGAGTGGAGCCGATGAAACAACACACAACTCAACCCGCCTCCGCGTTTTCTGCTAGCCTCGACGCAGCGTTGGCTAGGAGCGTTTATTATTAACCACTTAAACCCCCAGCATCCATCCGTAATGCGGGGAAAGCTTTCGCAGTTCAGCAAAAAGCTTTCCACACAATAACGGAAAACAGAAAGGACACCAGTATAGAGCCCTGAGGGACTCCGCTCAACCACATAGGGGTTTAAGTGGTTAAGTCTCGCGTACCAGTGGCTCTCAAACATTTTCAGGTCAAGGACCTCCAGATTGATTTGTATTTGGCCGCACACCCCCATCTTTAAGTTGGTTCCTTCCTTTTCTTTATGTAAATCGACTTTTGGTACTTGGAAAAGCGCTATATAAATCTGAGCTATTATTATTATTATTATTATTAAAAAAGATTGTGTGCCAGGGTCCCCCTGAAGATGAGATTTGTGTTCTAAATTATTCCAATTTATTTTCAAATTTCGGCCGTGGTAAAATCCAAAGTATAAAATAGGGTAAAAGTGATGCTAACTGTTTTTGCTGGGGGCCGACCCCTTGGAACCCTCTCCAAATACCCCTGGGGGGGGACCCCGGACCCCACCTTGAGAACCACTGGCCCATACTCTGTGTGTCTGTCTGTCTGTCTGTCTTGTCTGTTGGTTTCTGTTGCCTCCTGCTGGAATTAAAAGGGGCAACGGACCTCCATAGCATACTGTCTGGACTGTAGAAGAGCTATAGCTCATAGAATATATAATTGTTATTGTTTTTTAAATATCTAGGTACTGGGACATGTTGGATACCCACTTATTTGGGGTGGGACACTTGTCAATGCATATCAACTCATGATATATGTGTCATGGCGATTGCCTCAAATCTGATGTGATAGGACTCTTATTGCTCTCTGTCTCGCGCACACACACACACACGAGCGCGCGCACACACACACACACACACACACACATGCACGCACACATACAGAGGTTTGTATTACTATACTTGCGAGGACATCAACATTTTATGAATGCCATTTTTTTTAAATGGCATTTTGAACCATAAGCTTAAAGCCGGAAAAAAATGCATATCTACAAGCTCACAACGCGTCACGCTGTGACGCGTTGTGAGCTTATGAATATGCTATTTGTTGGTTTCCAACCAGGAAAATGGTCCTCCCAATGTATTTCTCAAATTTGACTATACTTGTGGGAACATTAGGTCCGCACAAGTATAGTAATACAAACAAACACACACACACACGCATCTCTTTGAGTTTCGCTGCAAACAAATACTGCCCTCTGGTGGAAGGAGAGGCAATAGCATCAGGATCTGGTGACACCCACCGGAGGATTTCAAATCACATCAACTTCAGTATCTCACTGAGACTTCTAGTCTTACGGACAAGAGGCCATCTCTCTGCTTATTTAAAACACGGACAATGACAAGGACACAAGAGAGACGGGTTGAAGATGTACTGTACGTACGACACGTCTTTGAACCAGTTTCAAACCCAATGTAATCCCCAAGCAGGTCTGTTCACATTACTATATTAAACTGTGGTTCATTATAATGTACTGGGATGTTGTCACCACCAGCCTCATAACGGACTGTCACTGAACAACAGACACATGTATAAAGGACTGTTCCAAAACATGAAGAAACTGTCACTTCTATTTTTAATACTCAGAAATAATTTTGTGGTCATTATGGTTTTTTTCTCCCCTCGGCAAAGGACATTTGACGAGAGGGACGTGATGAAGGATGTCTCGGGTCGATGATGTCATTTCCATACATGTAATGAAAGTACGATGTGAGAATATTTACCTCCAGTGGTACTGGTGGAATGGAGGGAGTGGCCATTTGAGCCTGTCGGTAGAGATATTTGGCTCTTTCCCACTACAAGAACTAAAGTGAATTGTCCCGTGCTGCGTAACGTTATTTCCCAACAAGTTTTGGGTTTGTTTCCATAGCACTACGGCTCAGGTTTCAGATTAGGGTTCCTCGGAACCTAATTTGGGCCTCCTGCGTACTAACTCTGAGTTCGGGGAACCCCAGAATGTATACTTTTCAAATGGTTAAGAAAAAAAATCTCATTTATACTTTATTGCACGACGTGCTGAATTCTTCTTTTGCTTCTTTTCTGAGTTTTTATGTAAAGTTTTTTTATGACTTACCTCAGTGGTTCTCAAAGTGGGGTCTCTCAGGGTTCCTTAAAGTTAACCCTTACAAGTCTGTAACTCTGACAGTATACAAATGGATTTGGTTCCATTTTGTATACTGTCAGAGTTATGGGGGGGAGGGGGGGGGGGTCCTTGAGGGTCCTTGAAATGTAAACGTTTGAGAACCACTGACTTACCTCACCTCCTACGGGGGAAGTTTCTGGGTTTTTTACCCTTTGTACTGGAAAAGAGCCAACTTGTGTCCAACTCCATCCAGTTCCACTCCCAGAAAAATGGTTCCAGGCTTTCCTCCAAATGTCCACCATCATGTTGTGGAGGAACGTTCAGACAGACTGTCCTCATTGAGAACCTCTGTACAGTGGTAGTCATGATAGAAGTTCCCCTCTCCGTCTATGTAACCACAACTAGTATTACAGGAACTTTACCAAATTATTCCTCTTGGCTGGAGAGAGGTGTACCGCAAACAGTGCAGTGCGCATGTAAAATAAAAACCGCCTCACCAACCATACTATAGTAAATGTACAAAAAAAAGAAAAAAGAATGTAAAATGTTGAATTCATTGTAAATCTTGACTGCTGCTGGTAAAGCAAGTTAATCTCTTCTCAGGCTTGGCTTTCTTATTGGTTTCAAACTATGCAATGGTATGAGATGGCCACTAGGGGTGGTGGCAGAGTACACTAAAGAAAACAGCCTTTATGTTCTAAGCCATACCATGTTGATGTAATAGGGGCATTTTCAGAGATGACTCATGAGTGAAGCAAATGGGTATTTTGTTTGTTAATGCTATTACCGGTACTCAATATTACAATGCAAATTATTTAAATGTGTGAAAGCCTTGTAGAAATTCAAGAGAAATGCACGCTGTGTGTCCATATTAGGGATGGGACAAAAATCGTTATCGCTCGTATCGCAGAGATTTGATCGGGAGATTGTCCTCTGTCATACACTACTAGGAGGAATTGGCTTTTGTTGAGCTGCAAATTCAGTACCACTTAAACCCTCTATACTTGATAAAACGGACCTGTGAGAAGTGCATTTGGTACGCTCTTATTTCACTCTACACAAATCTATTTGCCAAAAATAGCAGATCTACAAGCTCACAATACCCTGTGTTGCAACGCGTGAGCTGCTATTTTTGGCAAATAGATTATTGCGATAACATCGTTAATCACAATTATTTTTGCCACAATAATCATAACAATGAATGTTCATAGTGTCCCATCCCTAGTCCATATCCACCTGAAATATTGAGAGGAACATGCCATTTGTATAGAGAATAGGGCTGGGCAATATATCCATATTATATCAATATTGTGATATGAGACTAGTTTTACCCTCGGATTATGAATTGTAATATTGTGATATGGCATAAGTGTTGTCTTTTGCAGTTTGTAATCACTTAAGCCTATTGTATACATTATACTCTATACTATGTCAGAAATTGTACAAAATACAAAAAATATAGCCATGCCTACAAGCTTGTAGTTTGGATTTTCTTTGCTACTTTTGAACATCTTTAAAAAAAAAACGAAAATGAAAATTGCTATTATCCTCACAATCTGATATCGACATGGTATTTGGTCAAAAATATTGCAATATTTGATTTTGTCCATTATTTTGCCCAGCCCTGATAGCGACAGAGAGACGAACATGTCATCTGTTTAGAGACATAGGCTACTGTAACCGTAACATATATCCATGTCCTCTGAAGGGAAGGAGACAAAGTACAGTAGGTAAAGATGATTTGTTCTTTAATGGTCTTAAGTTAACAGTTTGTTTCACGCTATCCATAAGTGTGAACACCAAACGACACTGTCCCCACAGACGCAAACACCAGCAGCAACAGCTTGTTAACCACTTTCAACTGGATGTCCCTGTTTTCAAACTGTGTGTGTGTGTCCAAACTATGTAAATGTACAAGGGCTGATTGAAAACCTTACAGACTTAAGCCTTATATCACAGAACAACAGTGTCCGTACAACATTATCATGATTCAAAATGAATCCGCTTCAGATGAGATGTAATCGCCCAAATCTTCCTGTCACTTATGAATGCAACGCTGGTTCACCGTTTATCAATGTCAGGTCCGGGGACCACCAGGGGTCCAAATGATGAGGCCAATGTGGAAATAATTAAAACACTGCAGTTCTCATTAATGGCCTAGACTAGAGGGTGTCACTATTTCCCCTCCTGACAGAAGACTTTTCATGCCATTAATGGATATTTTATTTTATTACCTTAGTAAACGTTGTGATAAATACTTTATGCTTTCATTCACTAGTTTAAAGTCTTCTTTCAATCATCATGATATGCGTTCTTTGTAAATTATGGTCCCATTAATTTTATTGATCGATATTAATAAAATGATGATAGAGTACGTTATGGTTCTAGGGCTTCTACTGACACTCTAAGACCCGCCCTCGCTGACCTTCCACCCAATAGAGCGTCGCAGTTCCCGCCCACTTCCTGTTTTTTTTGGTGCCGGAAGAAAAAACTCAATGCATTTTTCCATTGACATTTCCAAAAATATTTATATCTATTAATTTAAGCCTCGAATCAAGCCATCACGAGATGACATGAATCATGACCATAAAACGTTTTTTTCTGTGATTTTTTTTATTTTATATTTAATTATATGATATACTATATTTAATAAATACCCTTTGTTTTGCCGTTTTCAAAAAAAAATAATCACAGAATCAAACGTTTATGGTCATGATTCATGTCATGTCATGATGGCTTGATTCGAGGCTTAAATTAATAGATATAAATATTTTTGGAAATGTCAATGGAAAAATGCATTGAGTTTTTTCTTCCGGCACCAAAAAAAACAGGAAGTGGGCGGGAACTGCGACGCGCTATAGCATTTGTTTTCCAGTTCCATTTGGGACCGGACATTCCAAGATGGTGGATTTGAATTCTCTGACGTCGGATCTCAAAACTGATCTGTAGAAACCATTGAGTGATATCACAGTTAATAGTCTAGACTCGGGTCCCAGAGATTAAAAATAAATAAAAATTGTGTATCAATACTCGGGGGGAAAAACAAGTTAACACTACACTGACTACAAAACTGAAAAACGTTAATAAAAACAATATGCAAGTACCGTATAATCAATCAATCAATTATTCAGCGGTGGTCTCTTCATGTTGTAGTTTAGTAATGAATGGCTCAAGCTGCTCTCAGAGCCCCTTTTATACTATGAGCTTGTATATCTGCTATTTTTGAAAAACCTTGAAAATGTGTGCATATCTTTGAAATATATATAAATTTTTAAAGCGAACATTTTTAACTCAAATCTTTGCTTCTGGGGGTCCCTGGCACAAAACATTTTCAGATGGGGGTCTGCGGCCAAATGTATATCAATTTAGGGGTCCTTGGCATGAAAAAGGTTGAAAACCACTGTTCTAAATGGCAGTGGTTCACAAACTTTTTAGCTCAAGAGTCTTGAGGCTTGGGTCCCGGCTCCCGGGGAGACATCAAATTTCTCTTTTGGGTCTTGAGTCAAGACCCAGGCTCCCGGGGAGACAACAAATTTCTCTTCTGGGTCTTGAGTCCCAAGACTCAAGACCCAAAAGAGAAATGTGATGTCTCCCTGGGAGCCGGGGTCTTGACGCGAGACTATGCAGATACGGGAAGTAAATCGTAGATGGTGTGTCTTGCCGATTTTTGTTGCACGAGTCTTGTTTTTTTTTTCAGGACTTTCAAAAAGTGTTAAGCATTGGTTCTCAAAGTGGGGTCCGGGGTCCTTGGGGGGGTTCCAGCAAAATGTTATTATTAAATATGGCTCTTTTATTGCTACTTTTAACTTTTTAATGGATCCTATGTACAGTAAGTAAAGCCTGATAAAAGTGTCAAACTCCCAAAATCCACCAGAATACTGGAAATTACATCTACTCTGTTAAAAAAATCCTGGGGGGGACCGCCAGCGTGGTCACCTTTTTGAAGGCATAGAAGACATAAAGTAATTGTCAAAGGAGGATGTTTGGACGTTAAAGACATTTGTTTCTTTATTCAACAAAGAAGGAATTCAAAATGAAACATAGACATTCAAAAGGACAACAATATAATAAACCATCTGAATATCGTAAATAAATGTTGAATAAATTCCAAAATGTACTTCATTATGCATATTTTTCAAGGCTGTAAAACTGTATTTGGTTAAGATGAGAAACTCAACAAATACACAGTATTAGTAAAACATATCCAAATAACCACAGCCGGTACATGTTGAGGAGCTAAAATCCATAGTTTTGTAAATGTAAAACATTTTGGAAGCCACACGAAGCAAGTCATCGATTTTCCAGTCGCTTGTAACCATTAACTTTTAACCCCTTAAGCCCTATTTTGTACTTGGAAAAAAAAAAGAAAGAAATTGCTTAAAATTAAAGAATAAATTGAAAACATTTCGAGATGATTTGAAATGTTTTGACAATTTTGGCCTATAATGACAAGCCTAAAATAGGGATCCCACGGTTAAAGTGGTTCATATAATCAGTTTGTAAAATAACGGAGACAGAAAAATCCATTTAATATCAGTGTGTTCAAATCCATTTCAGATCCTATGGAGGATCCCTCAGGGGCTGATAAATAAAGTTTTAAAATGTCTGAACAGAGTCTGGTTCGTACGCAGAGACTGGTTCGTACTGGTTCGTACTGCTTTCTGTTCCACAGAGCACTGAGATGAAGGCCTTTTTAAAAGGTGATTTTGGAAACTTTTGATCCTGATTATTGTTCAAGGATTATATAACCAAGGATAAGACAAGACGTTCTATGCCATAGCATGCGCTATATAGACGCACTGGGAGGAAAACTGGCGTCGGACGTTCGATGCCGGCTGGACCAGCTTATGAATAAACACATTTTTCTTTTTAATGACTGTTACCATTGTCAGATAATAGGTTCAGGAAAACAAAAGGCATACCACATTATTTTTGTTTTCAGTCCGGTGGATTGGTACAAAAATCGTTCACTTTTTCATAAAAGCATGAAACTTGGTACAGTTTGGGGCCCTGAACATTTTCAGATATGGAGCCATTGCAAAAACGCCCCCTGGTGGCCATTTTACTTTCCGCCATAACCAAATAATGTATTTGGGATCATAACTCCTGAACCAAACATGATAATACAGAATATGTGATGTCTACACCTATGTTTTGATGGTCAATGATTACAATAATATCATGTACAACATCATAAACTGTTCAGGTGAATAGTTGATGGTAAATGCAGTGATGTTGATATTGAGTTTCTGACTAGGCTGCATTTGCTCAGGCAGATTTATCATGTTTCCAGGCAAGACGGCCCAGTCTTATTCTCTGCTCTTTAGATACATACATCTTCTTATCATCTTATTTTAAATTCCTGAACCGATTATTTAATGCAGGTGACAATCATTAAATGATGGTGTTTATCCAGGCGGCTCTCATTGACTTCAATGCATTCTGTGGAACTTCCGGTTTTCCAGTTTGCCGCCCAGTGCCTGTCGAACACTGACGAATCTGCCGGCTGGAATTGTCTGACCAAGTTACATATCCTTCTTTTATATAATCCTTGGTTGTTGTTATTACAGCCTCTTCCCGGGGCTCACTGATTGGCCACGGCTGGCCCCGCCTCCTCGTCCTCGTCCATTGGCTGACTGCTGAAGCCGCTGTCTACCGTGGTTTCTGATTGGTCAAAGAGGAGACAGTAAAGAAACCAGTCATTGTGGTTGATAGGTACATAGACACCGTCTCTGTCAGGTGGAAACCAATCAGGTGGAAAGTCCAAAAATGTTACTTTTCAGGATTCAAATTCAAATACGTGCATGCGTGCGTGCGTGTAACCTACCCAGGGTGTGTTTGTCGTGTTGTAACTCCACCTGTCGCAGCAGTCGGACCCCTTCCGTCAGCCCCAGAGACTGAAGAGCCTCCACCAGGCCCTCCACGGGACCCCCACCCACCTACACACACACAATAAACAATGACCAATAAGCTCATATACACTACAGCAGTGGTTCTCACACTTTTTTAAGACAAGGACCCCCAAATTGATATGTATTTGGCCGTGGACACCCATCTGTAAATGTTTTGTGCTAGGGACCCCCAAGAAGAGAAGATTTATGTTAAAAAAAATCAACATTTCTCAAACACTTTTTTGAACAGCCCAACGTATTACATTTAGATAAAGGGGTTAAAATGATTGGGATGCTGTATTAACACATTTTGCTGGGGACCCCCTGGAACCCCCCCAAGGACCCCTGGGGGTCAGCATGCGCACACGCACACACACACACACACACACACACAGTTAATCAAACTAAAATGATTTAATCGATTATAATAAATGATACATTTTTATAAAATAATCCATTTTGAAAGACACTTTTTCAAATTAGATAGCAAAAAAATAGATCTACAAGCTCGTTTCTAGCTTGTAGATTTATGCTACTTTTAATAATCCCTAAAACAAAATTCAATAATTGCACCCCCCCCCCCCCCCCACACACACACACACACACACACACACACACAGAAACCCCCCTACCTGGTAGTTGTGTAGCAGGTGTTGGCACGGCGAGGCGCTGTCCTGGTACAGGTGTGCCAGTGTGAGCATGCCCAGTTTCTCTGCCAGCTGTCTCCATGGCACCTCGTCCACACTGAGCAGCTCCACCAGCCTGGACACTGTCTCACTGTCCAGACCACTGTCTGACTCTGGAGGGACAGGACATGGGTTAGGGACGGGTTAGGGTGTACAGCCCCCCCCAAGTGGGCATATACAAGCCCTGTCAGGATGTCAGGCCCTTCTCACAGCTAGGGCTGTAACGATTGCAAATTTAAGTTGACGATTCATTGTCACTCAAATAATTGCGATTAACGATTTAATTGTGTGTTTGGCCATTGAACATATGAATACAAAATAAATGTCTTAATGCCTTTTAGGCTCTGTAATCAAAAATAGCACAGGGCAGATATGAAACTAACTTAAATATACAAAGAAATTATTGACATATTTAATCATTTTACACACGTAAAAATAGCTGAAATAACTGATCTACAAGCTTACAACGCGTCACAAAGTGACGCATTGTATGCTTGTACATCTGCTATTTCTGCATTTTTTTAAACGTCCAGTCCAGTTTAATGTCAAATTTGATATTTGGAAATCGGTGAGATGTATTCTAAATTATATAAGCAACACAATACACAATAAAAATAAAGCTTCCATTTGAATTGGGTGTGGGGGGTGGTAAGGGCCCTGGATATTGGATGCGGGGCACTGGCCCAAAAAAGGTTGAGAAACACCATATTCAACCTAGGCGTCACTTCTTTGGGCATGTCATTGTAGGAAGAAAACTTTAATTTGGGAAAACTGAGTGCTTCTTCTCCATTGAGGTAGGCCTGTATTATTAGATGTGTCATTTTTGATAAAAAAAAAAAAAAACGTGATGATGAACAACGCCGATTTGCGCATGTGCCCCCTGGGTGCCTCTGATATGCCCATACAGTATATGGGCATATCGGTCGGATCGGCGGTGCCACATCGGTGTGAGGGTCACATAGCGGCCCGAACTCTAGATGTGAGGGCCGCGTAGATCAAGGCCCGAACCTCTAGTAGTGAAAATAGCCGATCTAGCTTGTAGAGTTTGTGAACTTGTAGGTCAGCTATATCTGCTTTTTTTAAATTTTATATATAAGATTTTTTGTTGGAACATTTTGAAATTTTGGTCCATATCTGGACACCAGAGTTATTGTGTTTAAGAGAGAGAAGAAAGAAAGGCAGGTCACCTACCTGTCGTACTTTCACTGTGGCTGCTTTTGCTCTTCTTACTGTTCTGTCGACTGGTCCTGGGACTGGAGCCCAGCAGGTTACGCACCTGCAGGACCAGAGAACAATCAATCCTGCTGTTTTACACAACAATGTCAAATACAACTGGATATGGCTCTCAGCACAACTTTTACACTAACTTTACTGACGTTATCAACTACAACTTTGCAGGTATTTAGCAGACACTCTTATCCAGAGTGGCTTACAAAGATCAGTCTAAATGTCAGGAAGCCTATGGTAAATGGTAAAAAACTGTAAAATGTAGTGCATCAAATAAACTAGGGCTAGGCTGTGTGGGTATTACAAGTGGGCCCCCAAGTAATTGTCAAAACACTACGATTTTAATGATAATATAAACAAAACACATAACAGTCATGGTATTTTTTTCTTAAAACCTCGAGAAATTAGTTTACATTGTGACACCAATAAATGGGAACTTAAAGCTTAAAGCTCTAACACATCCATCGATTGAACGTTAACAGTAAACATGCTCTGAAAATGCAACACGCCCACCCATCTGACCACTTAACGGCTGCCGTGTTAAGTGGTCAGATGGGTGGGCCGCCAACTAGGATTACCAAATCAAACCAATGATTGTGGTCGAGCAATAGAGGATATAATCTCCATGTTTTTTGTCCTCTGTACCTTCTGACAACAGGCCAGGTCCAGAGGGGTGTGGCCCGACGCCGGCCTCTTGCGAGGGTTGACCGGATGCGAGGTGACCTCTTGACCTTTGACCTGCTCTCTGATTGGCCGGCCTTCCTCCTCTTCTTCCTGCTCTTCGTCTGATGAGGCAGAGGAGGAGGAGGAGCTGAAGAACAGCGGCTCGTCGTTCTCCACGTTCTTGTCGGCTCCTGGTGACAGACACACGGAAACCTTGTATGTCCAAAACCGTTCCTTTTTTTTCACATAATTATTTCGGAAAACATTTAAAATATAGTAACAATAGCTGATCTACAAGTTCACAAGCTTGTAGATCTGCTCATTTCACTACACACTACACACAAGGCTGCTTTGAAAAGACACCTATTCTCTCAGGCTTGTTGTTTTGTTTGGTTGGTTGTTTGTTTGTTGGTTGTTCATTGTTTTTGATAAAGCGTCCTTGATACCTTAACAACATCATCATTACGTTTTCAGTCATGATATTTTATTTTGCTATATTTCATGATTGGGGATGTGTGCATATATGCGTGCGGGTGTGTGTGTGTGTGTGTGTGTGTGTGTGTGTGTGTGTGTGTGTGTGTGTGTGTGTGTGTGTGTGTGTGTGTGTGTGTGTGTGTGTGTGTGTGTGTGTGTGTGTGTGTGTGTGTGAGAGAGAGAGAGACACTGACCTGCAGCTATGAGCATGGAGCAGAGAGTAGGAGAGCCCATACTGGCGGCCAGGTGTAGAGGTGTGTTCCCAGCAAACGTGCACACATTCACATCAGCCTTCAGCTGCACAGGTCAGGACAGAGGAGAGGGAGTCATGGTTATTACAGACCAACCAGTAGAGGGCACTACTGCCGCAGCAACGAGATAGAACCACCCGGGAACACAGACTGTTTGTTGGGTGTTGTTTTGGAGGCACCAAATACATATTCATTTGGGGGTCCTTATGACACAAAAAGAAACGTTTGAGAACCACCGATCTAGAGAGCTCTTCATTGGATCTCAGCAACAGTTCTTGTGGGCCGTAACCAAATGTCTTTGCAACCTTTTGCATGTCACAAAACCCACGAGTGACTTGTGTCCTGCGTCACAGGGTGTGTACTTTATGGCCATATATGCTAACTGTGTGTGTGTGTGTGTGCTAAATCTCTAATATTATATGAGTCACGTTGTTTCATTGACATCAAGGAAATAATGAATGCTTTGCTTTGTGGCCACAACATACAGCCCATAATATCTCTATCACTATGACAACAACTGGCTTCACCACAAATACACTGTCAATGGAGGAAGATCGTGACTTACAACAACTACACAATAAAATAACAAAGCATTGTTTTATGAAATGATTGGTGGTCTTAAAATGATTGACATTTCACATTGTGGTGGCATCCTACAATGTGTGTGTGTGTGTGTGTGTGTGTGTGTGTGTGTGTGTGTGTGTGTGTGTGTGTGTGTGTGTGTGTGTGTGTGTGTGTGTGTGTTCTCACAAGAGAAAAGGTTGTTTTATGGTTACAGCAGGCTCACAAATAGGAAAAGATTCAGTTTGGGGTTCGGATTTGGGTTTCGAGTTATGCCTGATTTATGCTTAGTTGTGTAGCGGTGTCGTGCACTGAAAATGTCCGATCTACAAGCTCACAAGCTCGCTATTTTCCGCTTTTAGGATTCAGGTTAAAAATGTCAAGAAAGATTGTAAAAAGGTGGTATTCATTAGATTGCCACCCTAAAAGGTTGATGTAGTAGTAATAGTGTAGGAAGGCAAACATGTGTAGGTGTGTGCAGTGGTGGAAAG
Organism: Gymnoscopelus braueri; assembly: GCF_963280865.1. Lineage (NCBI taxonomy): Eukaryota > Metazoa > Chordata > Actinopteri > Myctophiformes > Myctophidae > Gymnoscopelus > Gymnoscopelus braueri. The sequence continues at coordinate 13,865,004 of NC_137619.1, read as the reverse complement.
TAACTAAGTACATTTACTTAAGTACTGTACTTAAGTAAAATGTTGAGGTATTTGTACTTTACTTGAGTATTTCCAATTTCCAATACTTTTACTTCTACTTCACTACATCTCAGAGGCAAATATTGTACTTTTACTCCACTACATTTACTTGAAAACTTTAGTTACTAGTTACTTTTCAGATATAAACTATGATATAATGAAACATACATTAACCACTTTAGCCCTATTTTATACATAGGCTATTTGAAAATAGCCGATCTACAAGCTCACAACGCGTCGCATCGCGACGCGTTGTGGGCTTGTAGATCTGCTATTTTCAAATATTTAGTACTTTTACTTTTGGTACTTCAAGTACATTTTGATGCCAATACTTTTGTACTTTTACTCAAGTAATTTTTTTATTCTGGACTTTTACTTGTAACAGAGTATTTTTATATTGCAGTATTGGTACTTTTACTTAAGTAAAGAATTTGAGTACTTTTTCCACCACTGCGCATGTGCGTGCGTGCACGTGTGTGTGTGTGCGTGCACGTCTGTCCGTCCTTACCTCGGTGATGAGGAAGCAGGCCACCTTGAACAGGTTGTCCCTGACCGCCAGGTGCAGGGCGGAGCTTCCGCCCTTCTGCTCAGGTGCGTTGATCTTGGCCCCGCCCTCCACCAGCAGACGCAGCACGCGCTCCCCGCCCCTCCTCACCGCCAGGTGCAGAGGATACAGACCTGAGAGAGAGAGGACAGAGGTCAATCATTATCAAAAATTAAAAGGACCCCCAGTTTGATATCGTTGCTGTCGGGCAGAAACCTCTATCTTCATATTTTAACCTTTTGTGTTTTTTTCGTAAATTAACGCCCTACTTGATCATACTACAGCGTCGCACAAAAGTATCAAAAGTAGCAGAACAGCAAGCTCAAAAAGGGGCGCGAAGCGACGCATTTTGAGCTTGTAGATCTGCTACTTTTGCTGTTTTTGAATTTGAATCCTGAAAAGTAACAGTTTTGAACAAATGAGGTTTCCACCCGACAGAGACGATATGATGTTCTATCTCAGGGACCACAGTCTACATTGTTAATTTAAAGGGATATTTCACTTCCAAACGTGTTTGGAGTCATTTTAACGTCTACTACAGGCTTTTGTGAGCACCCCAGACAGTTTTTAAGTTGCTTGATTAAATATTTAGATGTTTGATATTCATTTTAACAGACACGCCCCCTGCCTATATAAACCCATGGTAACTTCAAACTCAATTTTTAACCATGTTATATTAATTGAAAACACCTGTCCTTGGTTCTGGGGACTGATATTGTCCTTCTAATGTGTGAGGGGGCCGTGTTTTTAAAATTACCTTTTTCATTACAGTATATATTCTATTTTATAAATGAAACACAGCCCCCTCACGTTAGTACTTATTATTGTGTTTTTTGCACAGTTGGTTGTATATTCTATTAGTTGTTTTATGTTTTAAAATGGACCACAATGGCAACAAGCTTTGGTTGTATGTGATTTTATCAATTTTGGAGCCTTTAATGGTGACATACCGGCATGTGTTTTAAAATGTCGCCAATAAAGTATCCTATTCTATTCTACTCACCATGGTAGTCTGCAGTGTTGACCACGTGGGCGTGGCGTTCTCCCAGGTGTGCCAGGAGGGGGCGGAGCACGGCTTCGTCTCCGCCCATGGCGGCCAGGTGGAGGGGACTGCGTCCGTCCTGGTCCAACAGGGTGGGGTCTGCCCCCGCCCGCAATAACACCTCCACCACCTTCACCTGTCTGGTGATCACCGCTAGATGGAGGGGAGTCTGAGAGGAGAGGAGAGGAGAGGAGAGGAGAGGAGAGGAGAGGAGAGGAGAGGAGAGGAGAGGAGAGGAGAGGAGAGGAGAGGAGAGGTCATCACTTTCATCATTCCATACAAGGCATTCCAGGCAACTGCACCCCGGACCTTCATATCATGCAGAAACCTTTTATCTCCTGTTAGTAAACTGTCGGAGGTGGTTGCAGGTGTTAAGGTTATTAACCCATTAAAACCGGGAACGCATCTGTGTAACCACTTTAACCATTATTTTATACTTTGGCTATTCAAAAATAGCAGATATACAAGCACTATGAGCTTATAGATCTGCTATTTAAAAAAAAACATGAAAATGTTTGCAAATCTTTGACTATATATTTTTTTATAACATTTTTAACTCAAATCTTTGCTTCTGGGGGGTCCATGAAACAACATATTTTGAGATGGGATCCGTGGCCAAATACATATCATTTTGGGGGCCCTTGACATGAAAAAGTTTGAGAACCACTGATTATAGCAACATAAGTTTTTTCAAAAAACTGTTAGGATTTAGACATTTGTAGAACCCCCAGAAGCAAAGATTTGAGTTACAAATGTTTGCTTTAAAATATATTTTAAGATTTTTTAAATGACACAGATGCGTTCCCGGATTGAAGGAGTTAAACAGGTGAGTTAGCAAGGAGGTAGTTACCTGTCGGAGGTGGTTGCAGGTGTTGAGGACTCTGTGTTGTTGGCTGCTCAGCAGAGTGTGTATGAGCTGCAGAATGACTCCATTCTGCTGGTGGATGATGGCCAAGTGCAAAGGACTGTGGGAAGAATCATAATGATCTCAGCAAACATTAAATCACTAAGCAACATAAGTTTGATTAATCAAAGTATATCTTTACCGCCCAAAATCCAAATCTGATCCACTGAGATAGGGATTAAAAGTTGTGTGCTCTTTTGAATAGCACATGAATAGCTTTACATCCTACAACCATTCAGTGGTGGAAAAAGTACTCAAATTCTTTACTTAAGTAAAAGTACCAATACTGCAATATAAAAATACTCTGTTACAAGTAAAAGTCCAGAATTAAACATTTACTTGAGTAAAAGTACAAAAGTATTGGCATCAAAATGTACTTAAAGTACCAAAAGTAAAAGTACTAAATATTTGAAAATAGCCGATCTACAAGCTCACAACGCGTCGCGATGCGACGCGTTATGAGCTTGTAGATCTGCTATTTTCAAATAGCCTAGGTTTAAAGTAATTTAAATAGGTTTAAAGTGGTTAATGTATGTTTCATTAAATCATAATTTACATCTGAAAAGTAACTAGTAACTAAAGTTTTCAAGTAAATGTAGTGGAGTAAAAGTACAATATTTGCCTCTGAGATGTAGTGGAGTAGAAGTAAAAGTAATGGAAATTGGAAATACTCAAGTAAAGTACAAATACCTCAAAATTGTACTTAAGTACAGTACTTAAGTAAATGTACTTAGTTACTTTCCACCACTGATAGCTTTACATCCTACAACCATTGCAGTGACATGAGCGCAGACTCACGTGTCTCCGTTGTCATCCTGGACCCCACATAGGTGCCTCTGGATTGCCAGAAGGACCCTGACGTCCCCTGTGCTACAGTAGTGCAGCAGCGCCCCCGCTGTCTGTCTGGCTGTCTGCGTGGCTCTGCTGTGGAGAGTGGCCGCTGGACACACGGACACACAGAGAGAGGGTTTGGAGTTATTGAAACGATTATCAAATCAAATTGCACCGAACTTCAAATATATTGAATAATATTCAAATATATCATCCCTGAATCGTATCGTAGCCCATGTATCTAGTTTCCCAACCTTTTTTGTTTCAAGGACCCTCATTTTGAGATTAGTTAGTCCCAGTGGTGTAAAGTAACTAAGTACATTTACTCAAGTACTGTACTTAAGTAAAACTTTTAGGTATTTTTACTTTACTGGAGTATTTCCAATGTTCAGTACTTTTACTTCTACTCCACTACATCTCAGAGGCAAATATTGTACTTTTACTCCACTACAATTATTTGAAAACTTTAGTTACTAGTTACTTTGCAGATATAAATGATTACATTATAAAACATACATTAACCACTTCAGCCCTATTTTATACATAGGCTATTTGAAAATAGCCGATCTACAAGCTCACAACGCGTCGCTATGCGACGCGTTGTGAGCTTGTAGATCTGCTATTTTCAAATATTTAGTACTTTTACTTTTGATACTTTAAGTACATTTTGATGCCAATACTTTTGTACTTTTACTCAAGTAAATTTTGAATTCTGGACTTTTACTTGTAACAGAGTATTTTAATATTGCAGTATTGGTACTTTTACTTAAGTAAGGGATTTGATTACTTTTTCCACCACTGGTTAGTCCACGGATACCCCTTTGATACCATTTTTATTTATTTCTGGGACCCCATTCTAGACTGCAAAATCCTCAGTGTTTATTTGTGAGTTTTGGGTTCGATGCCGATCCCCAATTTGCAGAGTGTATCAAATGGGGGGGGGGGGTCCTGATCGAATGCATATTAAACTGGGGCTCCTTGAAACTAAAAAGGTTGAGAATCATTGGTCGATAGTACTAGTCTTACCTATTTGCAGCAGCTGTTGTTGTAAAGGTGAGCTGGTCTGTGAACTCTGCTGTTGGCTAAACTCTGTCGTGGTCTGTTGCTGTGGGCCGGAGCCTGACATCTGGGCCCCTCCCCCTCCTGTGTAGCCAGTGAACCCGCCCGAGTAGAAGCCTCCTCCTCCGTTCATCTGCTGGTTGAACTGGAAACCTGCTGGGGAAGACAACCACACGCTGCTGTGACTATAGGGATGCAACTATACATATTATTTTCTCAGCGATTATTCTATTGATTACTTTTTAGATTAATTGAATAAAAGAGAAGCATAATGCAAAATATTTCTATTCGTTTTTTTTTGGTTTTTTTTTACAATTGTCTGACCAACCACTTAAGCCCTATTTTGAACTTTGTCGTACAACATTGTCACACGCGAATAGCGAAAATGGCTGATCTAAAAGCTTGGCTTGTGTGCGATGTGCTCTGAGCTTGTAGATCGGCTATTTTCTCTATTAAAAAAATGTAAGACCCAAAGTAAATATTGTGTTTATTAAAAGTGGTTGTCGATTATTTTTATTTTTTTAACGATTTGTTCGATTAACTGTTGCAACCCTGTTCAGTCTGCTTTTTATATCGTCTCTGTCGGGTGGAAACCATATTATGTCCAAAACTGTTACTTTTGAGGATTCAAAAAAATATATAGCAGAAGATCTACAAGCTCAAAGCATGTCGCTTCGGGCCACGTGTCTAGCTTGTGGATCTGTTACTTTTGATGCTTTTGTGTGTCCCTGTAGTATGATCAAGTAGGGCGTTAATTTATTTATTTAGAAAAACACAAAAAGTTAAAATATGGAGATCGAGATTTCTACCCAACAGCAACCAAAATGTGTGTGGAACTACTGAATGTGACCATTCCTCCTTCATCACTTCTTACCTCCTCCTCCGCCTACTCCTCCTTGTCCCCCTCCTCCTCCAAAGGTCCCTCTCCCTCCTCCTCCTGATCCTCTCCATGGGTCGTAGTGGGGGAGGGGCTTCTGCTTCTTCCTCTGCACCTCCTCTTTATCTGATGGAGAAAGGGATGGGATGAAAGAGAGAGAAGAGAGGAGGATGACAACAGACAGACGTAGCGGTTTGGAGAGGGTGAAAAGTGAGAGTAGAGGGAGTGGGAATAAAGACAGAAACATGTATTTAAATTGTGAAATTTCCCCCAGTAATGTTTGTCTTTTTCTTGACTGTGTTGGTAACAAACATCCAGTGAGTGGGTGCAGGCACTGCAGCCTACTGTAGTTCACACGTCTGAGGGGAAATATACACTCATTGTGGTTTCACAGCTTTCAAAACAGCCACAAACAGAAGCTCTGTATTATTGTGTGCCCAAACTCTGCCCTCATTCTGCAAGGATTCAGAATTGGTTCTGTTTTTAAAGACCTAATGAAATGAAGAAATGGAAGTTTTTCACACTTTTAGAGCATATCGTGGTCAGAGGACCTAACAATAGATGTAGATATCCAACTCAAGTTGGCGACTGGACGGTGCATTACTCGTTTTAAACTTAAACAGTGCATTCAAATGTGTATCTGAAAACATTTGAGGTGAGAAATAGCTAATGCAGTAACATAGACATGCCTCAGCACTACCTCTCTCTCTCTCTCTCTGCCTTGCGATACATGACGTGAGATTGGTTGAGGTACAACACGCCTCCGTTTCAGAGGAAAGCTTAGCAACATTTCATGACGTCATCAAGTGTCTCCCCTGTAGGTGAACTGTTTGTGAAGTATACCTTGAACCTGTGGTACGTACAGTAGGTGAACTGTTTGTGAAGTATACCTTGAACCTGTGGTACGTACAGTAGGTGAACTGTTTGTGAAGTATACCTTGAACCTGCGGTACGTAGGTGAACTGTTTGGGGTCGCTGCTGTCCCCTGCCTTCTTCCTCTTCAGCTGCAGGAAGACGGTGACCGGCCGTTCAATCTCTGTACTGTGATAAGGAGGCGTCTTGAACACGATGGCATACTGATGAAGGAAGAAGGACAGGACGTCGTTTGTTGATGTTAACAAGGATTTGGGAGTGCTTGTATTGCACTTTGGTGCCTTAAACATTAATTTAATAAACCCTCTATATCATATGTGTCAGGATCACACGCACGCACACACACACACACACACACACACACACACACACACACACACACACACACACACACACACACACACACACACACACACACACACACACACACACACACACACACACACACACACACACACACACACACACACACACACACACCTACACACCTGTTTGTGAACGTCGGTGGGTGAAAAGTCTCCAAAGGCCTCCCATCCCCCTTCCTCCTCTTCCTCATAAAAACGGATCTCTATATCATCTGGAACATGGCATACAGTACAGACAATACATCACCCAGACCATCCATATAGTGTGAGATCACTTAAATGTAAGTCATTTTCAAATCAGTTGCAGTAACTGATTATCATTTACACATAACAGATATAAGGGGGATTAATAATAAACCAAATGTATTCCAATACCGCTAATGCAATGCTGCCCCTACAACAAATACGTTCAAAATGCAACCATGACGATTTAAACAGTTTCAGATTAAATAAACAGCAAAAAATAAGCTTAAATAAATTACAGGAACAACATCACTCTCTCACGTGTTGTGATCTTGTAGATCGTCTATTTTTTGTTCAAATGTTTGGTGTAGAGGGGGGAAAAAAGCATACCAACTACAGAGGCAACTCAGGTCCTCAAGTATAGAGAGTTTAAATGGCTAAAACAATTTAACAACTTAGACCCTCTATACTCTAAACAGACCCAGATTTGCAACTGTACTTGGTGTGTTCTTTTTCAATCTACACCAAATCTCTTCTCCAAAAATAGCCGATCTAGGTTGTAGATCAGCTATTTTTGGCGAATGTTCCCACCAGAATAGGGGTGCAAGGGATCAAGTGGTTAAATTTCCCGTGTTGAACCATTGTTTCCAGTTGATGTGCTCACCTTTCTGGACTTTGTCACAGAGCAGAAATATCTCGTCTCCTCCCAGCACAGAGCCACACGTCTTATCCATGCGAGAGATCTTCAGATTGGACGCATTGGGAGACTCTGGAGGAAAGAGGAAAAAAATGAATTTATTTGGGATTAGCATTGAATTGGGATTAGATTTTGGAGAATCACTGAGAGTGAGCGCTCCCCAGAGCTTTTATTTGAATGAAATGGTGGATTAAGATTAATTACATTGTTGAAATGAATTGATCAAATTGTTATAATCACATATGGGTTGATCATAAGATATGATATAAATAAAATAATATAAAATAAAGTTAGTTGGTTATGTACTAGTGTTAGAGTAGAACTCTCGTAGATGGGGTTGGTTAAGTACTAGTAATAGTGTAGAACTCACTGCTGTCGTAGATGGGGTTGGTTAAGTACTAGTAATAGAGTAGAACTCACTGCTATCGTAGATGGGGTTCGACACCACAGGTTTGAGAGCTCTGGTGTAACCGCCGTTGCTGTCTTGCAGGTACGCCGTGAACTTTAACCTCACTATGTTCAGGTCCATGATCTTTCCAAGCTCCTTAGCTTCTCTCAGGAGAGCACTCTCCTCTGCTTCTGTTCAGGATCGCACACACGCACACAGACGCACACACGCACACGCACGCACACACACACACACACACAAACACACACACACACACACACACACACAGTACATGTTTCATGAGATCATTGGACTTAAATGTAACCAGCGACTTGGTTTTCTAGTGAATTCATGATGAGATGACAAACAGCACTGATTCTCAACGTGGAGTCTAGAGACCCCCCTGTAACCCCCTCAAAGACCCTATGTCAGCTAAATTATCGTTAGTCAGGAACCAGATGGACCGTTACGGGTCTGTATCTCAGAGAGTGTACAAATGGAACCAAATGGACCTGGGAATTTTACGATGTAGATCGGGGTACTAGATCAGGTACCTAATGCATATCGTCTCTGTCGGGGGGAAACCAAAACTGTTACCTTTCAGGATTCAAATTCAAAAATAGCAAAAATAGCAGATCAACAAGCTCAAAATGCATCGCTTTGCGCCACGCTTCGAGCTTATAAATTTGCTACTTTTGGACTTTTGTGTGACGCTGTAGTATGAACAAGTAGGGCGTTAATTTACGAAAAAACACAAACAAAAGTTAAAATATGGAGATATTTCTGCACGACAAAAAAGAAAAAAAAATGCTTACTGCATGTCATCAGTGTGAGACATTTCCTTGATAATAAATGAAGAGTATTAATAAAGATTCTCATTGTACCTGTGAAATGGTAGTGCTGTCCTTTTTGTCTCCTCCTCTCCTCTTTCAGCCTTTTACTCAACACCTCCACCACTCCTTTCTTGGTCACATGGAGGATTCCCAGGTTGCTGAAGCTGTATGAGAGAACAGAGAACAGAACTGAAGATTAGGGCTGCAACCATCCAGTATGTAATTATAATAGTGAAAATAGCAAACTACAAGTAGTCTACAAATCTACAAGCTCACAACACGTCGCAGTGCAACGCGTTGTGAGCTTGTAAATTTATATTTCCGCCTATGGCATGCCCAAAATATGGTATGGATACTTCACGAGTTATTGATTATTCTTTATACTCTGTTGCTTTATATTGGTCATGGATACATAACTATATAGATATGATGGAATGGCTGTAGCGGAGAGACAGAGAGAGGCTGTCTGGGAATCGAAAGGTTGCCGGTTTGACCCTCTGCTCACCCGGTCTACGTGTCTTGTCTACGTGTCCCTGAGCAAGACACTTTACCCCTAACAGCTCAATATACATTTTTGTTTCACGTAATAAATACTGAATGAAAATGAAATGAAGATTAAAAATCTATTCTCCCTCATGCCTGCTGACACAAGGATAACGTTTCTTTGTCAACACAACATAGTGAATTACGCAACCGGCCTGTCGGTAAACCTAACAAAGACACCAAAAGTATGGCTAGTTTCACTATTTTATACAGATTCAGAGTCAGAAAGAAATGACTGCCAAGCCTGGGTTTAACATAACATTATGCAGTGGCTTAAGTCTGAGTGTGTATATGTGTGCGTGTGCGTGTGTGTATCATCTTGACAGATATAATACTATTTTTTTATTACTGTTTAAATGATGTGTTCAGGCACAAACAAGCTAAATATCTTAAAAAACACCTATCAAATCAAGGTAACAAAGTGCTTTAACCGTGTGTGCGTGCACAACGTGTGGATGAATACTAACGATGCAGTGAGGTCGTTAGGGCCCACGTCCAGCGTGCACGTGCCGTTGTCCGTGCACTGCCGTCCAACCAGGCTGTGAGCGTGCACACGAGGAGGGTCTGAGTGAGTCACCAGCTGCACCTCCACCCGCGCATGACCAACATAGTTATTCACCTGAGAGAGAGAGAGAGAGAGAGAGAGAGAGAAAGAGACATGACCAACATAGTACAGAGTGACAGAATGTTTAAAAACGTGCCACAACGCAACATCTTAAAGACGGCCAGCTTCCTGCAGAGTCACGACGTGATAAAAGGAAGCATCCTGTGTCTAAAATAACCGAGAGACAGTCGTTCATGTTGACTGACCTTCACTGTGGGATAGGTCCTCCTGTTCTTCTCACTGGAGGCCCCAGGGAGCCCGCCATGGGAGGGGCCCTCACACTCGTACCGAAACCTGAACCCTCTCTGAACACACACACGCGCACACACACGCACGCACGCACGCACGCACGCACGCACGCACGCAGGCAGGCACGCACACACACACACACACACACACACACACACACACACACACACACACACACACACACACACACACACACACACACACACACACACACACACACACACACACACACACACACACACACAGAGAGAGAACATATTTCATGAGATCATTGGACACTTGAATGTAACCAGTGACTTGGCTCAACACTTAAGCACCTTAACCTTTACCTAAATGTAGTTGTTGTTGTTGTTGTTGTTGTTGCTGATGTTGAACTGTGCTACTGTATACAAATAAAATGGCCTTGCCTTGCCTATCTGTGGTTGCACTGCATCCCATTGCAAAATATAAGCAGTGTGGCCAGATTTCACAAGAGAAACAAGCAACCAGGTCTATGAAAACAAGCCCAATAACAGCAACTCTCTCTCTCCAATATTTACAAGCAACTTTACCAAAAAACAAGCCCAAAGTTTATACAATAAAGCGGACTTGGCAACTGTGAATATACTGATGATAAGTACATGTCAATAAATATGTGAAATGTACTGGAAAGTATAATCATAATACATTTTAGGTCCATCTTCTCATAATACTGTATATCTTTTTTGCCAGTTTCTATATTTGGAAACTTTTTGTCCAGATCCTCAAAATATGGCTCATTTTCAAACCTCCAACCTAATCCAATATCCTTACTGTGGAGCATCTTTATTAGCAATCATCATCAGGATATAAAACACACTTACTGGAAATGTCACTTCCTAAACCTAGGACTTTCCATCAGTCATGTGCTAACAACCAGTGATGGAAAATAACAAAGTAGGCGTGTTTTCAAAGTAAGCTCACAAGCTTGTAGATCTGACTTATTTTCGAAAAATCGTGAAAATGTGTGCAAATCTTTGAATATATAAATATTTTTTAAAGCGAACATTTTTAACTCAAATTGAACCACTGATATACCGTAGAAACATACGGGTTTTTTTTCAAACAAACTGTAAGGATTTAGAAGACATTTGTAGAATCCCCAGAAGCAAAGATTTGAGTTAAAATGTAATCTACAAGCTCATAGCGTGGCACTCGGTGCCGCGCTATGAGCTTGTATATCTGCTATTTTTGAATAGCAAAGTATAAACAAATGGTTAAAGTGGTTAAAAGAAATTACAGATGCTTTTCCCGGTCTTAATGGGTTAAAAAAAAAATTACATAGTGTCGCTTTAACTTCCTGCACCACTGCATACAGTAGCAACCAAACCAAGACGGGACACACTTCAGAGTGCAACCTCTTCCTCTTGGAGAGCGAGGGGAAACCTGCACTGCATGCACCTGTTGACAGCTGTGGAATTTCTGCCCTGCTTCCTGCTCTGCTTAAAAGGTCATCTGATAAGTGTGACACAATGCACACATTGTACGCCCTAAACGCCCAGTGGCTGTATGTAAATCCAACCGTTTGACTGTCAACAGCATAGGAGCATCTGCTTGTATCCGGTGACTTGATAAAAAAAACACCCAAGTCCACTTATTAAAACAGAACTTTGTTTTTGTTAATCTTCCTAATCTTCTGTTTGTCTTAACTCTTGTTTGCTCTGCTTTGTTTAGCTATTTATTTGCCTATAGCGCTGTTTTCCTTAAGTGTGGACCGCTGCGGCGGTACCGCAAGGGGGATACGAGGTGAGCTGAGGTGAAAAAAACTACACAACTGAACAAATAAGGGTTACTGTCTCTCTGTTCAGATTTGTTACTGTGTAGAGGCAATACAAACAACTATTCTAATGATTTGACTATTACAATTAGTTAGTCTTACCTGTTTGGGCTCCTCAATGATTTGAATATAAGGTCCATGAGCTGAAACAGGAACATATAATCTGGTTATTTAGATGACCACAATCCAAAGTTCAGTACAAATATTTACTTTAGAGTCAACATACAGAGTCAGGACATTTTTATCATTGACTACAATTGCAGATGGATTACAAAATGCACTAATATTGGACATCTAGGATATTATGTGGATCTCGAGATCCACATGGTAAGAGTGTATGGAAAGTTTGGCGCTGATCGGTCCAGCGGTTTGCAAGATTAGCTCCAGACAGACACACACAGACCCTCTCTTAGACAGCTACAAACCCACATCTAGATGCCCAGGCAAGTGCTCAGCTTAAGACCTGAGGCCGATTCTACAAATGTCTTCTAAATCCTTAAAGTTTTCTGGAAAACGTATGTTGTTATATCAGTGGTGCTCAAACTTTTTCATGTCAGGAACCCCCCAAATTATTTGGCCACCAACCCCCCCATCTCAAAATATTTTGTTCCAGGGACCCCCAGAAGCAAAGATTTGAGTTAAAAATGTTTGCTTTAAAAATATATATATTCAAAGATTTGCATACATTTTCACGATTATATATATATATTTTTGCACATCTACAACCGCTACTATGAGCTTGTATATCTGCTATTTTTCAAAAGCTAGCAGGAGCAGAAGTATAAAATAATGATTAAAGTGGTTACAATTAAATGACACAGATGCTTTCCCGGATTTAATGGGTTAAGAACTAGTTGTATATTACTAGTTGTATATATTATTACGTTTCCTACAGGTGTTTATAAATGTGAAGAAGGAGAGGACACTGGAGCAGCTCAGACATTTAAGCCTTTTTTATTTTAAAGGTGCTGCTAGCAAGGGTGACTGACGTTTCCATGTCAACTACATCTTCCTCAGAGTCATGACTCATGACTGTATAAACATTTGACACAGGTTTGCAAGGTTTTTTCCAGCGCTGTCCGTGTAATATTCTGCTGATAGACGCCGTCTGCATTGTATAAATATTTCACCACACCTGCAACAATAATATATTACCGTTCGTATTGCCATCGGATTTCTTATTATTTACTACCACTGTATTTCTGTACATTTGACTTGTATCTCTTAGTTTGTGATATTGTGTTAACACAGAGAACAAACCTACCTAATGTAACTCCTTGTAAGTGCCGATTCTGACCACTGATTACCGATGTCTTGACCGATATTTTGTCCAAAACGACAAAATAGATTTGAACCAATTTGGAAAACGTAGATTTTTTAACAAAAAATAAAAGAAAACAGCCGATGTACAAGCTAGCAACGCATCATCGCAACCCGGCAGGTTGCGGGCTTGTGAGATCGGCTATTTTTTAAACTGTTTTGGAGAACGGCCAGACCGTTAACTTATATCGGCTAAAGCAAGGGTCTTCAACGTTTTTCAGGCCGAGGACCCCTTAGCTGAGAGAGAGAGATGAAGCAGGGACCCCTGTACTGCATACAAAATCGAACATTATATTTTCTATTAACATGTTGGATTTGTTTAACCACTTAAACCTTAAATAATTAGTCAACTCGACCATTTGCACCAAACCTATTCACAGAAAATCTATAAGGCTGTGAGGCGCGATGTGAGCTTATAGATTGTCTATTTTCTGTGATTGTTCCCCAAAGAATAGGGATACTAGGGTTCATGTTATTGATGTAAAAAAAACTCAGTAACTCTGAGGACCCCCTAGGGGTCCCGGATCCCTGTTGAAGACCTCTGGGCTAAAGCGTCATATGGGTGTGGTTGTAAATGTGACGGTGAGTAAACTGGTACCTGTCTCAGGGATGTAGGGCTCTGTCTTTATGTCCACCGGCGGAATGTAATCACAGGTCATCAAATTCATCAGCTGTGAACAAAGACACACGCATTTACAATGACACAACATAACATAACAGAACATAACAGAACAAGATCATATCGTTGCTGTCGGGCAGAAACCTCTTATCTCCATATTCTAACTTTGGCTATTCTAACTCGCAAATTAACGCCCTACTTGTTCATACTACAGCGTCACACAAAAGTATCAAAAGTATCAGATCTACAAGCTCGAAGCGCGGCACAAAGGCAAAGCGACACGTTTTCAGCTCATAGATCTGCTACTTTTGCTATATTTATTTGTATTTGAATCCTGAAAAGTAACAGTTTTGGACATAGACAATATCATAACAATTATGATAGTTATGAGCCAAAGGTTGAGTCACTCTGTCTCCATGAGGTTGCCTCTCCTCTAAATATCTCTAATGACCACATTAAAAAATGTATACACTCTATATTTTCTACAGGTATGAGTGTGTGTATGTTTACTGAAATCATATAGTAGTATATAGGTAATAGGGTATACTACTCATACTGTATACCAATATATTGTAGGTTAAAGCAACAGAAAGGCGATTATGGAATTATTCTCCATTTATTCTGTTGAAAGATACAATGAAAATGAGAGCATTGTTCATATCTTGATATAGACTTTTTCATGCAATTCATATCTTTTATATTATAACAGATACTGTATATAGAAATCTATATTGGCTATGGATGGCTGACATAACACTGCATGACATGACATAAACATATGACATGTCAAAAACAAGCTAATAACAACATAGCATAGCATAGCATAGCTTAGCATTGCAACCCTAACATGACATGAAATGCTGTGTTGAAACCGTACAGTAAAATGTATTAATTAATTAATTAATTAATTAATTAATTAATTATAATTTACCCATGTGTAACTACTACTAAGTATACAATTGTCCATTTGTTTACATTTACATCCTCTCAGGTCAATAAACACAGAGGATCTTTACTGTACAGGTGTGTTGATTCTAAAGTCTTTAAAGGTGGTGTGATGTGTTTTGTTTAAAAACAAATGTTAAAAGGTTAAACCTCTATATTCTAATAGTAATCATTGCTATCAGTGTTTATTCAATAACAGGGCTCTCAAATCTACCCAGCTCTTTTGTGAACAGAAGATACTGGACAGACCCTCAAAAACATAATGTATCAGCTTAAAATGTATAGCGTTTCACTTCACTTTTTTTGTGTGTCATCACATCCAATTGAACTTTTTAAACCTGTGTTCTGTATGAGTTCTCTCTCCTGATTGGACTAAATTGGTATCCCAACCTGAACATTTATTTTGTGTTTACTAAAGAGCTGGAGAGACAGGGAGACCCCCTGTTACAGAACAAACACTCCATAGCAATGATTACTATCAGAATTGAGGTCTATTTGACACTTATTTAAACAAAATATCACTGATGCCACCTTTAGATGTCTTCACTTAGCTGACAGCTGCTAAACTCCCGACCTTCACTTACATACGCTACCAAGAATTCAGGAATACAACCCGCAACCCTGGCACTGTTAGTGCCTTGCTTAACACACAGACATGAATAAAGCATATCGTCTCTGTCGGGTGGAAACCTCATATGTCCAAAACTGTTGATTGTAAAGGATTAAAATTCAAAAGTAGCAAAAATAGCAGATCTACAAGCTCAAAACGAGCTTGTGGATCTGCTACTTTTGATACTTCTGTGTAAAAAGTAAAATAAAATGGAGATAAGAGGTTTCTGCCCGACAGCATGAATACATATGACTGTGTAGAATAATAACGTAAAGCCAACTCACCTCATTCTCATACATGTTCATGTTGTACTGAGACTCACTCATTCTGGAAAACACACACAAAAACACACATTAATATCACAACACACACTCACTCACTCACTCACTCACTCACTCACTCACTCACTCACTCACTCACTCACTCACTCACTCACTCACTCACTCACTCACTCACTCACTCACTCACACACACACACACACACACACACACACACACACACACACACACACACACACACACACACACACACACACACACACACACACACACACACACACACACAGATGTACAAAGAACTTCACATTAATGCCCCTGTCTATCAACACACTGCCAGCCTGTCACAACCTGCTGCTAACACACACAACCCAACACAACCCAACACAACACAACCCAACACAACACAACACAACACACAGACTCACACAGTCAGGCACACAGGAAGTTGTTGAGTGCGTTCACAGCAGTATCGTGTCCATCCTGTATCTGGTCCGGTGTTAAAATCCCTTCAGTTCACTTTGTCTTCCTGCTGTTCTGCCAACATGATGTACTTTCACTTTCACATTACTGCAGTCTGACCCTAAAAACCACTAAGCTCTCTCTCTCTCTCTCTCTCTCTCTCTCTCTCTCTCTCTCTCTCTCTCTCTCTCTCTCTCTCTCTCTCTATACTGTCTCTCTTTCAATCCCTTATTACTCTTTCCTTCCCTCTCTCTCTGTCGCTCTTTCCCTCCGTCTGTCTGTGTGTCTGTCTGTGTGTCTGTCTCTTTCCGTGTAGCTATACTGTATCTCTTTCAATCTCTTATTACTCTTCCTTCCCTCTGTCTTGTCTCTCTTTCCCTGTCTGTCTGTCTGTCTGTCTGTCTGTATGTCTCTCTCTCTCTCTCTCTCTCTGTGTGTGTGTGTGTGTGTGTGTGTGTGTGTGTGTGTGTGTGTGTGTGTGTGTGTGTGTGTGTGTGTGTGTGTGTGTGTGTGTGTGTGTGTGTGTGTGTGTGTGTGTGTGTGTGTGTGTGTGTGTGTGTACTATTCTCTCACCCCTCCTCCCTCCAGTCACTTCCAGGAAGTAGGGGGAAAAAGAGTGAGAGAAAAAAACGTGTGCAGCAGCGTAGAGAGGAAAGCCCCCAGAATCCCAGGGCTCAGCCGCTGCTCTAAGGCCAGCCAGAGAGAACATGAACACGCCCCACTGTGACACACACACACACACACACACACACACACACACACACACACACACACACACACACACACACACACACACACACACACACACACACACACGCTGCTCTCTGTTTCATCAGTCACAGTATGTTCCCACTTCACTGTTGTCTCAGGTTTGTGATTCAGTTTACTGAATCATGTTACAACTAAAAAAAATAAACTGTCAGGGAAGCCACAATAAAGATATTGGGGGGAAAAGTGCTTACTTTGATAAACAAGGTTGTATCGTTGAATTAACATATCAAATTGCATATGCATACACATGCGTACAAATCACACATAAAAACAATGTAGGCAATTTAAGACACTAAAAATTAAACCAATGGTCTTAACCTCTTAAACCCACCATCTTAACCTCTTAAGCCCTATTGTATTTCAAAAGCAGCAATTCTACAAGCTCGTAGATCTGCTATTTTCGGCAAAGAGGTTTGGTGTAGAGGGGGAAAAGGGCAGACTAAGTACAGAGTGGTTTAGGTGGTTAAATGCCTGAAAATAGACATTAACATGAATCCAACGTGCACTGATGATAGTGCTGTCAATCAAGTCTATGAAGCTATCTATGAAATCTATGACAAAGTTTAATCTGCAGCACAATTTTATACAATATGTAGTGGGGGTCCCTGCTTCATCACTCTCTCAGAAATGTGTTGAAGACCACTGACCTACAGTATATTGAAAATAGGGATCAAGCAAGGTTGAAAGGAGTTCAGTTTCACGGAACAAGCGAGACTGATCAAAACAAAAGCAGAACATTGAAATCGTCAGTATGCACTTCTCTATCCGTCATCTCTCATTTCTAGGTGTTTTTTTTATGTGTCAAATCTACTCCTCATGACCCAATACACAGCATGAGAGAACACTTCAGGAAAACCCAGCTCATTCACAGTGGCAGAAGGTATAACTAATCTACTCAAGTACTGTACTTAAAGTACACTTTTGAGGTACTGCACTTCATACTTTACTTGAGTATTTCCAGTTTTTCAATCATTTATACTTCTACTCCACTACATCTTATGAGGAAGATATTGTACTTTTTACCTACTTTGTGGATTTAGATTATTAATACAAAACATACATTACCCACTGAAGCCCTAATTTATACTTCGGCTATTTGAAAATAGCTGATCTGCTATTTTCAAAACAATTTGACACATTTTGACTTTTTATTTTATTTTTACTTTACATTTCGAAGCCATAACTTTTATACTTTTTACTCACGTCAAATTTTAAATACAGGCCTTTTATTTTCATATTGTATGATGCTGCTTCTTTTACTCAAGTAAGAAAAAATCAGAGTACTTTTTCCACCACTGAGAACTCTTCAGGAAAACCCAGCTCATTCAGATAAAACCTCGTTTTTTCTTCAATCATTTGAATCCAGCTCCTGGTTTGAATTGAGGGCACTCCCTGAGGTGGCAGGGGGCTACCCCCGTCCCTGCCCCGTTCTGCCTTCCTGCCTACCTTTGCACCTTTCGTTCTGAACAACAAATCGTCGGGCAGAAACCTTGTATCTCCATATTTCATTTGTTTTTTCGTAAATGAATGAAATGTGCTTTACAAATAAAACTGCCTTGCCTTGCCAAGTAAATTAGTCAAAATAGCCGATCTACATTCTACATCTATTTTCATTATTTCAAAATGTTATTATCTTTAAATAATAAAAAATTAATGGTTTTGGACATACAAGGTTTCCATGTGACAGCAACAAAATACCTGCACCAGTATCTGAACGACACAAACCACAGCCTACACTAGAGACACACATGCCTTGCTCTAGGGAGTGTGGTAACCTGGGGTTTTGACTTTACGATGACGTAGTGACACATAAGTCATCATGTATGGGAACTAGAGTACTGTATAGATTTCTGTGAGCTGCATCTGGTTTGGGTTTCCTAGAAATAGCCTTCGATGCAATAGTTTCTTTTAAGGACTGGACTGCATGTGATGATGAAATGCGTTGTTAGCTTGAAAATCTGTTAGTTTTTTGGGGGGTTTTTTTGGTCGGCAAGCAATACCGTCGTCGTATTGCCCAAAAATAGTTTTGTCAGGGTTCATGTGGTTAAATCATTGTAGTTTTTTTGGTGTCACATTTTCATTGAGTTTAGTGAATAATAATATATTGTGTGTTTTATTATTGTACATAGTGGATGATTGTGCAAAAATGCAAAAAAAAATCTTTTGTTGAGCCACTAGATGACATTTTACTATACTTTACTACAGTAGTTCTAAAAGTGGGGTCTAGGGACCCCCAGGGGTCCTTGAGAGGGTTCCAGGGGGTCCCCAGCAAAATGTGTTAATATAGCATCACAACCAGTTTAACCACTTTTAAAGCTTACGATGAGACACGATGTGAGCTTGTAGATCTGCTATTTTCAAAGAAATCTTGAAAACAAATGGACAAATTTGGAATCTTTTAAAAACATTTTAACAACACAAATCTTGTATGGGGGTCCCTGGCACAAAATAGTTTTCAGATGGTGATCCGTGGCCAAATACATGAATGCCTTATTCTTCATGCAAAATCAATTACAATAGTGCCAAACCTCAAATAAAATATGTACAGTATGTGCCCAACATTTGTCAACACATATAACAAATAAATATATATATATATATATATATATATATATATATAGCCTAAACGATCTATTGCTTGTATGCATATTATAGACATGATGGAAATTCAACCGATTTGTATTTCTTTTCAGATGACGCATTTAGAGCAGAGTTATTAGATCCCTCGGCGTGTTTGCCGTGTGGCCACAGTTTTGCCTATTGGACTTTCATCATGCCAACTCCAATGTTGCGCTATTCATTTATAATATTATTGACCACATCACATGAACGCATGTCTTACCATCTGATGAGGATGGATACAGTATGGATGAAATCTAGCTGTGTCCAGAACAGATCCATTCCCCATTCCGACGTAGTACAGTGATTAATCCAAAAGACGAATTTCCCCTCAGTAATAATAAGCTCTGGGCCCGGACCCTAGGCTCCAATGTAGCCTGACAGCGCATCCCGGGTTCGAGTCCTGATTCCGACGGCCTTTGCTGGGTGTCACTCCCCATCTCTCTCTCCCCGTGTCTACCTACTGTACTATCAATAAAGGCATAAAAAGACCAAAAATGAATCTTAAAGGTAGGGTAAGTGATTTTCTTTGGTTAAAATAAGTGTTAAATAGCTATATATTCTGATAGTACTCATTGCTATAGAGTGAACAGGAGTCTCCAGCTCTTTATAAAACAGAGAATGCATTTTCGTTTCAGTTTCAGTTTCATTTCCAATTTTATCCAATCAGGATAGAGAACTCAATCAGGATATAGATTAAACAAGTGAAATTGGAAGTGATGACACTAAGAAATGAGCAGGCAAAATTGGAACTGGAACACTATAAAAATGAAGCTTAAAAATGGGTACTTTCTCCTGATTGGCTGAGATTTTGACACCTACCGGAAAATGTATTTTCTGTTTGTTAAAGAGCTGGAGACACGGGGAGACTCCTGTTACTGAACAAACACTCTATAGCAATGATATATATAGTGCTTTAACCTTTTAACAATTTTTTTTTTTGTTTTAACCCAAAAATATCACTTACCCTACCTTTAAAAAAAATTATAATAATAATAATCTCTGGTCTATCGGATAGCAGTGTTTCACTTCCAGTATGCCCTGCTGGATTATTTCCAGCATCATCTTTTTACCTCGGTAAAGGTGAGCAATGTTCAGTAGAAAAGGCTTATACAGTATAATATCCTTTCCATGTTTATTAGCCTATTATTTGGTGGTGGGGTTAAATTTCGTAAAATTCATATTCTCCCTAACACATAACACGCGGGGGTGGGCGCACAGATCGGTCAACCAATAGGAGCCCACGGATGTTTTCTACGGAGATTTTGAATGCGCCCCTCTAGACCAGATATCAGACGTGCTGGGGCAGGCTACTCCTACACTAGCCTCGGAAACCCATGCTTTTTTTTTTGTTACAAAAGAAAAAAAGCCTGGGGGAGCCATGCAGGAACGATGGTCTTAGGACCTTGTTATCTCCTAACCAATCAGAGTACAGAGGGGCGTCGCTCTAAATTTGGTGATGTCAGCGTGCTCCGTGCACAGGCCGGGGGGGGGGAGGGGAGGCGGGGACATAGATTGGTGAAGCAATAGGAAGCCCCGCACGAATCCGGGCGGCTGGGTTTGGATCCGCCCTTCAAGACCATCGATTGAGCTCGTTGCCTCAGGCTACTCCTACACTGACTCCCAGTCAGCTTTCCTACTGTCTGTCTCTCCTACACAGTTTGTCTCTCCTACACTGACTCCCAGTCAGCTTTCCTACTGTCTGTCTCTCCTACACTGTTTGTCTCTCCTACACTGATTACCAGTCAGCTTTCCTGTCTGTCTCTCCAACAATATCTGTCTCTCCTACACTGACTCCTAGTCAGCTTTCCTACACTCTGTCTCTCCTACACTGTCTGTCTCTCCTACTGTACACTGACTCCTAGTCAGCTTTACTGTCTGTCTCTCCTACACTGTATCCCAGT
This sequence comes from Gymnoscopelus braueri, assembly GCF_963280865.1. NCBI lineage: Eukaryota > Metazoa > Chordata > Actinopteri > Myctophiformes > Myctophidae > Gymnoscopelus > Gymnoscopelus braueri. The sequence continues at coordinate 13,843,652 of NC_137619.1, read as the reverse complement.
CAGCTTTCCCACTGTCTGTCTCTCCTACACGGTCTCCCTCTCATCTTCCCTACTGTCTCCTACTCATTGAGACACAGATTTTTGTCCTTTTAAAGTTTGGAGAGCACACTGGCAAAGTTGGCTACTACTGTACCTCCTACAGTCAACACTTTCATATAATTGAATGTTGAATGTTGAATCTACATAATCTATCCGTATAGCTAATAGCTATGAGCTAAATACAAACTCCACTCCACAACACTGTTGTATCCGTGTGCATCCGTGACAAAATAAATGATACAACAATGTGTATCATTGTACTTGCCGGCGGATATCACATCCAAAAAAGGTCGATGCCTCATTCATACTTTGAGTTGATGCATATGTGAGGTGAAAAATCTACCTTCCAAATAGGAATTACATCACTTTATTCACATTCTCTATGAATGTTCTTTGTGACACAAATCAAATATTCTCAGGTGAATTACTTGCACAGGACATTATATGCCCTCAATGTGTAAGGACCTTTATAATAGACCCATGCAGTGTCACAGGCATGCATTTGATTTGGAGGACTGGTGGGAGACAGGGGTGTCATCTGGGGTCTCACCCCCCTCTACTGCAGTAGACGTTCAAACTTTTCAAGGACCCCCAAAATGAAATATGTTTGACGCAAACCCCTATCTGAACATGTTTTGTGCCAGGGCAGGGACCCCTAGAAGAGAAGTTTTCTTTTTTAAAGCAACATTTTTCAAAGTTTTTCAAACATATTTTATATCTTTCTAATATTTTCAAAAATAGCCAACATATAAATGGATAAAGTGGTTGAAATTAATGATTGTGATGCTATATGTTGTTGAGTGTATCTCAATCTGGTGCCCCATTATAACTAACCCTATCCCTAACCCTAACCCTAACCCTAACCTCACACACTAACCTAACGTTTGTCAGACTATTGGGACGTCGGATTAAAGGGATGTCGGAATTATGAGAGGACCCCTCTCACACTGCAAAAAATCAAAATCTTATGAAGTACATCTGGCTTATTTCTATTCAAAATGCCTCATCACACTTAATATAAGGTACAATCATCTAACCAGTCTTATTTCTGTGAGATATAGGGGCTTGTTTTCATACAGTGTAACTTGAATGTCTTGGTGAGTGATAAAATCTTGAAATTATCTGGTATTGAGTCATGTCTTGGATAAAACAAGCTTTTTTGGCATATCACACATTTTTTAAGGCGTTGTGTTATTTGTAAAAGATGTATCCTCTCATATCAAGACATAGACTTAGTTTATTTCCAGAAAAGACATCTTTATTGGAAAAGTCAGTTTTCTTTCTTCCCCACACAACATTAAGCATGTGCAATGACGTCTGTGAGCTTTCTATTATTATTATTATATCGGCATGTACTTTCTATTATTTAATGTCACATAGTAGTATGGCATATAATCAACAAGATTTCCAGGATCAACAAAAATATTGGCTTGAGCCTGGTAAGGAACTTCTACCTCATACACTAAATACTGATCATTCCACCCAACTGTAGAGAGAGGTTGGCATTCAAAACAATACAATGATGAATTTACAATATAAATGTTTTTCACAAGACCAAACTCTGCATTTTTTTGTTTTGTTGATATTTGAACTGTTTGGTGCTACTATATATGACTATGAATTGAATACCAAGGACCTCAATGGAAACTAGACCGCAAGGACTTTTTTGGACGGACCTTTTAGTCAAAGTATTTTAAATGTAATTGTGCTGTTTTACATTTGTTTGCCTAATACAATATTCAATCAATCAATCAATCAAACCACTGATGACTTTCAAAAAATGGTAACTGGTCATGTGGGCACCAAAACCATCTGGACACTAGGGATAACTGGGCACCAAAACCATCTGGGCCCTCTTAGCTGAGACAGAGATGAGACAGGGACCCCCTTAACTGAGAGAGAGATAAAGCAGGGCCCCCTTAGCTGAGAGAGAGATGAAACAGGGACCCCCTTAGTTGTCCACATGTCCCTAGTGCCCAGTTGACCAGGTGCCCACATGTCCCTAGTGCCCAGATGTCTCCACCCCTAAGTGCCCACTCGTGTAGGTGCCCACATGTCCCTAGTGCCCAGATGGTTTTGGTGCCCAGTTGTCCAGCTGCCCAAATGTCCCTAGTGCCCAGTTGTGAAGGTGCCCACATGTCCTTAGTGCCCACTTGTCCCTAGTGCCCAGTTGCCCAAATGCCCACATGTCCCTAGTGCCCAGTTGCCCAAATGCCCACTTGTCCCTAGTGCCCAGTTGCCCAAATGCCCACATGTCCCTAGTGCTCAGATGGTAACTGGGCACCAAAACCATCTGGGCCCTCTTAGCTGAGACAGAGATGAGACAGGGACCCCCTTAACTGAGAGAGAGAGATAAAGCATGGCCCCCTTAGCTGAGAGAGAGATGAAACAGGGACCCCCTCAGTTGTCCACATGTCCCTAGTGCCCAGTTGACCAGGTGCCCACATGTTCCTAGTGCCCACATGTCCCTAGTGCCCAGATGTCTCCACCCCTAAGTGCCCACTCGTCTAGGTGCCCACATGTCCCTAGTGCCCAGATGGTTTTGGTGCCCAGTTGTCCAGCTGCCCAAATGTCCCTAGTGCCCAGTTGTGAAGGTGCCCACATGTTCTTAGTGCCCACTTGTCCCTAGTGCCCAGTTGCCCAAATGCCCACATGTCCCTAGTGCCCAGTTGTCCAGGTGCCCACAGGTCCCTAGTGCCCACATGTCTCCACCCCTAAGTGCCCACTCGTCCAGGTGCCCACATGTCCCTAGTGCTCAGATGGTTTTGGTGCCCAGTTGTCCCAAAAATATGGTGATATATTATAACTCTATGGGTGCCCTGATGCCCACCTCAGGCCACCTGACTTGTATTCCTTCAACCCTATATACATTTAGGCCATTTGAAAATAGCAGATCTACAAGCTCACAGTGCGGAGCTTGTAGATCTGCTATTTTCAAAAGATTTTGTATACATTTTATACATTTGAAAACTTGTGAAAAGGGAAATTCTGCATAATGAGTACTTTTACTTTGGTACATTAAGTACATTGTTATACCAATACTTTTGTACTTTTACTCAAGTAAATTTTGAATTCCAGACTTTTACTTTTAACAGAGTATATCTTTCTACATTGCAGTATTGATACTTTTACTTAAGTAAAAAAAATTAGTCATTTTTTCCACCACTGCCGGTCCATAATATACCAGACTATGTAGGGTATAGTTATATTTCAGTTATCTTATATTTTCATTTTAATTCCACTGCACAAAATGTAGGGAACAAAAACTAATGTTTACGTACACATATGTTATAAACCCCTCATAAATTAAGAAACTATGCGTTTTAAATTGATTCATGAATGAATTAGTGTCACAAATCCCCCCTCCTTTTGGAAATGGTAGCGACCCATGGGCGGCTCCTTTGACGTCAGTTTCACACACACAGCTGTGCGCTGAGCTTGATTACAGCTCCCAGGTGATGATGAGAACACCGTCTTATTTTTCTGCAACTTTATCAAAGTTTACCAACGAACCTGATTTGAAACCACACGTTATTGCTGGTAAGTTACATGCAACATTAGATTTTACTTTTGAAGTTGATTACATTAACGGTGAATGTTATTTATGTCTGAAATGCATCTGTTTGTTTGTACACACTAGCAGAATGCAGCCAAGAAGCTGGGCTAAGTGGCTAACCAGCTAGCTGCCATAACAACATGGATGACTTCACTGTGTCGACTTTAAGGGGTAATATGCATGCAAATATTTTTAAACATAATGTCAGATACTTGTGAGCTTGTAAATCTGTAATTTTTTGGCATGTCCATCATATTGTACCTATTCTGACGCTTTTAATGAAGTTTGATTTGTTATAGATGTGAGAAATGACCAGTGGTGGAAAAAGTACTACATTTTTTTACTTAAGTAAAAGCAGTGGTGGAAAGTAACTCAAGTACATTTACTCAAGTACTGTATTTAAGCACAATTCTGAGGTATTTTGAAGTACTTTTATTTGGAGTATTTCCAATTTTCAAAACTTTATTTCTACTCCACTACATCCGAGTCAAATGTTATACTTTTACTCTACTACAATTATTTGAGAACTTTAGTTTCAAGTTACTTTGTAAAACATACCAATTCAGACCTAGATGCTTTGGTTATTTGAAAATAGCCAATCTACAAGCTCACATTTGTGACGCGTTGTGAGCTTGTAGATCTGCTATTTTCAAAGGGACATTGTGCATATGCCAAACCCTTTGGATAACTGGAACATGCAGGCTAGTATACAAAAATAATTGTATTTACTCTCATTAACCTGTAATTTTGTCTAGTGACAAAGTTCTAGTTAAACATTATTTTTATATACCTTTTTTGTAGGGCTATTATTTCGAATTTTATATAGATGGTTAGATATAAAGCCACCTATGTGCTTGTTATTGTATTTATGGATGCAGCAGTAACTCAGAGGGTTACAGACCTGTTAACCTGTGTAACTGTGTACAAATGGACCGGTAAGGGTCCATTTGGTTCCTAATTATCAGTCATTTAGCTGACGACCCCCTGGATCAAATCAGTTTAATTAATATTATAAAAACTACTTAATACTTAATAATATTTGCAGCTCCAGTCCCCAGACTCCAGTTGGCCCAGCAACCAGGTGGCAATATTTGATATTGTTTTTTTTACCTATTTTCCTATAGCTGCAAGCATCAGTGAGGCAATGATGCGCACCCTGACTCGTTCAGACTTGCGGGATCTTTTACCAGGCCCAGAAAACTTCTTGAGGAGAAGAGCAGTCTGGAAGTCTTCAGGTCATGTTGATGTCGAGGTCAGTTTCTAACAATAACACAGCATTAAGTAGCAACCTATATAAGTCATGATGGCTTATAGAAGTGTTCAGTTGTTAAATTATTTTTAAATGGACTAACTTTAAGTTAACTTTGTTGCATTGGTACTTGTTTAGGCTGTAACACCATTAGGCATTCTCCAAGCCTACCTTTTATTGATTTATTATACCACAAAACTGTTTATTGTTCTGCTTAACAGAGTAATAATGCAAACCATGATCAACAATTGTTAATTCATTTCTCCAATATCCTCTGGTTCAGATATTCATTGGTGTTCGGTTAGCTGGCGCATTAAACATTCTTGTGCTATGTTGTCAGTGCAGTTTAACAACACAGTAAAAAGGAAATGTTGGTTTTGCCAGTACTTCATAATCTTTTATTTTATAGGAATCTGGCCGAGAAGACTCAGGCGGTTCTACTTCTGCTAACAAGTCACCACTGCCACAGACTTCAACACCTGTTGGAGGATGTCCAGCTGCAAACTACACAACCCCTGAAAAGGTTGTGAAGATATCCATCCCAGGCTACGTATACACAGACAGCAAACTTGAGCACGTCCGAAAACGATACTTTGTGTTGGCGAAGAGGGGTGAAGAGCGGAACTGCGAAATGTCCAAGGACCTCAGATGCCGGCTCATCCGTAACACCATGACCAGTATGATCGCAATCCTGAGGGCAAAGGGGGATGCTGAATCTGACCGATACCCATCACAACCAGAAGTCACAGATATGGCAAAAAGAATAGTCCTGTACTACCCCATGCTGCAGGACCTGAACAATAACACTAGGGTAAGTGAAATGTATCCAGTTCATGACTACAGTGTTGGCATTTTAAGTGGAGTTTAGACTGCTTTACTTTTGTCTTGTGCAGGTCACTGTGTATGGACAGCTATTCAAACGATTGCAGAACCTGAGATCCCCCCAAAAGATCTTTCCAGATGGGAGACCTTCAAAGAAGCACCGCCCGCAGCCGATGATGCCCCGTCTTGAGCAGCCAACTGACACAGAGGAAATCGATTCTTCGAGTGACTCGACCATCATTCTAGACTGCTCCTCAGAGGAGAATACGACCCCAGAAAGAGGTGACCTTCAAATTTATATTTACACATTTACCCGTGTAGGGGTTCATATTTTTGTGATGTTTACAGGTCTAATTAACCCATATCACATTTAAACATTTTGGTTTTCATGATGCACTCGTAAAATAAAGTAGAAGGGTTAGTATTGGCAAATGTGCATTCTGCTTTGACTGTTATTAGAGACCTGAATCATCCAATATCATGTGCAGCAACTACTTTACTTTATAATCACTCATTCATATCAAATGTTATGTATTTATTTTATGTTGTGTTTGCATAACACAACCGTGTCTCTCCAGCTCTTTAATAAACAGAACATACATTTAACAGTTGTGTTGCCAATTTTAGGCAATCAGGAGAGGGTACCCATTTCAGCTAGAATTTTATAGTGTCCTAGTTCACACATTTTGTCTCCTCACTACTTTGTGTCATCAATTCCAATTTCACGTGTTTATCCTTTATGAGTTCTCTCTTCTGATTTGATAAAATTGGTATCCCAAACTGAAAATGCATTTTATGTTTAGTAGAGATGGAGAGACAGGAGAACCCTGTTAATGAACAAACACACTATGATTATTATCAGAATATAGAGCTACTTGACTATAATGATGTATTTTTGTGTCTTCTAGCTAACAAGCCGGCAGACATCGACAGTCCTGATTCCGAGTCCGACAGTCCAGCAACCATGGCCAAGCTCCACAAAACCCTACAGGCAAACCACAAGTCTGTTTCTCAGCTCCAGGATTTGGAATTCAAAGCCAGAAGAGCATTCATCGATTCAGATTCCGTTCGCGATGAGGACAAATACAACAAAATTATAGAGGGATATCCGTGCTTCCATTTCATTGCACATGTAAGTGAATGTTGATAAGGCATAATTCAAAACATCTACCAATGTTTTGCCAATTTCCTCCTAGATGATGCATTCAAACGTGTTTATATATTGAATATTTCATAGGTGATGGAGGAACTTCGCCTCATCCTGGACAAGAATAACATCGACTACATTGATGAACTGAAAGGAAGATGGCACGACTTCTGCCAGAAGCTGCAGTTTTATGGCGTGTCGAAAAAGATGATGAAACCTCCAATGGGAATGACCAAAAGTAAGCACTTGATGTTGGGTGGATATATAACGTTGATGTGCAAGTCTCTATCTCTCTTTTTGTCTTAAATATATATAGAGATATCTATTGTAGATCATTGATTGTGCATTTTTATCTAAGTATAAATGTAATGAATCTTTTCCTCAACAGTTCAACAGGCTCTCATGGTCCTCCGTGCACTGCCATCACTGTTCCCCTCTACGACTGCTGCTCCAAAGAGGCTAGGAGACGCGAGTGAGGCTCTGGTGCATGTCCTGGAGGTGAGCTGTGTACAACATTACAGTATAATATTCACTTGTCAAAAGCAACACAATCTGATGTGTTGAAATAGTTATAGCTGAAGGTCCTGCATATAACTTCATCAGGATTTAGCTGGCTCAGGTTTAACAAATGAAATGATCATTGAAACAAAAGTGCATTACTTGATAGACGGATGTGTGTGTTTTGTGTTAAAGGAAAAAGAAGACCCCAATGTGTACTTGAAGAAGCGTCCTCTATCCTCTCCTGTGCTGATTGTGAGTGAGTCCGGCTTCCTCCTGGCTATAGGAGATGAGCCCATACATACACTCCCAAAATGTGAGGTAGCAGAGGGTGTTTTGTACCTTATGGCCTACTATTATGCCCTACACCTTAGGTACCCCAAGTGTGTAGCCACTCTGCCTTCTGTCATACAAACGGAGGTCCTCATGGACGAAATCCATGAGGGAGACCTCACTCCATCTTACAAGAAATTCATGGCCGATTGGAAAGCTTTCATCGGCCACTAAAGCTTATGGTCAGATGTGGACTGAAGTACCCCCATCCCCATCCTTGCTATAATCCACAGCCTAGATAGTATTCTAGGCTGCAATCCACAGCCTTAAATTCTATGTAGCCTTGTTAGCCGAGCAGTACATGTTCAATACCGAACCGTTTAATTTGAATGTTATTACACTGCACTTTATATTGAGGAATGTGTTATATTAACCAGCTGTTTGTGTTAAAGCAATAACTTTATTTTGAATCTTAAAATATCAGGGTAGAGGAAATATTGGTAGAGGTTTGGATTGTGTAGTTACCTTGCCATGATGCAACTCCAAAGGTAGGCAAGAAATCAAAAATGATTGGTCCATTGCCTCATTGGCTTACATTGTATAGTGAAACAGCTCTCAAAGTCACTCTTTTGGCACGTAAACAAACGCAAACAAAGCTGATTAAGACAAAATGGAACATCATAAAACCCAGTACTGTTTTTTTCCCCTTTTTTTTTATAAAACTATTTTTATGAGGAACAAAACCTGGACTGGATCCGCATCCGGATCTTCAAATAGTAAAATCAAGTGGAAGTTGAAATCTTAAATTTAAAAAGGAAAAACATGGGGTTTGTGATGTTCTATAATGTCTGAATCAGCTGTTTGTGTACGGGCTAAAGGAGAGACTTTGAGAGCTGTTTCACTGTACAATGTAAGTCAATGAGGAGCATATTGATCAATTTCTAATGACTATTTTGGATTTCTTGTCCACCTTGGAGTTGTATCATGCCAAGGCAACCCTACCTTGTGTTCTTGCCCTTTTAGAATGTGAAAATATACAGTAAGCACTTTGTACGTGTTTTGAGGGACATGACATTGGTCATATGTTCAGGTATGACCTCAATGTTATACACATTTGACATGTTCTGCGATTTTCAATATTGTGTGTACATGTATTTATTTTAATTCAGTACACTGTGAGCCAAAAAGTATTGAAAGCATCTAATGCCAGTGCAATATTATTTTATGTTTTCTTTTTTATGTTGTGAATGGCCTCTGTCCAGTCAATGGTTGGAGGGAAGGGTGAATGGTGCTCCAGTCAGACACACTGTATGTATACTGTGAAGTTGCCATGTGATGCTGCACGTACTGTATTTTATATAAGGTATACATAGAAAATAAATTGTATTTCTTTAATGCAAGACTTGTTTTAATTATTTCAGTCTTATTTGAAGTAGGTGATGGGTCTTATATCTAGAACAAAATCACTTTTGTAGAGCTTAGAATAAGATGCATACGCTTGAATTGAAATGAATAGGCTTGCCAAACTGGGTGATGGGTCTTATATCTAGAACAATATCACTTTTGTAGAGCTTAGAATAAGATGCATATGCTTGATTTGAAATTAATAGGCTTGCCAAACAGGACAAAATGTCTTATTATGACACAAAAAGCATTTCCTAATATTAGTAACAATTGTTTAATTTGAGTATTTCCAGCTAACTTCAAGAAATATTTGATCTATTATATAACTTAATATTAGTTAATATAGCTCACAATTAGTTTTTCCTACTAATTCCAAGATGTATTTTTATCTTGAAAGCCCACATATCACATCTTATTTCAAGACATCTTGACAAGCTAAAGTATACTAGTTCCATTGGCAGATTAGATTGCTTATTTCAATCAAAATACACTTGTATTACATTTTTTTTTTCTTATTTTTAGATGGCCATTTTTTGCAGTGCAATCCATGCCCGTATGTGTTTTCTTGTCTGCAACCATACATTCGTTAACCAATTTCAATCCCTATTTTGGGCATGTCATTATAGGCAAACCTTTTCAAACAAAGGTCTTCAAAAAGAGTTTTTTCTTTCCATTCCAGAAATGGAATAAATATAGAATTTGTCACGTGCACTCGTGCAGGTGTGGCTACTGGCTAGTGTTTCCTGTTTTCCTTAGTTACTGTTACCTGTTTCGTCTCGCCTCCCTGTAATTAGCAGTTATCTCCACCTGTGTCCTGTTTATCCCCTATAGCAGTGGTTCTCAACCAGTGGTACCCAGCTAAATGATGGAGAGTTGGTAACCAAATGGACCCTTATATATCTTTAAAGGGACATTTCGCCGATTTTGCATCAAACCCCTATTTTTATCTAGGTCTAGGACCCATAACCATGATCCTGGTGTGTTTTTTATGTTTCATCTGTATGTTTAGATTTGTATCCATATCCTCAGAGTCATTTGACTCATAGTCTCTTTATCTCACCTTATTTCCTGACTACAATGTAGACCACACCCCCACACAGCCTCCCCTCCCCACGAGGAAGGGCAGTGCCCCAAAGCATTATGGTCATTGTAGTAATGCAGCAGTCCAGTCAAACCCCAGTCAAACACACAGACTTCTATATTTTTCTGGCCATAGGGTGCAAATTTCAAATGTTGCTACTGTTATCTACTACAAATATTATTGAGACATTGAGTGACTGTAAGTTCTTCCAGGGGTGAAATGCTCCTTTAACTATTGAGAGAGTAAAATGAAACCAAATGGACCACTACTGGTCCATTTGGTTTCATTTAAGTAACGCTCTCAAGAGTCACTTAATTAAAGAATTGTTATTTTGATCAACGTTTGCCTGTCTCTCTCCTATGGTACCAACATCAATACAGCATGGAGTTGTGGACAAAATCTTATCCAACGACAACAAATTATTTTACGTTTTGGGTCTGAGAGGCTAAATCTCATCAAACGGTGGTCCGTGGCTCAAATGCCGATTATGTAATGGACCTTGATATGAAAAGGTCCACTGCCCTCTATAGCCTATCCCTGCCTATGTTGATTCTCAGTTTACTTCAGTCTAGTTAGCCCATGTCTATTTATACTCCCCTGTGTTTTCAGTTCCTTGCCAGTTTGTCGTTTAAATGTTGCCTCTGCCTGTGAGTTTCTGTTACCAGCATTAGTCCTTGATTCCTTATTTAGGGGGTCCTTGGGGGGGTTCCAGGGGGTCAGTTAAAGCCCAGCAAAAGTAGTTAACATAGCATCACAATCATTTTAGCCACTTCATCCATTTATATGTTGGTTATAAAAAAGGGCAAGATCAGAGATCAGCAGAGATCTTGTACATCTGCTATTTTTGAAAATATTTGAAAAATATTTTAGTTTTTTTATTAAATAATTTAAAAAAACACAAATCTTCTCTTCTGGGGGTCCCTGGCACAAAACATCTTCAGATCGGGGTCTGTGGCAAAATACGTATCAATTTGGCTCGAAACAGTTTGACGACCACTGATTTAGATCTCCTAGTGTTTCCAAGTGTCCTAGTGCCCTCCTTCACCCTCGTGTTCCCTGAGGTCAGAGTCAGACTGCCTTTAGTGTTTTGACTTTGCCCTGTACCTGGACTTGGGTTTTTGCCTGCTCCTTCTGTTTTGGTCGCCAATAAAGACTTAAATTAGAGCTGTCCTGACTCTGCCCCATCCTGCACTCTCCTGACTCACAACGTGACAGAATTAACTTGAATTAATAGACAATCATGATCTTTATTAATGAATGGCTGTCGGGTAATGCAATGCAGTCAGGTTGGCATCAACCCCAAATGGACCCCAATGGAAACAAGCCATAGGCTTTCTTGGGTTTTAAATCCTCTTAGCTGACCTTGTATTGAACTGTACTTTCCTGTGCTTTTTTCTGCAAACTGCTTATAAAGTATTGAATCAATCAATCAAACCTTGGACCACAGTTAAAGTATTCAACTTCTGTTTGGCTTGTTTAAAACAGGCCTGAAAATCCATGTATCAGGAGACAACATACATAATACATAATAATGTACATAATAATGTTTTGTATAGATGACATGTGTTATTGTGTTATATTTATGCTATGTTGATTAATTGAATACATAGGACCACAATGGAAACAAGTCCCCAGGACTTTTTTGTGTTATCATTTAAACCTTTATGTCTGACTGTAGGCCTACCTTGTGCTGTTTACATTTCGGACTAAGAAAGTGTTCAATCAATCAATCAATCAATCAATCAATCAATCAATCAATCAATCAATCAATTGCACACTTCCATATTTAACCACTTATACCCTCTATACTTTGTTGACCCGGGAGGTCCAGGGCTCTATACTAGGTCCGCTAGTACAAGCTTGTAGATCTGTTGTCTTTTGCCTAATTTTCACCACAGAATAAATAAAAAAAACTAAAGTTGAAGTGCTTAAAGTTCACAATGAATGCTTGACTTGAAGTAAAGCACTCATTCTGCACTTGACTTGTTGTGACATCACGTGAAAGGGATCAGATGTTTTCATTGTAATACACACACTGGGGGCATTTAAAATGTAGAGATACGTCATGATAGGTCATGAGAGAACATGAATAAAGTGATGTAATTCCTATTCGGATTCGGAAACCATAGGTCAGTACAATATTCTGATCGGCAGGTCTGTCTTGCCTCTGAGCAAGGCAGCATCAAGCGGAGTTGCTTTGCTCTCCTGGCCGCCCTCAGAGGTGTGAATGAGTGTGTGACTGTGTGGAGGAGGGTCAATACAGCTGTTTCTCCTATATGTCCTTCAACACAGTGAGATTAAAAGTTCTTCTGATACAAAATTCCAACAAATTCAACATGACGTTGCTGTCGGGCAAAAACCACTGATCTCCATACTTTTTGTGTTTATTCATAAATTAACGCCCTACTTGATCATACTAGAGCGTCACATAAAAGCATCAAATGTAGCAGATCGACAAGCTCAAAACGCGTCGCTTGCAGATCTGCTACTTTTGATGCTTTTGTGTGACGCTGAAGTATGATCCAGTAGGGCGTTAATTTACGAAAAGTTAGAACATGGAGATAAGAGGTTTCTGCCCGACAACAACGATCTGTTCTACCGGCTGCTTTTAATCTTGTTCACCTGACATCCCAGGTCTTAATTAGACCCCAATAAAATCCCTAAACAAACATTCTGTGGAAACAGCGCAGGGACATTGACGCACACGCACGCACTCACATGCAAACACGCACGCACGCACGCACGCATGCACGCACGCACGAACGCACGCACCCACATACACCATACGTGACGCATTTAAGTCTATAGGGGGGTTAAATGACTTGGGGGAGGTATAAAGAGTAATTGTGGTACCTTAGAGCTCCAGCCATGATGGTCTGTCGACCATAGGTGATGATGATGATGATGATGATGATGATGACAAAGCAGTCTCAGCTTCCTGCAACATAAGGAAAAAATGTTTCAAGTCGCAGCAGGTGTTTTTTTTTCTCCCTGGGGATGTCCAACCAGAATGACGTGTGTGCATGTATATGTGTGCATGTGTGTCAGTCTATCTTTAAGTCTCTCTGCATGTGTGTACGTAATTGGTAAATGCATGCGCATGTGTGTGTGTGTGTGTGTGTGTGTGTGTGTGTGTGTGTGTGTGTGTGTGTGTGTGTGTGTGTGTGTGTGTGTGTGTGTGTGTGTGTGTGTGTGTGTGTGTGTGTGTGTGTGGTTGGTAAGCCTGTGTGCGTGTGCCTGGTGTAGTTATTATCTATCTGTATATAGAAACAGACACATGGGAATTTCCAGTCTGTTGATGATCATTTGGGGACAATCCTTGATTTCCCCTTTGCCGTATAAACAAGCCACTATAGTGCCAAAGCATCACATGCTCCAATCAGCCCTCAGTCCAAACACACAGCATTTAATACACTGCTAACAAACGAGGGTTATGTGCATTTTACCCAAAATATATCAAAACCAAAATTTTGAACCAATAACCAACTTAAAGCGGCACAATGTACTTTTTTAAATGAATTAAATGTAATATTGGCCAATCTGTATAGTAGAGTATGTTAATACAAGAGTATGTTTGGTCTCCCTGCTCTTCTATTGAGACATTTAGATCGTGTCAAAGGTCATGTCTCACCTAGACACAGGATCTGACACAAATTTTGTCCCGACAGTCAAGATTCAATTTAAAATCCGGGGCAGAAGAGGAAAGTTACATAGTGCAGCTATAATTGTGCTCTTGTAGGTTAATCGAGAAGCAGGGTTTTCATATATTTTCTTTTAAAGCTGCACTATGTAACTCTCCTCTGCTACCCCAGATATGAACACCGTTTCCTCCGCAAGTGCTGACATGTTTTACCATTGAGCTATTAGAGCCTGCCTGCTTTCAGGGGATACATTGAATCTTGACCATCAGGTCAAAATTCGTGTCAGATCCTGACACTTATTTTGACACTTATAATGTATTAATATACTCTACCATACAGATTGCACAAAATAAAAATGTTTTTATAAAAAAAGAGTTACATAGTGCCACTTTAATTTCTTATATCACTGAATCAACACAAAATAATTACAGTAGTTTTTTTTATAATCGACAAAACCGATTAGTCTGATTAACCACTTAGGCCCTGTATTATACTTAATGGTGTACAGAAATAGTGAAATCGTACATTAATCGTTATCGAGGCAAAAGATTACGTCATATGGCCCAGCCCTGTAACAAACAATCAAACTTCAGACACATACAGTAAGTAGTAAGTCATAAGTCAGTCATTAGGCCTATACTACTCACTAACTTTACCATTCTACGACTACATTATTACATTTATCGGCATTATTAATATTATTGATTGATAAATCACAATGCATCACATAGTGAACTTGTAGATTGGCTATTTTAGCTATTTTGGAATATTTTTGTAAAGCTTAAAGTAGGTTATGTAATTAAAACCAGGAAAGACACTTATCACTTAACAATATTACAATATCCAAAATCCAAGGCGATATCTATAATCTCATATCACTATTGATAGAATATTTATAGCCCAGCCCATTACATATTGTATATAATTATCTTGAATCTGAAATCAGAGTAACCCAAAATGTCCTGTTTCTCTTCTACAGTTGCTAAATCAGGGGGAAAACTCATTTAATAGGCTACAATATTAAACAAAATTAATGACTGATTAAAAAAATTAAAAAAGATATCCCATTCTTGCATAGAATGCATAGGCCTACTAATTGGAATAAAGAGAGCAAAAGGTAAAAAAATAAAAAGTTATGCAATATTGTTATAACGCTAACGCCTATAACGTTACACTACAAGAATAAGCTATTGCACAACTACAACACTATTGTTTAACTATAATGTCACACTGCATTAGGATATTGCACAACTTTGCACTAATAATACGATGCAATAGGACGTTGCATCGATCGTAGCAAAGCTAACCACAGCTTTTACTTTTAAAAGGACATTGTTGAGGTGATCATCACTATTATAGGCCTACTTTGTTTTATCAATACAATGTTCTCTTCGATCTATTGGATAATTATTTGTTCAAAAGGCAACGATGCATCTCTTTCGTTGCTATAAATTGTTTTAACAAACGTCTCACTACAACACTTTCGCGATCAATAGCCTGAATGAATGTGTCCTTACAAACAGCAGAACAGCAGAGCAAATAAGTAACTCTAAATCAATAATTTACCTTATAGAAGCATGATGTGGACAATAATGTGTGTGTTTGTTGTTGCTGATCAGAGCACAGTGTACAGTGTTATGGTTATCGGTGTGTGTGTGTGTGTGTGTGTGTGTGTGTGTGCGTGCGTGCGTGCGTGTGTCTATGTGTGTGTGTGGAAAGCCCCGCTCTGTACAGGGGAATTCCGCTTACAGTGCTTAAGGTAGACTTTTGCCTTGAATGAGGATTTGTTGGGGGTTAGCGCCCAGTCAAGGTTAATATGATGATATAGTCTGTGGTTATTATAGTAGTTCAATACAATTAAAACTAACCCACTGAAATAAAAAATTAATAACTTTAGAAAAAATAAAATTTAATTAAAAAATATTAAATTAAAATCAAACAAATGTACAGAACATGTCTTCTTTACTTATAATATTTTGGTTTGTCAACTCAACAAGCATGGGGGGGGTTCAAGGGGGGTACCAGAGGGTCCCCAGCTAAATTAGTTAACGGCATCACAATTATTTGAACCACTTTAACCATATTTTATACTTTGACTATTAAAAAATTGCAGATCTACAAGCTCACAGCGTGTCACATCGAAAAAAAAGTCCCTGGCACAAAATATATATATTATTTTTTTCAACAAATGTTTTTTTCTGGGGGTCCCTGGCACAAAATATTTTCAGATGGTGGTCCGCGGCCAAATGCAGTATCTATTAATTTGGGAATCCTTCACATGAAAAGGTTTTGAAAAAAAAAAAAGTTTATGGAGACCGGGACTACATGATTCATAAAGTGCGATTGTATTATCATACTATTATTCAGACGAATGCCCCAGATTATAATAATGATGAACAAATAAATGAAAAGAAAACAAAAAACTCCTCAAAACTAATACCGAAACTAAACATTTTTACACAATAAAAACTAAACTGAAACAAGCAAACCCACTCTGGAAACTAAACTTTAACATACTGTACAATAAATGACAACAATGAAATAAAACATATACAATGGAAAGGGATGGAATGTTCCCTATTCATTTCAGAATTATGGTGACACAATGTTTATATATTATAGCCCAATATTACCTGGAATAAAGTTAGCTGTGGAATCAGGTTACATCAGCTCTAGATGAGTGTATATTGAATATTGAGTTATATAATTATAATTAGGCTATATTGTATACTTAAAGCAAGCATTGAGATGTGCATATACGACAAACTGTAGTCTGAAATCATCACATAGCCTATATGCAGGTTTGAAGGTGGGGTTTTGTTTTATTAACTGCAATAACTGGACATTTTGGAAGAGAGATGTCACTTGCCCAGTGGAACCTTTTCACAGTGAGAAACTTGTTTTATTTAGACCAGCTCTCACTAACTTGATGAGAACTATAGAAAATGTACATTTTTGGAAACGTTTGAAAAAAACTTTTTTCAAACCAGGTTAGATTTTCTTCTTTCTTCTTGGATGTTAATGATCAGAACTCAAGAAAGAGGCTGATACATACAACTACAACTTTTATTGGTATTGTACAAAACTCAGTGCAAACATTTCCCTTGTAAGCAGTAAGCACAGAAGGCAAAATACATTTAATGCTGCTTGTATTATAAAACTGCAAAAACACTTGTCCCTGATAGGTCCAACCTGTATGTCAGAACAGATGCTTTCCCGGTTTTAAAGGTATAACAACGTATAGACCAATTATCTGTTTAACATTGAGACTGGACGCACAGGTGATTGTTTCATGCAATCAATTCCCAACATATTGTTTCATGGTGCGCTGGTTTCAGTTCATTCAACCTCCTCTTGTGTGTTGGCTAGTGACGCGCGTCGTAGCAAGACCTGACAGAATGGGTTTCATTTGGTGCCGGCCTGCGCGCGCATACTGGTTCTTATCAGTGTGACGTTGTCTGTTAAGGGGTCTATAGGCTTTCCAGGTCACCCATAAGCCTTGAGGCCGATTCTACAAATGCCTTCTAAATCAGTAGTTCTCACACTTTCAAGATCTTTTCAAAAATGTTCAAAAATAGCAGATATACAAACTCCCGACGTGGCACAAAGTGACGCGCTGTGAGCTTGTATATCTGCTATTTTTGAATAGCCAACGCGAAAATCTAAAATGACACAGATGCTTTCGCGCTTTAATGGGTTAAAGTGGTTAAGTGTCTCTGTGGGTTTTATAGATATTGAACCAACAAAAAATATTAACAAGAGCTTGTGGCTGAACGATTCCACCTGCCAGCAAGACGTCTCAGCCCCATTACGTCATCTCATCTCATCTCTCCTGGGAACTAAAGTCCAGCAGCAGGAAGTCCTGGGCCATGGGGACGCTGTTCTCGTCGCACAGGAAGTGACTGCGTACGGTGAGGAGGAAGTTCCGTCTGGTCGGCGACAGGAGGGCCAGGACCCTCTCTGATACCAGCTGGATGTGTCTGACCTCTGACCCCGGAGCTGTGTGTGTGTGTGTGTGTGTGTGTGTGTGTGTGTGTGTGTGTGTGTGTGTGTGTGTGTGTGTGTGTGTGTGTGTGTGTGTGTGTGTGTGTGTGTGTGTGTGTGTGTGTGTGTTGGGGGTTAAAAGAGGAGAAACAGCATCATAAACACTTTATTTTGTTTTTATTAGAAAATATTAACCATACACAACGCCAACCGTATGGGTTAAAACAATCGAGGATAACAATAAAGTATAGTTACAAATACAACTAAGCGCATTAAATGAACAATTTTCATGACAAAAAAACATTAAAAAAAACATTAAAAAAATAAAAAACACCCTCACAAAAGAAAATGCTCCCTGCATCAAACTGGAACCTTTTCCATCAGCCATGATTTTTATCATTGTTATAAAATGTTTGTTCAGTAACTGGGGTCTCCCCGTCTCTCCAGCTATTTAATAAAGAGGGTCGGGATACCATTGTGATCCAATCAGGAGAGAGAACTCATACAGGATACCGGATGAACGTGAAATTAGAAGTGATGAAACAAAAAAATACAAGCGGACAAAATTGGACCTGAAACACTATAATATTGAAGCTAACACATTATCTTTATCGGGTTCTCTCTCTTGATTGGATGAATTGGTATCCTGAGCTGAACATGTATTTTCTCTGTTTACAAAAGAGCTGCGGGTACGGGGAGACTTTGGTATTTTTTATGTCAAAAGTCCCTAAAAATCTTAATTACTTCCTGCCAAACGCAAACATACTGCGTGATTACATCAGCAAGCCCTTGTGAATAATTATGAATCATGATTTCATTCACCTGTGTGATTCTCATAACCTCCTCAGCACTGCCACTCTCTCGTTGACTCACAGACTCTCTTTTCCCAGTGTTTTGCCCACGCGGGCGTGGTTTTGAGGTATAGGTTTAGGCAGCGATATAGAGAGAGAGAGTTGCGTCACGCTCTGATCTCGCCGCAAAGCTGGATGTTGTCTCCTGTAGTTCCAAACATTGGAACTTCCTCATTGAGATAGAAAGAGAACTTCCGAATTCCATTCTTACAATGAGAGTCAACGTTAGAGTCGTCACTCTCATAGTTATATCGCGCTGGGGTTTAGTCCCCTCTGACACGTGCTGCACGACGAAACACATACTGCTGCATGTGTAGAGCCCATTGATCCCATAGACTGACCCACCTCATGGAACTCACTCTCAGCTCACATCAAAGCTACCCCACCCTTGCCACGTTTAAAACCACACTCAAAACCCACCTTTTCAGACTCGCATTCCCTGCCTAATCCAAATCCCCCTTTTCTACCTTCTATTTTTTTAAACATTTTTGTGCTCTTAGTTTGTAACTTTTTTAACTTGATTTTTCCCCTAATAAAGCTGTTCTTATTTTTTTCAGTTTTCCTAAGTGACTTTGAGTATTTAGAAAAGTGCTATATAAATTGTATGTATGTACTATTATTATTTTAAAAGTATTTCTTAATTGATCCATTTGTAACTCTGAGGAACCAAATGGACCCGGATCCATTTGTACGCTCTCAGAGTTACATGAAGAGGTGAATGGATGGACTGTGAGGTTTGTGTCTTTCTTACCAACAGTCTTGTGCAGTTTGTCAGGCGGAGTGTTCAGCAGCATCTTCTGCAGCTGAATGGCTGGAACCTGAACACACAGCTGACTGTCTGCCTCCCTGACCGTTAACACTGCAGGCCTGACACACACACACACACACCACACACACACACACACACACACACACACACACACACACACACACACACACACACACACACACACACACACACACACACACACACACACACACACACACACACACACACACACACACACACACACGAATTTGAATGTCGGTGGATATCAGTGGTGTCGTGGTTAAACTTCCACTGTCTCCCTCTCACCTTTCCTACTGTCTGTCTGTCTCTCTCTATCTCTCTCTCTCTCTCTCTCAGCTGTCCTACTGTATGTCTGTCTCTCCTACACTGTCTACCTCTCAGCTTTGTTATTTACTGTCTGACTCTCCTACACTGTCTCCTTCTCAGCTTTCCCTAATGTCTGTCTGTTTCTCCTACACTGTCTACCTCTCAGTTTTCCCTAATGTCTGTCTCTCCTACACCATCTCCCTTTCATCTTTCCTACTTTCTCTAATAACGGTACCGGTAATGATAATTGTAAAAACTGTTTTCATTGTCTAAAGATTTTGTTGAAAAAGTTAAACTGTATGACTGTAAATGTAGAGATATATAACTACAAATACAATTGCAGCTTGTCAGGTGTTAAAATTGTGGTACAGAAAAGCAGATGGTTCAAAAATGTTCAGTAAAACCCCTTCCCTGGGCACACTGAGGGTTAAATGTACACATTAGGCATTAGACTGAAACATAATTTCTCAGTGGTACAGTCCCTTGGTGTAAACTCAACCCTAAGTTAAAATACCCCCTCTTTGAATACACAGTGTGGATTTTACTTTCATGGTTGCATCTTACCGGTGAAAAGGAAAGTTTTCGTTTCAAAGTCGGCCTGGGGTGAAGTGTGGATGACCTTCACTGACCTTTACTGTATGGATGACCTTTAGTGATGTGAGCCACATCAGTAAAGGTGTCAACCGCCATACTGTTGCTATTGAGACAACTTAAGCCCTATTTTATACTTTCTAAAAGGTTAATTTTTTTTTAATTTTTTTTTTACGATTAATAGATTTGAATACACAAAAAGACAAATGTGATTGGATAAAACCAACTACAAGCTGTCGCACATTTATCCTCAAGAGGAGACACATTTCATTCAATTGTACGGAGAAGGCAGCCCAGGTGCTCATCCAGGCTCTCGTCATCTCCCGCCTGGACTACTGCAACTCCCTCCTTGCTGGTGCTCCGGCATCTGCCATCAAACCCCTGGAGCTTGTTCAGAAAGCTGCGGCTCGTCTGGTGTTCAACCGCCCCAAGTTCTCCCACACAACCATCCTTCTCCGCTCTCTACACTGGCTCCCCGTAGCGGCTCGCATCCAGTTCAAAACCCTGGTGCTAGCCTATAGGGCAGTGAAAGGAACAGCTCCTTCCTACCTCCGGGCTATGGTCGATGCCTACACCCCTGCCCGACCACTTCGGTCTGCCACCTCGGGGCGACTGATTGCCTCGTCACTCAAGGGTCCTTCTGGCCGATCCACACGGTCACGACTCTTTTCTGTTCTGGCCCCACAGTGGTGGAATGAACTTCCCACTGATGTTAGGACAGCAGAGTCACTGCCCATATTTCGCCGCAGGCTGAAAACTCACCTCTTCAGGAAACACTACCCTTCCTCTCTGCCTGACCTACTTGTTGTTAACTAGTTGTACGAACGCTTGTTTTCTATTGCTGTATTGTTTATTGGATTATTGGATTGTTTATTGGATCTTGTTTAGTCGATTCACTTATTTGTTTTAGCTCATGCTCATTTGATTTAGCTATTTTGTCTCATCTGTTTAAGGAAATAGGTAGCTGATATATTGCACTTTTACCTTAGCGCTAGGTATACTCTTGGTTGCTTGTTTTTGCAGATAATGCACTAAAGACTTCTGGTGATTAGTAGTTTTCGTTCCCTACCTATGTTGAATACACTTATTGTAAGTCGCTTTGGATAAAAGCGTCTGCTAAATGACTGTAATGTAATGTAATGTAATGTAATGTAATGTAATGTAATGTATTTTTGGCCCAAAAATCATCTATTATAATCAATTAAAATCAATGCAGTTGAAAGGCACCACAAGATTGATGTATAGTGAGGCATCGATTAATGTTGTACTACACCATTGTACGACCAGTATAAAATAGAGACTTAATCAGACTAATCAATGTAGTCCATTATAAAAAAGAAAATCTATTCTTTTTTTTTCATCGATTTGTAAAAAAAAATGCCATGATTATTCGATCACTGAAAAACATTATCAATTGAATAATCGCTAAGAAATTTAACAAAGGATAGTCACAGCCCTACATACACGGAAGTCTAAATACGGCTTAAAAGGATGTATGTTAGGCGTCAGTAGTCTCGCATAGCCAGACAACTATTCTACAATCTCCGAATGCTATATATAGCATGGAACTACAGGCCTTATCTTCCCTTACCCCTTATGCCTAAACCTTTTTGGTATTTTTTACTATTTAGATTTTTTTTTTTTAAATAGTTCAAATAGGCGCTTCGAGGCGTGTTTCGAGCTTGTACATCTGCTACTTGTGATGCTTTTGTGTGACGCTGTAGTGGTAAGGCATTCATTTACGAAAAAACACAAATAGTTAAAATATGGAGATGAGAGGTTTCTGACCGACAGCGACGAAATGTGTGTGGGGGTGGAATTAATTGGCATAACGACTAAATTGGGGAGGAATAAAAGTTGTAACTACAAATGGTATTCCTCGGAGCACAGTTCTCCCTTCTCCGCCAGGTCAGGTAGGTTATTGTGGGCCAGAAATGTTGGGAATTCGTTAATCAGGATGAAATAAACAAACAGATCCGTCTTGATCACATGACTATAGAGATCATGTGTACCGATTTGCGTGAAATTTTGATAAAATCAGAAGGAGTAATACAAAAAATATGTTTTAAAAAGTCGGCCTTGGTGGCGATATAAAAGGCAGATGTGACAAATGCAGGGCAAATGTTTTTCCTTGGCCTCTAGTGAGTGCGCATATAAAGTTTTACACAGATCGGTGCAGTTATAGGTAAAAACACGAATCGGCCTGTTATAGTGCCACCATGAGACTGATTTGCAAAATTTCACGGAAATTGCACACTGTGTTCATGATTTGAGGCATTTGGTTCAAAACGGAGCACTCCAATCAGGATGGAAGTATTATTGGAAAATGGAGTACTGTCAGACGAAATCGGCCTCCTGGTGGTGCTATAACAGACCCATGTGAAAAATGTGGGGCAGAGGTTCTGCTCTGACATCCAGGGAGTGTGTGTGCACAGTTTCGCTGCGATCAAGCCGACGGTGCCGGAGATTAGCTGTTCACAGACGGATGGATTGATGCTTTTTACTTAAAGTAATACTAGGTAACGTTTTCAACAAAACTAAAGTTAAATTGTATATCTTTTGTGAGTGGCAAAAGTTTCACAACACCCACTCCATGAATTTCACCCCCGGAAGCCTTTTATTTATATATTTTGTATTGAACGCTGTCGGGGGGGACTTTCCCGGGAAAATGACGTCATCTGGCCAGAAAACGGAACTACCGCAACGGTTTCCTGTTTGGCCAGGAACTACCACGCTAATAACAAAAAGGAACCTCACGCTGATTTTAAGAGAATGTAGGATTGGAAGATCGAAAAAGAACAGAAAAAGAAAGCACAGCTCATGGTAACTAATGCTCCACTGGCTAAGAGAAACGATCCGCAGATAGTATAAAACAATTAAAAGATCGCTTTTTGAAACGCTTCCGGCTTCCGGTGAAAACAAATGGAATTCTGGGTAATCGAGGACTACGGAAATTGTATGCAGTGACGGTAGTGACCAGCAGAGGTTGCTAAAAATCGTTATTTGTGAATCTGCATTGTACAACTTTAAGGATAGGATAATTCCTTTAACAGGTCCGTTCATGAAAGTCCTTGCGGTCTTGTTTCCAATGAGGGCCTGTGAGCAATTAGGGGTTAAGAGTCTTGCTCAGGGACAGCGACTGGCCTGGAGTCGTACCTGGGGCAACCAGGGCCTCTGGCTCCCTAGGTGGGCTCACTAACCACTCAGCTATGGCCGCCCCTAAATGGACACGCAGACGGATGGACGGATGGACGGACGGACGGACGGACAGGGTGCAAAACATAGTCTCGGCCATGCCTTTGGCCATGGGGAGACAAAAAGCTAAAAATATGTTACCTAAAGTAGCGGCGCACAGTGGTGTGAGGCAGACACGGGTAGCAGGGACAGTAGATTCCGTTGGTGTCGGTGTCCAGCTCAACGGCACATCGGCCGCAGCCCGTGTAAGTCACGTCGCCGTTCAGCGTCTCGGCGATCTGCTCCAGGGACGTGCCGCTGTCCAGGGCTTGCAGCGGTGCATTCTGGGAAGGGCTCCCCTGGAACTGCAGCGCCATGATTTGAACTCTCAACTCCACATCACCTTGTGAAGAAGACAAGGATGTTGTTGTTATTGTGTTGTTAAATCAAAAGTTACGTATGTAACTATGGTTCTATGAATCTCAATTGACCGCCAGAGGCGGTGCTTAAAGCACTGAATATTTGGGAATATTCAGTGCTTTAAGCACCGCCTCTGGCGGTCAGCAGGGATGAAACACACACACACACACACACACACACACACACACACACACACACACACACACACACACAATATTTATTTATGTCCACATAAACAGAAGTAAAAGAATGCCTTGTACAAAAGGACACAAACACTGTCAGATAATGGGAAAACAGCCAGTTACAAAGTGCAAATAAGGCAGAACATTGTTACATACAATAACGTTGGCATACTTGTCAAACACAGCACACACACACACACATACACACACACACACACACACACACACACACACACCGGTGTATTTCTGGGACAGCAGTGTTTGCAGGTCCAGCTCTATACTGGTGCTGCTGCTGGTTCTGAGGAAGTCCCGGGCCCGGCTGTCGCTTGGGGCCAGGGGCCGCACGGAGCCCCAGGGGGTGGAGTGGAGTTCGGGGAGGTCAGAGGTCGAACCGTCCCTCACCAGGAGCACACGGAAGTCCCACACGGCGTCTGAAACATTGGGAGGAGCAGGTACATTCCAAACTTCAGCACCTTGTGTGTCAGGGGGTTTCAACTGATTGTGAAACAGCTAGGGACCACCACCCTAAATAATGGCTATTTTAGACTATGAAGGGAGACCCAGAACCTTCCATAACCCGAAACTTTCCAGCATACAAATGGAACCAAATGGACCTTACGGGTCCATTTGGTTCCATTTGTATGCTCTCAGAGTTATGGTGGCCCTTGAAATAAAACGTTTGAGAACCACCGGTATTGTAATTGTATAGCAGACATAAAGTCCACAACCATACCAGCTCTGACAGTGTGATAAAACTGTTCCAAATGTGATGGAACCGATTATGGTTCCTCTACGTTGGATCCGGTTCCGGATCCCAACCCAATTATATATACAACCCAAACCTCTGTCATTGTGCATTAAGTTAAACGTACTTAAATAGTTCTTGCATCACTGGTACCTTTATTCCTGTTAATGCATGGTAGCCAGTCTAGAGCAGCTCCCCACAGCACTACTGACCCCTGCTGGCCATCTGCCTGCTCTACGGTCAGCACAGCCTTCTGTAGCCCTGCAGAACGCCACCAACCCTCTGCTGCACTCTGCCATGCTGGAAGACACACGCACGCAGGCGCACGCACGCACGCGCACGCACGCACGCACACACACACACACACACACACACACACACACACACACACACACACACACACACACACACACACACACACACACACACACACACACACACACACACACACACACACACACACACACACACACACACACACACACACACACACACAGATAAGATATGATATGAGCCACTAAGGATACAACAGCAGTGACAACACACAAATGTGTGTGGGGAGGCATAAATTGGCATAATGACTAAATTGGGGAGAAATTGGGGAGAAGAAGAATCAATTGCTGCAGCCAAACATGAGTCACAATTAAGACACACACACACACACACACACACACACACACACACACACACACACACACACACACACACACACACACACACACACACACACACACACACACACACACACACACACACACACACACACACACACACACACGCTGCAGTACCTGTGATGTTGTGTGTGTGAGAGACTCGGAGCAGGGCATGGACCAGAGTGTTGGCTCTGAGGAAGCGCAGGCGGGCGTAGGGGAGGCTCTGCCCCGGGTTCTGTCGGGCATAGGGGAGGCTCTGACCCGGGTTCTGTCGGGCGTAGGGGAGGCTCTGACCCGGGTTCTGTCGGGCGTGGGGGGGCAGAGCCGCCAGGAGGGGGCGTCGCTCACGTACAAACACACACAGAGATCGCAGGGTACGACCGTTTATATTCTGGGGGACTGGAGACAGACAGACAGACAGACAGACAGACAGACAGACAGACAGACAGACAGACACACAGACACACAGACACACAATCATAACAAGCTGGTAATTAATTAATCTAATTAGTGTCTGTCTGTCTGTCTGTCTCTCTCTCTCTTCCAAATAAGTCAAAACAACAGCTTACAGCATAATAACATTGACAACAGTGTCACCTGGTGGTGATGAGGTGGCAGTGATCTGTCCCAGGTTCAACAGTCTGCTGGTGAAGGTAGTTTGAAGGACGGTCTCTCCTCTCCATTTATCCCTGTTCACCTCCACTCCTGAACAGCAACACACACATGTCATACCAACATAGAGGTCAGGATGAAGGGGTGTTAGGGTTAGAGCAGGGTTACATTTAGTTAGAGCTAGATTGTGGTTTCTGCTGCCGTGTTAAGTGGTCAGGTGGGTGTGCATTTTCAGAGCATCTTCACTTCAATGATCAATCAATTGATTGTGTTCCGTACCAGTTAACGTTAAGTTCCTACTTATTGGTATAACACTGAAAACTCAATTCAAATGTTTTATAAAATATATATTTTTTAACATTATTTACATTGTCATTAAAATGTTACTGTTTTGCCAATTATTTGGGGGCCCACTTGCAATACCCGCACGGCCTATAGGTTGAGAACCACTGGTTTAACCCATTAAAACCCGGGAAAGCATCTGTTATTTTAGATTTTAGCTATATATATATATATATATATATATATATATAGCCTATGGCAACAAACGTTTTTTCAGAAAAGAGTGTTTTTCAAAAATAGCAGATCTACAAGCTCACAGAATGCACTTCATCCCACGCTGCGAGCTTGTACATCTACAATTTTTTAACATTTTTGAAAAATCTTGAAAGTGTTTGACAATTATATATTTTTTTAACAAATCTTCTCTTCTGGGGGTCCATGGCACAAAGCATTTTCGGATGGTGGTCCGCGGCCAAATAAATATAATTTTGGGGGACCATGGCACGAAAAAGTTTGAGAACTACTAATTTAGAAGGCATTAGTAGAATCGGCCTCAGGTCTTAATGGGTTAAGATGAAAGGTTAGGATTCCAGGGACAGATTACCTGTGATGAGCAGTACATCTCCAGGATAGACGGTCAGAGCCCAGAACGCTGCCTGTCGCCATAGCACCACCTTCATCTCAACGCCTGATTGGTCTGTCACAACGATGGACGCCAGGGGAATGCTAGTCCCTGCCAGCACCCCCCTTTTCACCTTCAATCAATCAATCAATCAATCAATCAATCAATCACTCATCGTTGTTGGGCAGAATCCTCGTACATTATCTCCATATTTCAATGGATGTTTGTATGTATTTTTTCGTTAAATTAATGCCCTACTTTGGTGTTCAAGATTGTCCCACAAAAATAGCCAAAATATTTTACAATGGACCCTTCGCTAAACCCCACCCCAAAAGCGATTGTCCAATGCCAGCTTAGCAACCGTTGTTAGCCTGGCATAGGTCTGGCAAACTTTCGTCACCTGCCATAGCTGTCAATGTTATTGCGCCAGCACACACACACAATCATTTGCAACATAATAGAAAGAATAGGAATAGCACGATAACGCAATGGTGACTATGAACCACGTACCCAAACCCGTTTGAGGCTGCTTTTCCCAAGCTGAAATCTGCACTTAAACTACAAGGCTGAATGGCTGTGTTGTTGAACACATACACAGCTTCTTCAGGAAAGTTACACGATACGAGTACGACTCACTCGCCCAGGTGGTGTCAATAATAGGCTACTAATCACTGTAATCGTAACAAAATTCAGAATCACAGCGCTGCCTGTTTAGGATTCCGCACGTTAAAGTGTATTAATTCATTTGTTCGTCTATTTATTAACTGTTCCGGCAGTCTTACCCTGCGGTACATGAAAACTCCTGTTAGTCATGGATCAACTTTAACCTGGTGTTTGCACTTTCTCCATTTACAGTCCGTACATCTATATAAACGTTCAGATTTCAAATATAAAGTGCTTACCCCATGGCCACGGATGTTGAAATTATGCACGGGACTCTCAAAAGTACCCGTATACTCTGTATTGTTCAATAAAAAGTATTTTAATCCGATCAGTGGCCATTTTCTCATAATGTATCAGAGTGCAATACACCTACAAACCGATAGGGTGGCTTTGTTGAAAGCGCATGGAGAAAATGGCCACCGATCAGATTTAAATGCTTTTTATTGAACAATACGGATGATACGGGTACTTTTGAGAGCCCGTACATAAATGTAACATCCGTGGCCATGGGATAAGCACTTTATATTTGAAATATGAACGTTCATGTAGATGTACGGGCCATAAATGGAGAAAGTGCAAACCAGGTTGAAGTTCATCCATGACGGTCGTGACAGTCGACCGTCGTGTATCCATGGCTATTACTCCCTCTAACATTTCCCATGTTTTTAGTTTATTGAAATAATGTCATGCACATTTGTCCAGTGCCTAGCCTACTGCAGGCCTTGTTGACTAGATTTAGAAGAGATTTTGAAGCTCTTGCTCCTGAAATGATCGATTATTTTTAAGGTGAAAAGCCATCATTTAACATGAAAGTCAATGGGTGAGAAGCAAAATTTGCCAGGCGCTGCCAGGCCTGGGTGTGACTAACTTCGCACCACCAGTCACAGAGTGGAGTGGGTGGGGCTTAGCGAAGGGTCCATTGTGTGTGTCTGTGGGTTTTATAAATATTGAACGAATGAAAAGTATTAACAAGAGCTTGTGACTAAATAATAACTAATAATTGGATCTATTGGAACACAGGTTCTTTTTTTTCCCTGAAAAGTAACGCTTTTGGACATTTGGTTCACGACAAATAGCAAAATTTCCGCCTATATGAAATGCCCTAGATGGGGTTGAAAAGTGGTTACATAAATATAAGTTATTAAATGTATCCTTATCTCCCCTATACTCTATATAATATTTTCTGTAAAAACAAACAACAGAGCACCAACCTGAACCTCCTTCAGGTGACATGGGTGGACCACCACCACTAGAACGGAGTATCTGACCCCTGGAGAAACGCAGCGCACCAGAAGGGTTGTAGGACCTTGTAGCATGATGCTAGTCTGCACTGCTGCTCCTGCATGGGAGGAGGTTTCACACCTAGAAAGAAGATACAGATGGAAAACTGACCATGGGTTTTGAAAGCCAATATGTATAAAATCTGACCATTAGTTTTGAAAGCCAATATATAGTTTTAGATTCAAGCTGCCAATAGTCTATATAAAGTATGCATTTAATAAATATCTACACAAATATAATTTAGCAATTCTCATGACAAAATAATTCCAAAGCAGTATTCAGTACTGTATGATACAATAAACAATATTCTTTCCATGGCAGAGTAGCCTCTGAAACAACAGAGGCAGTGATAAAAGGCTGTAAATATGGAATCATACCTGACGACTGGTGCTACAGGTTGTTCTGGACGCCCTTCAGTTGCACTGGCTTTCGGAGACATCCGAGCTCTCTTGCGATCGGGGGATTTGGACGGAGGAGAGCGTGATTTGGCCAGACACTTACGAGGACGAGGAGGTGATGGAGGAGTCAACCTGAACACCCTTGAGTCGTCGCCACCTCCTCCCGCCACCACCACCCCCTCCTGTCTCTTCTCCCCACCGGACATACCCGCTCCTGCACCCCTCTCCGGCTGCAGCCCTCGCCCCTCATGGGCCTGGGAGCAGAGCAGCCCGTCTGGGGTGACTTCCAGGATCACACCCCCTTGTGCCTCCACCACCAGGCTGGCCATCATGGGCTCGGAGAAGAGCTCCATGGAGCCTGGGTGGCAGCTAGCCTGCTTCCTGGGAGACTGAGTGGAGGCTTCTGGACTGTAATATTAAGAATAAACTTCATTCATATAGCACTTTTCAAAAACAAGTTGACAAATTGCTTCATAGACATAAAAACAAGCAAAAACACTACGCAGTTTAATCAAGAATAAGAACATAGAAGGGACAGTAAAAACTAAATTAACAATGGAAGCAACATTGCTGTCTATACCTCTAGTTAAAATCCATTATATGAAAATGTTTTTTTTAAACAGTTTTAAAACTGTACACTGAGGTTTCCTTGTCTAATTTCCAGAGGAAGTTTATTCCACAAGTGTGGAGCCCTTACGGAAAAATTTGATACTGACTTCCATTACCTGTAGAGTTCAGGGGTACTGGAGGAGACGGATGCAGGTGTGGTGGCGGTGTGTTTAGGTGGAGTTTCAGGACATGGAGGTGTGGAGGTGGGGGTGGGGGTGGAGGTCTCGGCACTATAGAGCTCAGGGGAGGTGGAGGAGTTGTTTTTTTGGGGCGTCATGGATGGGGTTTGTGGAGGTGGTGTAAAGGTTTGTTTGGGTGGGATTTGTGGCGAGTGTTGAGGTGGAGTCTGTGAACATGCTACGGTTGGAGGTTTGCGCGACGACGTCATGGTCGTCTTGTCAGGGCTGTGTCCTGATTGGCCGGCGTGTCTGCCTCTCAACATCAAGGCCTGACTGTGAGTCCACGAGCAAAGGAAGTCTGTTTGGATGGACAGAGAGGGGCTGACCCTCCGTTCCGTTGGGCCGGGGGGCTCCGGGTCGGGCTGTCCCAAAGGGAAGCAGCTGTCCAGGTACTCGTGAATGGACTCCGAGCATGGCTCCTCCTCCCCTTCTGCGGTCCTCGATTGGTCGGCCTTCTTGGCGTGCAGAAGAACCGCCTCCTCAGTTGTAATTAAATGGTCGTCCTCCTGAACTATTATTACACTCCCGGCAGGTTGCCTGCCGGTCATGGTGCTGCTGGTGGGATGCTGGTTTTCCTTATCTGCAATGGATTGGACATCAAGGTTATTATACTTAACTGAAATTAAGTATTGAAAAAACATTTGAGTTAACTGAATAAAAAAACAAAACAAAAAAGACTAAAAACTAGGGATACCAGGTTGAAAGGGGTTACCTGTGAATAATACTTTCTTGGTATCTTGTTTATTACACTATAATCTTTCTGACCTTTTAGAATTTTGCCCCAATACTCCATATGACCATAAAATAGTAAAACTACAAGAACGTTCACCCCAAAACGCGCTCACCCCGGGTCAAATCCGGCGACCTCGGAACGGTCGTCACCAGGTATTCCTAAACGTAACCTTAGTAAAACTATGCCTAAACCTAACCTTATTCCTAAACGTAACCTTAGTAAAACTATGCCTAAACCTAACCTTATTCCTAAACATAACCTCAGTAAAACTATGCCTAAACCTAACCTTATTCCTAAACGTAACCTCAGTAAAACTATGCCTAAACCTAACCTTATTCCTAACTTAACCTCAGTAAAACTATGCCTACACCTAACCATATTCCTAACTTAACCTCAGTAAAACTATGCCTACACCTAACCATATTCCTAAACTTAACCTCAGTAAAACGATGCCTCAACCTAACCTTATTCCTACCTTAACCTCAGTAAAACTATGCCGAACCCTTAACTTATTCCTAAACGTAACCTCAGTAAAACTATGCCTAAACCTAACCTATGCCGAACCCTTAACTTACTCTATTCCTAACCTTAACCTCAGTAAACCTTACCTCAAATACAAGAATATAGGAACCGCTGAGGGCGAGCCGTCCGCGGAAAAAATGGGGGCGAGTGTGTTTTGGGGCAAGCATTCCGGTTACCAAACTAATACTAAATGTCTGTGGATTTTAAGCGAAATAAAAACGTAACTAAAACTGTCTAAGCCTTTACAAAACATAAAAACTTTTCTAAACCAGCAATTCACATAAAGAAGGAAATTAAAACTATAAACTACAAATTGAAAAATGTAAAACTATGATAACCTTGCTGAACATCCTGGACTGTTGTTGTTCTGTGAGTACATTGGTTTGCCTCGGTGTTCTGTGCTGTCCTGGGTCTGAGTTTACCTCCATGCCAGCAGAGCTGCATGGTCCTCCACGGACCAGGAGGGCCTTCCTGTCCCTGCTCCCCAGCCTCACACAATGAGGCTGGGCTGGCAGAGGCACGAGGAGGGGCCCCCATGAACACATGGGTCGCCCGATCAGCTGCAATGAATTGTTCCTCCTGACCGATTGAACTTCCTGCAGGTTGCTCAGTCGTGGTGCTGGTGGCGGGATACTGCTCTTCCTTATCTGGAATCCATTGGACATCGAGGTTATTATTATACGTATTTCAAACAAAATAATTAAAACTAGAATTGAAAAAAATAACTAAAACAAACAAAACAAAACTAAAACATTTTAGATTTTTAAATACAAATTAAAACTAGGTTTTACAAAAACAATGATGAGACTGAGACTGTATTGTGTGTCTAACTAGAATCAAAGAATGTCTATCTATCTCCTGTTGTCAGAAATGTTCATTTCAGGATTTCACTGATAATTTCAGTTGTTCTTGGTGAATCTCGCCCCTGACTATACCCCATATTATTAAAAAAAAACATTTAAAAAAACGAACACTAAAACTATTAAAAACTACGGTAAGTGAAATTTTAAACAAAACGAAATAAAAAAAACAGCTATGATAACCTTTCTCTGTGTTCTGTGCTGTCCTGGGCCTGAGTTCATCTCCATGCCAGCGGAGCTCCATGGTCCTCCATGGACCAGGGGGGTCTTCCTCTCCCTGCTCTGTGGGGACACGGGGGGCTCCCATGAACACATGGATCTTTGGCTTCTTGTCTGACATGCTGAACAATGTCCTGGGTGACACACAGAGGGAATAATGCTGTTTACTGGGGACAGTGCTGCCTGGTGGTGACCTGGAGAGCAGAGCAGAGCAGAGCAAATTCCATTGATGCATGTAAAGCTCCACAACGTAACTTTGTTTTAATGAATACAATTTAATTTTGTCCAATCTGTATGATAGAGTATGTTAATACAATATAACTTATACAATTGGGGTGGTTGTATTTGGTCTCCCTGCTCTTCTATTGAGACATTTAGATCGTCGTAAAAGGTCATGTCTCACCTAGACACAGGATCTGACACGATTCAATTCATCCCCGGCCTAAGCAATCCCCTGAGGTACGCTCTATTAGCTCAATGGAAAAAAATCTGCACTTGCGTAGGAAACCAGGTTCAAATCCGGGATAGAAGATGAAAGTTACATAGTGCAGCTTTAAGGGCATCATAATTTTTCGTTTTATTGTGGATTTTATTTTGTATATGTGTAGCATTTTAATGTGAAGTCATTTGGGTTGTGTTTTTATATGGCTGCTACCTTGGCCAGGTCTCTCTGGTAAAAGACCTGGAGAGGAGACAAGGAGAGGAGAGGAGAGAAAGGTAGGGGAGGGGAGAGGAGAGATTTGGATCACTCAGTTATCGAAATGTTGACAGCAATAAAAATACAGTAGAGCTCTTTTGCAGCATTACCAGTGTGCAGACTTTATTTCTTCTTGTCATACTGCTGTTTGTCAGCTGCACCTGGGCCACGGAAGTGTGTGGACTATCTTTTTCAAGAGGACTTATATAACATGATTGTGTTTGACAAATTACCCTAGCTTTTGTTATCCAACATTGTATTCATATTCCAGTTTTTACACCATTCTATCACACTGGCTAATCCTGAGAGGGTAGAGCCAGTTACTGTGAAAAAAGAGACTTATCATGTTACACGCGGCTGCACCATCATGACTCAGCGAAAACAAAGGTAATGGTGATTGGGGGTGAGTCCGTATGTATGTACCAGGAAGAATGCTATGTTCCTGACCCTCTCTCACACATGGTAACAATAAGAGTGCAATTATTCGGCTTAATGTTCTGCAGTCCTTCAATGGAGCTAGTTTTTTCTTTTTTTCTTTAACAGCAAAAAAACACAGACATATACAACTCCCCACATCTGACCAATCATAAGGGTTTTTCTGTATGGGTGGAGTCGTCACGTGAGGCTGTGATGAGAATACACCGACAGTACACTCACTGCTTTGGACCTCTGGTTTGGATTGATGAAGGTACTCAGTTGAATAGAAGAGAGTGAGACATAGATAGGGTGATAGATAGGGAGAGATATAAAGGCTGGCTACTATCGATTTTCTTCTAAGCGATTATTCTTTCGATTACTTTTTTGATTAATCGAATAAATGAGTACAAATAAATGTATATTTTATAAACCAACAAATCGAAAATATATTTTTTATAATGGACTAAAGTGTACAATGTCGTGCAAAAATAGCACAACTAGCCAATCTACAGTCTATAACTAACAAACAAACCACTACAAGCTCAGGTTCAACTTAATGTCACAACCAACTAACCACTTAAACCCTATACTTAGTTGACTGGATTCTCAAGGGCTCTATTACTACGGTATACTAGGACACCTCCTGTTTTTACTCTACACTAAACATCTTTTCTGAAAATAGCCGATATGCAACGTTGTGAGCTCGTAGATGGTCTATTTTCGCTGAATGTTAGCCTCAGAAAGGGGATGCTATAGCGTTCAAGTGGCTGATAGTCAGAGCTGCGTTGTGGGATGGTTGCATCACACACCTCGTTAGTAGTCCAGTGGTTCCCAAACTAGCTCGAGATTCAAATGATAAATCTGCTGTCTCCCCGTGACCCAAAGTGAAAATAGACAATCTATAATCTTTTGAATTTAACTTGTCGGAATTGTAGGAAACAAATTAAAAAAGGGATATTTACTCGTAATAAAAAAATAAAAATAAATAAATAACAAAAACGTGTCCACGACCGACAAATGGGTCCCGACCCAGTGTTTGGGAAACAGTGCTGTAAACCCCCTGAAGGGCTAAGGAGTTCAGGGTTCAGAGGTCATCCAGTGGATACTTGGAACTCTTGCACATGTTGTGGACAACATGTGACCCCACCCACTCCCCCACAACACATGCACACACAAGCACGCATGCGCGCGTCATGAAGAAGAGATGGAATATTTTCATTATTTTGTGTGGGACACTCTCTGTCCCACACAAAAAAGGCAAACATCCAAATGACTAGGTACTGTAGGTACTACTGTAGGTACTGCAAAAAAGAATTGTAATGCCTTTTTAAAAAATGCATCACATTACAGTGTTTATCTAGGCACATGAGCACAAACAATGGCTTAAAAACTGCTTTTGCTGCCCGAGTTGTTCACTCAAAAAGCATTGCTTGAGTAGTAGTCTGCATGTTTTAAGCCGTTTTTCTGTTCATGTGCCTAGATAAGCGCTGTAATAGGATGTGTTTATTTTTTAAGCAATTAAAATCCTTTTTGGATTGTACAGTCACTCTCTCCCTCCTCATCTGTTTTGCCTTTCATTTCTATCATATGCATCATTCTTTTATTGGACTGAGTTGTAGTGTACGGATTAAAGAAAAACTAAATCGCACGACTGAAAAATGTAGTCCTAATGTGCGATTTGTGGAACAGTCTGAAAGGATCCCCCCATACTAGCGCTGTTTCCTAACATAATATGTAAAATTATGATGTTTTAAGTAATATTGTTCCTGCTGTTCTACATACTGCCAACCAGTTGAATAAATCACAGATTGAGGCTTTAACATTTGCTTTTATGAAATATCCCAGACCATTAGGATTTTATAGAAGATGCTTCTGCACATATTGATAGTTTGACCACTTCAAATGCTCTAATCTTCTATAGCTTCTATAGCTCTAAAGCTCTCAATGCGTCTGCGAAGCATTGAGAGCTTATAGATAAGCTACTTTTGCTGCGGAACATGCTTCCATAGAAGACATGTTGACTTCTATGGAATCCAAATGACTGAAATTCCAGCCATGCTTCCGCTCATACGGAAAGCTCTGTTGATGATCAAGCCATAAAGCGGATGTGAAGCCTCCTCCCCAGTCCGTTTCGTCTTTACAGTCGTGCAAATGTATCCTAGTTTAAATCAAAATCATCTAAGCACATATAGCTTGCTGCTTAGCAGAAATGGAAATTAAAAAATTAAATGTAAAGATATTTTAAAATATATTTTCGTGAACGGAAATGACGAACAGATGCCAGCTTCCTGCCTCGGATTTCGGGAGGTGTAGTTCCAGACTCCATATAGAGCATTCGGAGATTGTGTAATAGTTGTCTGGCTACACGAGACTACTCATGCATTGGACTGAGTTGTAGTTGTAGTGAGGTGCTCATGTGCTGGTATGCCAGTAGATCAACACATCACACACATGAGGTATTTACTGGCTCAATGTCAAGAGCAGAGCAGCCACACACATACTGGACTATTTTGGACTGATGCCAAAGTTTTTGACAATATTTGAAAAGATGAAAGGAAATTGATATATTGTCACAATACTTACATATCATCACAACATCAATATTGAGGTATTTGGCCAAAAATATAGTGATATTTGATTTTATCGCCCAGCCCTAGTGTGTGTTTGTGCGTGCGCGTGTGTAATGTATGTGAGAGAAAGACAGAATGTGTGTGTGTGTGTGTGCGCGTGCGTGCGTGCGTGCGTGCGTTGTATGGTATAGGTCAAAATCAGGTCAGCATGTTTTAGCTGACAGGTGCAGAATAAGGGATTCCTCAGTCCAGATAAAGGTACTACATCGTTGCTATCGGGGAGAAACCTTGTATCTCCATGTTTCACCGTGTGTTCATTAATTTATGACCTTCTTCGTCACACAAAAAGCAGCGTAAATAGCCGATCTTCAAGCTCACAATGTGTTGCATTGCGACGGATTGTAGATCTGCTATTTTCATTATTTTTTACACTTTGAAAGTGACGTGGTTAAGTGTGTCTATGGGTTTTATAAATATTGAACAAATGAAAAGTATTAACAAGAGCTTGTTACTAAATAATAATTACATTGGATCCATTGGATCGCCATTTCCTGAAAAGTAACAGCTTTGGACATACAAGGTTTCCACCTGACAGCGTCGATGTCCTGGATGTCACAGGCAGCCCCAGTGCACATGTCTGCCTGCTTCCTCCATCATGACATGACTTGTTTTGTCTCCCGTCTTTTGAGACCCAATCTGCAGAGACCACTTTGCCTTACAGTTCCTCTGTATGTATATAAGTGTGTGTGTGTGTGTGTGTGTGTGTGTGTGTGTGTGTGTGTGTGTGTGTGTGTGTGTGTGTGTGTGTGTGTGTGTGTGTGTGTGTGTGTGTGTGTGTGTGTGGCAATATGATTATGCGTTGATTCTGCTCCATTAACTCCATTATTTGTGTACTTGTCGATCGGCTATTTTCAGCGAAAGCTTTCCCCACAATAACAGAAAACAGAAAAGACACTAGTATAGAGGCCTGAGGGGCTCCGGTCAACCATATATGATTTAAGTGGTTAAACAAATACTTTAGTAATGCCTACACAACAACTACGAATAATAATAATAATGGATAACTATTTTTATGCCACTTTGAAACAAAGCCCTTCACGGGCAACAAAAAACGTATAACCCTGTATAAAAGTAACATGGATTAATGTGTACTAATGTGTAAGACAGTTAAGCTTTACTAGAAATCCCCCTGCTGAGCTATTTACGTTGGATCCCTTCCAAAAGGAAGAGGACATGAAACTGCTGTGTTTTTATCTTTAGTGGTCAGAGGGTTCACAGTTAGAGACAGGACAGGCCCACGGGCAGCACTTAATGTGTAGCTACTGTAACTCCTGGCAGTCCAGTTGAGTTTAATTATTTGCACAAAACCAGGAATATGTTTGTCAGCTGCCTTAAAGCGGCACTTAATATGTAACTTTGTTTTCATGAATAAAATGTAATTTTCCAATCTGGTAGAGTTAATACAATATAACTTATACCATTGGGGTGGTTATATTTGGTCTCCCTGCTCTTCTATAGAGACATTTAGATCGTGTCAAAGGTCATGCCTCACCTAGACACAGGATCTGACACAAATTCTTACCTGATGGCCAAGATTCAATTTATCCCCCGTGACACGTTGTGAGCTTATAGATCTGCAATTTTCACCAAATGTTCAACCTATTTTCGCAGAATGTTCACTTATTAATTATCACAACGCGTGGCGTGGCGAAGCATTGTGAGCTTGTGGTTCGCCTATTTTTGGTGAAGAGATATGGTGTAGACGGGAAAAAGTGGTCAAAGTACAGTTCTCAAGAACAGTTCTCTAAGACTACAGAGGTTTAAGTGGTTTAAAGACATATGCATTTGTACGTTAACAAAACCGGGAAAGCATCCGAGTAATTTTTTATTTTTGCATTGACTATTCAAAAATAGCAGATACAAGCTTGACCTTGTACATTTTTTCTTTTTTGAAATCTTGAAAGTATGAGAACTACTGATTTAGAAGGCATTTGTAGAATCGGCCTCGTGTCTTAATGGGTTAACGACGTGTTTCCAGAGGTGTGTGTCCACCTGCTTCAGTCAGTCAGTCAGTCAGTCAGTCTGTCAGTAGCGTGGTGTTGTAAGAGGAGCTGGTTGACTGGCTGAGAGCAACAACATGGAATACTGCTCTGCTGCACGTGGTCTGCACATATATATCACACACTGTTTGTCTCCTCCCACTGCGCACCTGCAAGTGCAAACCTGGCTTTATGTTTAAGCTGTGGTGTAAAGTAACTAAGTAGCCTACTGCTTTTACTTAAGTATATTAAAACAATCGGAGTACTTCTTCCACCACTATGTTTAAGTAAAGTAGTAGTGGCCGGGTGTGAAGTGATCAAAATGTTCAGATTTCATATCAGCACTGAGCAACCTAGAATATAATCAATAATTATAATGTGATAATGAATAACAATGAAAGAAAGAAAGAAAGAATTGCTTTGTCATCAGATGTAAAGTCAGCAGAGATTGACATTCATTGATTGGCCTGTGTGTGCCAGGAGAGATTAACAGCGTAATTAAGAGATGAGTCATTGGGAAGGAAGGCACCCCTGTTTTACTTTATGCAACTCTAACTCCGAAAGTGAGTTTGGGTAATTTGAACCCCCCTAGTGGGACATTACGGAGCCCCGGAGTTGTGGCCTAGAAATACTATATCTTGTGGCCTCAAATTAGTATCTTGTTCCCTCGAATTAGTATATTGTTCTCCTCGAATTATAGTAATTTGAGGGAACGAGATACTAAATCGAGGCCACAAGATAGTATTTTGAGGCCACAAGTTATTATTCTTTTCTGTCAATGGCCACTCCAGGGCTCCGTAGAAATAATATTTGATCAATTACAAAAGTTTTGGCATATGGCAAAACAACTGCACCTTGTACTGTAGTTTGTCTGTACTGTTCCCCTTTTTTACAGATACAAATGGGGGAGAAAACAAACTAAGACTTTAAAAGTAAAAACTTTTGTTTGAAGTGGCACGTTTATGAGAAGCTACAGTACAGTGGGGAATCCCATAGTCGGGATGGCTGGTCATTCAAGCAGTGATTTGGTTGGTTGTTGTCATGGACACAAAACCATCCGTGTGAAGCCTTGGATTTTGATACTGCAATGGTTCTCAACCTGTAGGCCGGGATCCCCAGGGGGATCCCCACATGATTTTTTTTTTTGGGGGGGGGGGTCCCCAGAAAGTGACACAATGTAGGCCTAAGGACTTTTAAGGCCTTTTAATATCTAAAAAAAACGATACTATAAAAACTGGTCAAACATTGTCCAAATTGTCAAATAATATCAGAAAGTAATAAATGTAATAAACCGTGTTACCCCCGTGATTAAAATCGTAGATGTATTTAATAGTCAGATTTTTACTTTCGTGTCAGTCTTGGCTAGCAGCACCCCCAGTAAACTTTCACCAGTAAAGCCCGTACTTCTCCGTACATATACAAAATATATAAGTCGGTTGCCGCAAATGTTAATTCACGATTCGGAGTTTTTGTGCAATGTATTAGTCCGTATTCTTCAATAGATATGTGTTTTAATCCCGTCTGTGGCCGAACTATATTTCCCCCCCTTCGTTTACTTCCTGTTTACTTTGAGTGTATTGCCGGCTTTCACCAGATGCGCCCCGTAATTACCGCCCATCGAGAGAATCCGACACAGACGGGATTAAAACACATATCTATTGAAAAATACGGACTAATACAGCGCACAAACGCCGAATCGTGAGTTAACATTTTTATATATATTTTTTGTACATGTACGGAGAAATACAGGCTTTACTGGTAAAGGTGCAGAACGCACTGGGTCATCCATAGTCTTAAAATAATCATATTTGAACTGGGGACCCCCCAAAATAATCATATATGAATTGGGTACCCCTCAACATAATCATATTTGAACTATATTTGAACTGGGTGCCCCCCAAAATAATCATATTTGGACTGGGTACCCCCCAAAATAATCATATTTGAACTGCAGGGCACACCCCACAAAATAATGAGACCCAGGAGACATATTCAGGCTGAGAAACTTTGCTACTGTAAAGTCACATTACAGATTGGCCAAAAAAATAAAACGTTAAAACGTTAAAATAAGTGCCGGATTGCAGCTTTAAAGTTGTTTTTTTGGAAATCACTTTGATACTGTACAGTATACTACAGTGTACAATAACACGCTTGCCTTGCCTATAAACTAGCCAATCACAGCTGTCAGCGTCCCTCCGGCCTATGGGATCTCCAGTCTTCCCAGTAGTGTGGATCCAGGAAATGGCCGGTAGAGCAGAGTTGTCTGACTGTCACATCAATGCGGAACGAAACGCCTCTCTCTGCGGTCACATTCTCTTTCTGTTCCCCCCCGTCATAGCATTCAGTTTTTTATTTCCTTTCCTGACTTTCCTCCCTTTTACGGGTTCATTTTAGAACCTTTCCTTCGGGTTTAACACACTCATCATCCCCCCTTTAGGCTCAGGACAGCGGCAGCACGGGTAAAAAGTCTAAAAACTCACCTCGACACGATCAAAATGTACCGGTATTTGGGTGAACTCCTCACCCGGGGAGCGGGCTCCCTCCTGGCGGCGGACTCGGCTGCTCTCCTCCCGGCGGTGGCTTCCTCCTCCTCGCTGCGGCTCCGGAGCTACAGCAAGGCGGTGGACGGCGACGACGACCCCAACTTCTTCACCATGGTGGAGGGCTTCTTCGACCGCGGCGCCGCCATCGTGGAGGACCAGCTGGTGGAGGACCTGCGCAACAAGGAGACGCCGGAGCAGAAGCGCCACCGGGTGCGGGGCATCCTGAAGATCATCAAGCCCTGCAACCACGTCCTGAGCGTCTGCTTCCCCATCAAGAGGGACAACGGGGAGTGGGAGGTGATTGAGGGCTACCGGGCCCAGCACAGCCAGCACAGGACCCCCTGCAAAGGAGGTGAGGATAGCAATAATAATAATAATAATAATAATAATTATTATTATTATTATAATAATTATAATAGTAATAATAATAATGATAATAATAAATAAGTGGGATGTGGTGGAACGCTACCGGGCCCAGCACAGCCATCCCGGCAAAGGAGGTATGATAACAATAATTAATAATAATAATAATAATAATACAACAACATAATAATAAATAAGTGAGAGGTGGTGGAGGGCTACCGGGCGCAGCACTGCACACACTGCAAAGGTTTATTTAGACCCTCCAGAAAAACACGGGCTAAAATCCCTGATTTTGCGGGTTAAAGTCCTTGATTTTGCAATGAAATATGCAGGTTTTTTATGTGATTTTTTTCCGGTGAAATTGTGGGAAGTTGTGAACTATGCGAATTGCGAAAACTTGCGAAATATGAGGAAAGTTACAAAATATGCGAAAAGTTGTGAAATATGCACGTTTGATGTGATTTTATGTGGTGAAATATGTGGGAAGTTGCGAAATATGCGGGATGTTGCGAAATATGCGAAAAGTTGCGGAAAAAGTTAAATATGCGTA
The DNA here is from genome assembly GCF_963280865.1 of Gymnoscopelus braueri. Classification (NCBI taxonomy): domain Eukaryota; kingdom Metazoa; phylum Chordata; class Actinopteri; order Myctophiformes; family Myctophidae; genus Gymnoscopelus; species Gymnoscopelus braueri. The sequence goes on along the minus strand of NC_137619.1, from coordinate 13,802,087 downwards.
AATAAGTTGCAAAATATATGGGAAGTTTGCTCGGAAATATGCGATAATGCGCCCTTTTTGAAAAATGTTCCCTCACATAATCTGTGCCATTTGGCTGATTATGCGTTAAATTATGAGATCGCATAATTGCATTTTTCTGGAGGGTCTATTTATTAAATATGGTTTAAGTAGTCCAAACTCCTCAAACAGCGAGAGTTGGCACCGTGGTTGGCACCGAAGTTACACTGTAATTGGTGTAACCCGGTGAATTGAGAGAGGCCTTTCACTGAATGTTTAGATCTATGCCTATTTATTTATACCCCCCACATGATGGGAAAAACAACGTTTGGTATGTGCAAACAAATGCTGTATGTGTTGATATGACACATATATAGCAACATAATGTAATAATTTAGTGTCGGATTACTGAAAATTAAACTAAACAAGTCACAGAGGAACATAACTTGCATGCAGTGCCACTTAGTGCCACTGCACTTTTCTTCGCAGCAGATTTGCTGCATTGATTTAAAGAAATATACCTTGGGCACGTCCAAGCAGATCTCGACGCAGACTGACAAGTTGTTCTTTTTTGTGCAGGCCGTCATATCACATTATATAGCCTTTTGTAATCTGCCCTAAGTGTCAAAATCTCTGACAAAGTTTGCAATAGCCAGTTTCAAATTGGCAATTACAAAAAAGGTCTACCTATCAGATATAGAAAACTGGCAGTTAGCCCCAACCAAATATTTCAGGTGCAAAGCAAACCTGCCATATTCTTGCTCAGCAATTTATAAATATTTCTGGTGCAAAGCAAACCTACCATATTCTTGTTCAGCAATTTATAAATATTTCAGGAGCAAACCTGCCATATTCTTGCTCAGCAATTTATTGAAATGGCAAAACGGCAACCTCTGGAGTCACCATATCTGATAGTTTGTCCATTTCAGTATAACACCTGTTTGTGCCATACAACTTATTTACTTTGTGGCTACCTTCAGCTTTGCCTTCCAGGCTAATAATTTGCATGGACTCGGGCAGAGCAGTCTATGCCATTCACCTCAATGCATAAAGTTAAACATTTCCTCTAGCAATTTAGATTATTACTAAGATTCTCTGTTTCTGTAAAAAGTTGCTTCAAAATCCCACTTGCTGGTGCTTTATTATGGTTACTGTACAATCCTACAGTAAATAAGACATGACACGTGTGAACCCCCTGTAAAAGCCTTACCAATACATCTGCATGTTTATTCAGGCAGTGGATTAAATGTGGTCTTTGGGTGTAATGCTGTTATCTTAATATGAATTCCTAATAAGCGCTATAACAGTTTACTCTACCACTGCTCTCTGTGTGTGAAATCCGTGTTCTGACAGTATCTGCTGTCAAGCGTCGGGTCTCATGCTATATCTATTTCCTTTACATCATTTCTCTGAGCTGTATTTAGCACCACAGGGAGTAGAGTGACCTGATGTCACTGGGAGGACAAATTCTAACTATTAACTCTCAAGACAAAGAGATGGTGTACGACTGTGTATAGCAGTGATTCTTAAACCTTTTAATTTCACGGACCCACAGTTTGATATCGTTGCTGTCGGGCAGAAACCTCTTATCTCCATATTCTAACTTTTAGTTTTTTCGTAAATTGATGCCCTACTTGATCATACTACAGCGTCACTCAAAAGCATCCAAAGTAGCAGATCCACAAGCTCACTGAATTTGCTACTTTTGCTACTTTTTTATTTGAATCCTGAAAAGTAACAGTTTTGGACATATGAGGTTTCCACCCGGTAGAGACGATATGCAGTAGGCCACACGGACCCCCATAACTCTGAGAGAGTACAAATGGAACCAAATGGGCCGACTGTTGTTTCCATTTGTACACTCCCTAAGTTACGGACCTGTAAAGGTGCATTTGGTTCCTAGGTAGTATCAATCATTTAGCTTGGGACCCCCTGGAACCCCTTCATGGACCTCTAAGGGTCCCCGGACCCCACTTTGACAACCACTGGTCTATAGTTTGCTGGGATGTGTGTATGACTGTCAGATTATGTGCAGAATTGATTGATTGTTTGAATACTTTATTAGTCAGAAATGTAAACGGCACGTAGTAACTCATTGACTGCCATTGACGAGTATACTCGTCATTTCAATCCAAGGCTCACAACGCCATTGACGAGTCACTCGTCATGTGGTGTTTTCAGTGGTTTACGATAGAGGGCGATAACACAAAAAGGTCCTGGGGACTTGTTTCCATTGTGGTCCTATGTATTCAATTCATCAACATAGCATAAACAATTAATTTACACTAATACATGTTATCAACAAATACAAACACTATATGTACAAAGGAGAAAAAGGAAAAACGGCGGCAGTGAATGACACCTCCTTTCGATGGGAATTTGTATTTACGTTTACATAAACATAATCACTCATTTTAGGTGGGATGGGATTTTATTTGGACAAAGTCCATATGGTTTCAAATCACTAAATTGCGCATGTGACACTGTCAGATGTATAACTTATAGGTAACGTGCATAGGCCTGTCACTATTATTACATAATCGTCTAATCGCAATTATTTGATATAATCACAATTATTTTTGCATAATCGTTTCCATGTTGAAAAATGTTCTTACATTTTCAAATATAAAAAAAGCAGAAATAGCAGAGGTACAAGCTTACATTCGTGACGCGTTGTAAGCTTGTAGATCAGCTATTTCTGATATTTTTACATTGTTGTCAATAATTTATTTGTAAATGTAAGTTATTTGTGTAAGTTGTAAGTTATTTGTTATCTGCCCTGTACAGAATTTTTGTTTACGAAGCCTAAAAGGCAAACAGAAATTTATTTTGTATTCATGTGTTCTAATGTTCAATGCCAAACACAATTAAATCATTAATCGCAATTATCTGAGTGACAATTAACGTCAACTTAAAGGTAGGGTAAGTGATATTTTTTGGTTAAAACAAAAAGTATTTTGTTAAAAGGTTAAAATACTATATATATTCTGATAGTAATCATTGCTATAGAGTGTTTTTTCAGTAACAGATGTCTCCCTGTCTCTCCAGCTCTTTAATAAACAGAAAATACATTTTTCGGTAGGTGTCAACATCTCAGCCAATCGGGAGAAAGTACCCATTTTTAAGCTTAATTTGTATAGTGTTCCAGTTCCAATTTTGCATGCTCATTTCTTAGTGTCATCACTTCCAATTTCACTTGTTTAATCTGTATCCTGATTGAGTTCTCTGTCCTGGTTGGATAAAATTGGAAATGAAACTGAAACTGAAACGAAAATTCATTTTCTGTTTAATAAAGAGGTGGAGAGACAAGGAGACTCCTAATACTGAACAAACACTCTATAGCAATGAGTACTATCATAATATAGAGCTATTTAACAATTATTTTAACCAACGTAAATCACTTACCCTACCTTTAAATTTGTAATCGTGACAGCCCTAAATGTGCCTTCATTCCTCTTGGTCAGTCTAGGCTCAAGTACACTGTAGTTGTTCTGACCTGGTACATATTACTGCTGGTTGCTCATTACATGCGTGACAGACAGATAATTTATTGATCCCGGTGTGAAATTGTTTTGCGCTGTAGCAGGACAGTACACAGTATCCAAGAGCATGAGACACATTATGAGACATATAAATAGAACACTGTTATGAGATATAAAGAAAAAAATAGAACATAAGTATACAAATCCTGTACAGGGTGGTCTGACAGGCACTGGGTAGAGAATGTAACTTACGTTATTTTAGGAGTAAAGTTACTGTATCAGTCGCCACGCCAGACAATCTACAAGCTCTCAATCTTGTAGATAGGCTATTTTCGGTTATTTCTTTTTAAAGATTAGAGCATTTGAAGCGGTAAAACTAGCAATATGTTAAGAAGCATCTTCCATAAGACCGCAATGGTCTCGGATATAAACAAAAATAAAAGGTTAAACTTAAATCCTCTTTTCAGTCGTGAGATTTTATTTTTCTTCAATCCATGTTTCAAAAGAAATAAAAAAATCTGTCTGCCTGTCTGAGAATTAAATTACAATGAATGAATGGGTTAAGGTAATTGTGACACTTGACATGCCTAGAGTCAAAACCGGTAAAACAACACTTGTAGATAGTAGGAGGGCATCTAAGGATGACAATGTGATCTGTAAGGGATTGCAGCCTTTTCCGCTGCTGCAGAAAATTGCAACTAGTCAGCTGTTCTGTAAATTTGCTATGGATAAGAGCATCAGAGAAAAGGCTTGAAATGCAAAAAGCTGATCGCTAGCCAGTTGAACCTTTTAGATGTAGCCTAACATAATGTGTGTTTTTATCCATCGATCTTACTTAGTGGAGTGTTGGTGCCACCCCGGACAGGAATGCTGACAGTCCTGTTGTACTGTACACACCTGTACATTTGTTTAGCAGGGCTGCGTTGTGTACTTATTGCCGTGTTTCTGTACGACATAAAAACACATCATCCATCATTTGTATGTGTTGTCGTCAGTGTCACCATAGAGTTATAATATATCTAGAGAATGGACGGCCCCACCTCCACCTTTCCATTTAAATGAAAGTTGCTCAACAGCGCATGAAGCACCTGGAAGTACACTCTTCTTCCTCATTTGAGCAATTTTAGTGCCCAAATGCAAAAGACTTGAGCACCAAGCAGGCACACTAAGGTTTCAAACGGTAGAAGCATGCGCAGTAGCGTTTTAAATGAGGAAGTTGTGCAGTCCCACATTTGACCACCAGGCGACGGCCACTTCACTAATCCACCACGGTTCTGGGGACATGGTTGTCACCAGTTCAGCGGCCCGACGCGGCTACTGCTTGTACAGGTTGCAATGAATGAATTCACCAACCCAGTGATTCTCAACCTTTTGAAAGTCAAGGACCCCTTGATAAGCATTATGCCACAGACCCACATTTGATACAATTCTTAGTTTTTTTGTTTTATCTCTGGGACCCCAATTCAAACATTTAAATCCTCAGTGTTAATTGAACTCTGAGAGTGTAGAAATGTGTGCACACTCTCAGAGTTACAGACCCGGAAGGGTCCATATGGACCCAGCCCTGGTTCCCAGGGCTGGGTCCTAGGGTTCCCGACGTTGAGAACCAATGCGTCAACCAATTAACTGCCAGTATACAATCCATTGAAGTTCCTTGACTGCTGAGGAAGGAGCCTCTTCTGTGAGCTTGTGGGGGCGGTTCTCTGTGTCTGGCGATATATGTAAGTGCACAGTCTTTCCCCCTTTTGGGCGCGGGCGGGGACTTCTTTCTTCTACAATAGAAGAGTTAGGATGTCACATTCTAATACAGCCCAAATACCCAATCTCAGCACCGGCCTCAGTGGCGCACCTCGCTAATTATTAGACTCCCAATCCACTACCATTGGGAGTCTGGGATCGACTCCCGCTTGGGAGAAAACTTTTTCAATCCTCAACTACTTTTTTTCGCCGATAAAGTATAGTTTTGGACCATGACGGAGGCGCGCCGACTCAGCAGACCTTGAGGCCGAGGAGTCGCGCCCGAGCGCCTCCAGGCGCGAGTGCCTGCGACAACCGGCCGATGGTCTGCTAGTCGACTAAGCGCCGTCCGAGTTATGTACCGATAGGCACAGAATCGTAAATAATATTGGTGGGGACTGCGTTTGCCCCACTGACTGCGTTTGCCCCAACTGCCACTCAAAGTGACTACTGGCCAATCACAGTGCGTCTTTCCCGGGACTTAACCAGCTCTCAACTTCCGGTACACAAACGCAGCACACTTACAAAGCTGGCGTGTCTGTGCCCCCATTCCAAATACAACACACACATTTCACTACACTACACTCATGCTGCAGAGCCTTACACACATTTCACACATACTACTACTATCATAATATAGACCACGCCGGTTGAGTGTCTAACACTCACACTCCAGTGCTACCTTAAATGCCCTAGGCCCTGTCAAATACTAATTCAAACTAGTACTATAAGACATTAATGTATAACAGAAGTTATAATAAAGTACCATTCGTTTGTGATTATGAGTTCAGTGCAGTTGAGACACTGCTGCTTGTTAATTTTTTATCAATACAAACTGTCAGCTTTTTAATAAAGTGCAATCCAATTTGCAAAGTGGAATGAGTGATTTGACTAGTTAATCCTAACATAGTCTCACATAGCAGCAGTAACAACCGGAGATCTCCGCTTGCTGTAATGTCTAGGGAAATCAAAATGTAATGAATGATTTAAAAATAGCAGCAATGCAGTACCAATGCAAAGACTTTAGGGCGGTCCTTTATATTGGGAAACCAGCTCAGTTGCCTCGTGGTTAGAGTGTACCCTGAGACAGGGAGGTCAGGGGTTCAGTCCCTTGGCCAAGTCATACCAAGGACTATAAAAATGGCACCCAGTGCCTCCCTGCTTTGCACTCAGCATCAAGGGTTGGATTGGGGTTAAGTCCCTATGACATACCAGCGTCATTTCCAGGCAGGGGGTGTACTTGTACATCATGCTGCCTCACGCTACAGAAACATGATCTAGGTCCTCCTATGGGCCACATGGCTCGGGAGCTGTTTGTTCCCAAGGATACTTTTACTTACATACTTCATACTGGGGCGGTGAGTGATATGATCTGTTTTCAAAGCAGTGGCTGTAGGTTTGTTAGCGGACATTTTTAGACTTCCCCAGACGTTTCAGTTGGCAGAGAATGATCTCCCATCGTTTGGCCACGTGAGACTAATCGTAACATGACATCAAGGCCTTTGCGTGTGGGTCTCTGTCCTGATACTGTCCCATACAGCAAGGGTTCCCAAACCTTTCAGGCCGTGATCCCCCCAAAATAATCATATTTGCACTGGGGACCTCCCCACCCTGACAAGCACTTGGAATTGTAGGAGTTGAGACATTACATTTTGTTTGACTCAGTTACACAGCTAAATATTGTGAAAATAGCCGAACTACAAGCTCACAAAGCCTTGCAGTGCAAGGCGTTGTGCACTTGTAGATCGGCTATTTTCACAATGTTTGTCTCTTTCTTACGAAATATTTGACAATTTTGTATTAAAAAGGTCTTTAAAGTGTCACTTTAGAAATGTGCCGATACCCATTAAGCTAATCATCTGGGGGACCCCCCAAAATAATTTGGAAACCCCCCCTGGGGGTCCAGACCCCCAGTTTGGGAACCACTGCGCATACAGACCTGTAGTGTTGAGGATAACCTGGTTCTGGCTGCTCAAGTCTATGTACTGTTCAGTACCGTTTACAATGCCACTATTTTAGCATTCCCTCTCTTTCTAGTAATACATGCAGTGTTGGATGAAGAAGTGACGTAGTAGACCTTTTAGATATGGGAGCAGCAGCAAGCAATTATGATTGTTATTGTAGAAGGCTTTCACATTCTGCTTCTGCAGACCAATGTAGAACAGCACTGTATGTTCAGGACGTGTGTGTGTGGGAGAGAGAGAGGGAGACGGCGCACGCGTGTGTGTGACCACACCCAGTTTCCATCCCTCTAGTTTTCTCGGAGAGGGTTTGGTGGGCTCTCTGTCTGTGAGTCATACAGAGAAGGATGGGGTGTGGTCTGATTACCTTCATCCATACACACACACAAGCCTCTCTTAAAGTGTAATGTGTAGTAGTATGGAGGTCTCGCTTGCCAAAAACGATCTGATCTATAAGCTTGATAGCTTGTAGATCAGATCGCAAGTACACACGATCAGTAACTGATCTAGCTTCTAGAGTTGTTACTTTTTTTGGCAAGCGACACGCCTTTCATTCTTATTTTCCCCTGTTCTCTTTTGTCTCCCATCTGTTTTTTTCCCTCTGTTTTCCCGTTTCCCTTCATTCTCTTCTCTTCCATGGTTCGTATTTCACCAACCACACTTTCGACCAGCTGCCTCCATTGTGTGCCATTCTTGATTTCAGCATGTTTGTCTTGATGCAAAATGGAGTTATGAATGTGTGGTCTTCTTGGATCCAGACAAATTAGGTCATCACTTTGGAATCCCTCCCTCTAGGCCGGGTTCCCTCCTGGGTCCAAGCAGCACAAGAACAATCCAGTCAGCGTGATTTGTTTCCTTATTGAAACAAACAGTAGGAAAGCCGAGATATAGAGACCGTATAGGAGAGACCGACTGTTGAAGATACAGACTGTAGGATAGCTGAGAGAGAGACCCTGTCGGAGAAACAGTCGGACAGTAGGAGAGACATGCTGTCTGATAGCTGAGAGAGCTACTGTGTAGGAGAGAGAAACGCAGAGAGACTGACTGTAGGATATCTGAGCCAGAGAGATACTGTGCAGGAGAGATGGACAGTAAGATAGCTGAGAGCAAGAGGTCATAGGAGAGATAACAAGACGGTATAAGATACATCATAGATCAGCACAAAAGTTATTATATCAGTGAGTCATGGACATTTTTATTTAAGTTCCATTCAGAGAGTTTGACTCAAATGAGATATCCACTCCTTGGAGCAATGAAATGGCAGTCAAGGAGGATATCAGGTAGAGGAGGAAGATGTCATGCAGGAGTGAGGAAAGTAGGGGACATTGACAGAGCTAAGAAGTCTCAGTTACATTTAGCTTCTTTTATCCACATGAAAAAGAGAGAGGGGGGGGGGGGGTGGGCAGGGATCCCAAGTACAGATCCCTTAAGGACCCCAGTCTACAAAGTATAGTCAAGTAACATTTTATTATAGCCCAATATCACAAAACATGTCCCAAAGAGCTGTACACAAAAACAAGCAGTAATAAAAAGAAGTACTCCAATGTACCTATATACATAGTACACATGCGTACAAATTGCATATAAAAACGATGTAGGCACTTTAAAAGCAATGAGCTGGATGACTGTAATGTAGTGCTTGGTTCAGACTAGATGATGTCAATGTTTATAGAGTTTTAAGTGGTTAAAAGATAGATTTGAAAGGTATACTATTTCAAATAATACCTTATACTTGAGGTTTGAACCAAAGACGGTTGGTAATAGACATACATGTGATACCTGAACATTGCAAGTCCTTTTCACTCAGAGTTATATGGGTGTGTCCTCCTCTAGGCTGATTACTACAGCTGTCTGTGGTTTTTGTCCGAAGGAGTACTACACAGTTGTACACAAACTCATCCATCACAGCTTCAAACAGTTCTCCTCTGGTGAACTGCAAGTCTTTGATGTTATCAAATCAGCCTGTGGTATACACAGTGAAATCCTCTCTTAATTTAAGAGAGTGTACAATAGGGTTGTCAAATAAATAATCAAACCTCTAATAATTGTCAACTTTGGTGTAAACATTTTCAATAGATTGTAAAGATATAATCCAATTAGGAGGTGTGGCTACCACTCCATGTTTTATAATGACAATTCAACCAAAGCAGTGCATACTATGATACACCGCTGTGTAACTTATGTTGAGTGTGCTGCTGACACGTCAGCCTCCCAGTGGTTCTAAACCTGGGGGGTCTTCAAATGAATTTGGGGATGATTAGCTTAATGTGCAACATTGTTTTCTCAATCAACAGTAAACAAACCAACATACAGTATAAGTGTATACAGGGGATCTGCATATTTCTAAAGTACGATTTAAGGCCTTTTAAGGCCTAAAATAAAAAATTATACCATTACTGCATCAAAAGTAATCAACAAAAATGTGTCAAACATTGGCCAAATTGTCAAATATTATCTGTGGAACCGAGTCAAACTAAATGTAATGCCTCAACTCCTACAATTCCATGTGCTTGTCAGGGTGGGGGGTTATCAGTTAAAATATGATTATTTTGGGGGGTTGTGGCCTGAAAAGGTTGAGAAACACTGTTCTAAACTAACAAACAATCCAAAACACATCCCATGTTCATAACACATCTGAAAAACAGCATTGCGACATTATCCTTTTCATTGCGTCCAGTGTGAACCAGTGTGAACGCGCCTCAAAAAATGACTACGCCGAGCAAACAAAGGGATTTTGGTCGACAACTATTGCAGAGTATAACTGACTTTAGACAGGTGGACAAAAAGCTTATGTTCTTGACGGTTGTCTGCGAGCGGCAAGTTCTGATGTTACATCCATTATGTGCATCATTTTGTATGCAAAATATAATGATTATTATTTCGAATGAAATACAGTAGAATTAAGTTAGAATGTTTCTCACCCAACCGGTTGGCAGACCTTTCTGTGTAAATAACACATGGGACTCATTCAGTATCAATGTCATGTCTTGGTCTGTGAATATTTAAATAGTTTGTGAAGGTGTGTCGCAATAAAGTTAGGTAGGCCTTTATTAACCCAGCAGGGGAAATTTACTTTCAGCGTCACCCAGTTGATGGCTGCTCAGATGGTCATGGTGAGTGCTCCGGGGGACCTTATTCTGGGGCCAAGACCTTCTGATTACCAGAAGGCCTGTCTACCCACCAGGGTTTACACTGGGCATTTTCTCGGCCGGCCAACGTGGCCGACAAGATTTCTCTGGCCAGATTTTAAATGAGTCAGACATATTAGTGTAATACGCATCGTGTCACGTGCGTGTGCACTGCACAAATGATCGCTACACCTGTTTCTGTAGCACAAACGCTGCTTTCAACCAGTTTAACACAGGCACTTCTGCACGGTCCCTGTGATTAACCATCGTTTCCTATAGTAGCATTTATCTACTCCATCATTGTGGGATGTCTATCAATAGATCTACAATATATTACAATAGTACATCAACCAACTAGGCTGAGCAATGTTTCGGGCTATGTATCTCAACCTCGAGATAATGTATGAACGGTTGATTATGTAGCACCCAAATAAAACTTGAAATACTGTATGATTCTAATGGTTGTAAATGGTGGCTGGTGGTCTGTTTTATTTTTCAGTCAATTAAGATTTAATTTGGCCAATGGCTGGCATATAACATCTAATAAAAACCCAGCTACCCACTAAGCTACAGCTGCCCCATAAAGATACTAAATGTTTTATTGTGATTAATGTTGTTTTGGTGTGTGTGTTGTGTTCCAGGTATCAGATACAGCAATGATGTGTCCGTTGATGAGGTTAAGGCTCTGGCCTCTCTGATGACCTACAAATGTGCTGTGGTTGGTGAGTGAGACACACACACACACACACACACACACAAAACCCAGAAGGGATTTATAAAATCCTGGCTTACTACCAGGCGTACACACACACACACACACACACACACACACACACACACACACACACACACACACACACACACACACACACACACACACACACACACACACACACACACACACACACACACACACACACACACACACGTTTGTATTACTATACCTGTGAGGACATCAGAATCTTAGGACAAAAATGTTATAAATGACTCTTAACTGTAAAGAGTTATACTTTGCACGCTGGTGTCGTGCACTGAAAGCAGCCGATCTAAATCTGCTATTTTCAGTGTGAGACAGTGACACGCTACTAAAGTATGAATCAGGAATAACTCTCAAACCTCAACCTCAAAACCTAACCTCTAAATGCCTCATCCTAGCCGGAATCTTTTTCCAATTGTAATCTTAACTCTACTCAGCCATTTCTCCCTTTTGAGGATCAGGAAAATTATCCTTGCAATAATTCTATTAGATACTTTTGGGGGACATTTGACGTCCTCACAAGTATTGTAATGCTAGTGCACGCACGCACGCCAGAATCCTGCAACTGTCCGGGTACCCACGGATATCCGACGTCTACCCACGTTTGACGGATGAAAGTGGGTGAAAAATACACTTTTATAAGTTCACAGGGATGGGCAGTACTGAACTAACGGGTGGGTAACATTTCATTGTGAAAATCAGCACTGTTTCCGCCCAAACAACGTCACTTACTGTATGTAACTTAACATAGCACGCCGGTGAACGTGCGTACACGCAGTATGCACGTGTACAGTAGTTGTTTACATTGTCAGATTTTAATTTGAAGGTTGAACAGGATGTTCAATGTGTTTTTGTGAGTTAAGTCAACTGTCTTCCGTTCTTCACTTGACGTGCAGATTTCCGAATGAACCTGACCACTGAATGTACGCTATTGTTGAAGGCTGCTATCTTGCGTAAAATAAATAAAAAGCAAAAAATAAATACTTTTAAATTGAGTCTATAGGCTCATTTACTGCATGTATTTGACGGGCGGGCGGGTCTGGTTTGTATTTAAATATAATCACGGTTCGGTCTACGGATCTGATTATTGGCGGGCGGGTTGTCAAAATTGGACCCGTGCAGGACTCCCACACAGACACTGGAATGCATTCAGAATAACAGTGACTGATTTACAAGCACATCCACACACACACGGACAGAGAGAAAGACACGCATCATTGTGTTCCTTCTATATAGTGTTGTTAACTTGTTGGTGTGTTAGTAATGTGTTAGTGTTGTGAACTTGTTAGTCTGTTAGTAATGTGTTAGTGTTGTTAACTTGTTAGTGTGTTAGTAATTGTTGAATGTCTTTCAGATGTGCCGTTCGGTGGAGCCAAAGCTGGAGTTAAAATCAACCCAAGAAATTACTCTGTAAGTTCTTGTTCTTGTTCTGTCAGTCCACTAAACTTTTATTATTTATTGGGACAGATGGTAGGACACCTGAGAGTCAGACAGTGTAGGACAGACAGACAGTAGGAAAGCTGAGCGGGACACAGTGGTACTATGGTAGGAGAGACAGACAGTAGCAAAGCTGAGAGGGAGACATTGTAGTAGAGACAGACAGTAGGAAAGCTGAGAGTGACACAGTGTGTAGGAGAGACAGACAGTAGCAAAGTTGAGCGGGAGACAGTGTAGGTTAGACAGACAGTAGCAAAGCTGAGAGGGAGACATTGTAGGAGAGACGGGCGGTAGCAAAGCTGAGAGGGAGACAGTGTAGGTTAGACAGACAGTAGCAAAGCTGAGAGGGAGACATTGTAGGAGAGACAGGCGGTAGCAAAGCTGAGAGGGAGACAGTTTAGGAGAGACAGACAGTAGGAAAGAGACTGGTGGGATTTGAACCATGGCAGGTCTTGCCATCAAAGCCCGCTTTATTCTTCAAAGTTGAAACACTGAAAAAGACTGAGTCAGTAGAGGTGCAGTAAAGATACTTGCCAGCACAGGTAGGTCTAGATCAGTTTCAGGCGTGTGGTATTTATTTTTGACAGAATAAAGTAACATGTCAATGCTTGGCAGAACCAACATATTCCACCCATAGAGCAATACAATGTAATATATACCTGGAATTATTACTAGCAATATACCAAATATGGTCATGGCCATGTCATGTGAACACATTACTCCTGCCTTCTTGACCAGTGTACAGCAACATTTGTGCTCAAATCATTTGATTTATTTAGGCATGTAGATTGGGTTTTTGTCCGCAGCGCACATGTAGAAACTTAACCACTTATGTCATACTTTGCCCTATGTCATACTTTGTTTTACGGTGGTGTTTCACAGAGAAACTAGCGGATCTATTTGTATGGAATTCTTTTTTTTTAATTTTGTGAAAATGTTTACAAATGTTCGCCTGTAATTATATGCCAAAAATAGGGATACCAGGTTGAAAATGTTTAATATCGTCTCTGTTGGGTAGAAACCTCATTTTTCAGGATTCAAATTCAAAAGTAGCAGAGCGACTTCGCTTTTCGAGCTTGCAGATCTGCTACTTTTGATGCTTTTGTGTGACGCTGTAGTATGATCATGATCAAGTAGGGCATTAATTTAGAAAAAAAACACGAAGTTAGAATATGGAGATAAGAGGTTTCTGCCTGACAGCAACGATATAATGCCATAATACCAGTGTTCAGTTATTCACTGTGCTCCGATGCATGTAAACTCTGTGACCGTTACAGAGCCACACTGTGTGTCTTACCCAGAGAAAAAACACAGTGTTTGACACTAAAGCAGAGGAGGAGGTATTATTTTCAGGGGCTTAGTTTCCATTTGAAAGGATAAAGCAATGTGCCAACATTTGGCAGCAAAGCCCTTCTATTAGTATGTCACTTTCCCTTGGTTATCTTGCACAGGCTATGGTTACTGTGTCACTTAAACCACTAGTTAAAAGACAACACAGCTTTCTCGCAAGATGCCAGATGCACAATAGAGCTGAACCACGTTCATGTTCAGGGTCTGAATTTAACCGTAGCATTGCTACCTGCTGCCACACAAACATACTTTCGGCATTGTTTTTCCCGTAGCGGTTATTCTATCAACTACATTTTTCTAATAATCGAGCAGCGTGTTTTTTGTTTTGGAGAATTGAGAAAAAAATCTAAAAGATTTGTTTTATAATCTATTAAATTGATTGGTGTGATCAACCACTTAACACTATTTCATAGTATTTCATATGTTATACTTAATAAAAATAACAAAAGGAAAAAAACGGGGGAAAATAATAATAAAAGTTGCACCGCTAAAATATACCAGGTGCAATTTACTGAAACAACGACTTACGCATATTTGACAGGTGTTTATTTCACATAAAACATCTTATTGTAATGTTCCTGTTATGAATACGCTCCTAACGCATCACAGTGCTATAGGCTTCCAACACCGAAAGCTGTCTAGGTGTGCTGCTTTTTTCCCTCTACACCAAATCTCTTTGTCGAAAATAGCCGATCTACAAGGCCAAAGTGATGCGTTGTGGGCTTGTAGATTGGCTATTTTTAATGAATGTTTGCCCCAGAATAGGGATGCTAGGGTTCACGTGGTTATGCCAGCAGTTCCCAACCTTTTGTGGATCAGGGCCCTTGTTCGCATTTTCAGAATGTACTCTAGTTTAATGATAAATCAATCAATTGTGTTCCGGCTTAATGGAACTAATGTAGGTTACTTTAAGTTCCTATTGCTCCTATCAGTGTCACAACGGTAACTAATTTCTTTAAGGTTTTTGAAGAAACAAATACCACAACATCACAATCATTTTAACCACTTTATCCATTTATTTGTTGGCTATTAAAAAATTGCAGATCTATAAGCTTGTACATCTTTACACATTTGTTTAGTTTGAATAATCTTTATACGTTTTTAACATAAATCTTCTCTTCTGGGCGTCCCTGGCACAACCTTTTCAGATGGGGCCCTGTGGCCAAAATAGATGGGGGTCCTTGACACAAGAAAGTTTGAGAACCATTGCGTGTAGGCGACACTCAAAAAACACTCAGATTCCTGGAAACGACAACAACATTCCTGGACTGTCCAGGTTGAATCATGGACGGGTGACAACCCTAGCTGTCCCCTTATACTCATATGACATGTCCAGCCCTCGCACGGCACCCTCTTGCACTCACTCATTTACAGTACGCTGAATATGCAGGTGACGTTAAATAAAGACAGTGAGGGTCACTGCTCAGGACAGAGGGACTACACACACACACACACACACACACACACACACACACACACACACACACACACACACACACACACAGAGCGACAGGTCCCATGCATGCGGTCTTTTAAAGCACCAGCTGTGGGGTGCAGTGATAATAATAGATTTGTATGAGCGGCAGTGTTGCACGTTGCTCACGTCCCCCACACTGATATGTGAGACCTGATCTCCACATACTGTACACTCTAGACAGTTTACAAATAGAACCAAATGGACCCATTAGGGTCCATTCAATGTGGGAACCCATTCGGTAAAACAAAAAAGAAAGAGTGGGGAAAAAAAACTTTATTTTTGGGGGCGCCACCTCCTTTTTTTTGTGTAGAAACTGGAACTCGGTTTGGCTCCTCCCCTTTCTTAGTCCACTTCCCGGGTGCTTCTGTGTTTATTCCAAGCCCCCAGAACCACGGTAGAACAGTGAAGCGGCCAAGCCTGGTGGTCAAACCTGAGAATGCACTTAAAATGCTTCTGCGCGTGCATCTCCCGTTGGTGCGCATGCTCACAACCCGTCACGACCCATGGAACCAATGGAATGGACCCATGGAACCAATATGGAACCAATATTTCTTACTTCCGGGTGCTTCAAAACGCCACTGAGCAATTGCGTTGAAATGAATAGCTGGGGGCGGGGCAATCCCCCCTCTAGTTATATTATACCTCTATGGTTTATTCCTACTAACAACAACACACTACATGTTTAGAGCAGTGGTGCTTGAGAGATTAGGGTCCATATGGTTCCATTTGTATACTGTCAGAGTTGTAAGGGTCAATTTAGACACCCTGAGAGTCCCTGGAATCCACTTTGAGAACCACTGATCTAATGGATAAATAGATTATTTTTTTAAAGAAAGGACTGACATGTTCAAAAAATATCTATTTTAGCATTCACCTGTTGCATGGTTTCCTCAAGTAGACCAATCACAGCTCATGCCACAAAAACAGTAGCCTCCGGCTACAAACACTTTGCACAACCAGGAATTGCCTGGTGAGGTGAAAGTGAAACTCTACCAACAGTGTGGAAAGTTGAATTATAGTTGATAATCTATGCATGTAAAAACATATGAAGTGAACCTCTAAGCAACATTGTTCTTGTGAAGCACTTTTTGTATATTTGCCAGCAACTAGAATGTTTCAAATAGCGCGCCATGCTCTTCATTGATTCCAGGCTAGCCTAGGCTGGGATCAATACCATTTTCGGTTTTCTGATCCGGTTTGGAGCAGATATAACTTGACGTCATCAGGCCGGCCGGAAGTCACGACCCGAACCAAGCGTGCCGTGCTCCAAAATGATTCCCCTAGTTTAACTCTTTCAGTGCCATTCTTATTTATGGCAGTTTGGTTCTGAGTGCCACAGCCAAAATTCATTGTAAAAAAAAAGTGCTTAGGAGCCGAGATACAGCCTTTTTCAGTAAGAAGTTAAACAAGAAGTGAACGGAGCAGCAAATCTTCAAATCATCATATCTTGGGTTCTGAACATTTAAAAAAAAAAATAATAATAATTTGATTTTTTTTATTTTTATGGCGTCTTAGACGTCATGTGGCGCTCAGGGCGCTACAGGCCATGACGTCTTAGACGTCATGTGGCACTGAATGAGTTAAAATGTGTTTAGTTTGGTGTAATCGTTTTGTTTCTTTTGGTATAATAATCGTTGGTATATCCATCTTTTATTCTAAATCGTAGTGTGACTAGCGAGACCAAAATAGTTGATTCCATTATGTGGGGAACAAAAACAATGCGACGCAAACCGGAACCCACCACCGGAACCCATTTTTTCCCCCTTTTCTTTTTTCTAAACCGTATCACACAGCTCAGTTTTAGTATGAATACCAGGCTTTCCTCCATGGTGGAAAGGCGGGTGATGCGAGGTTCATTCCAGGCGATATGGAGAGGAGTTCCCACCCCTACACACACACACACACACACACACACACACACACACACACACACACACACACACACACACACACACACACACACACACACACACACACACACACACACACACACACACACACACACAACCGTGTGCTGTCCATTGCTTGAGTGGGGAAGGAACTGCTGAACCAACATATTTTTTCGCAATGAAACTTAGTGAAAGTTGCCTGTCTGTGGGTCTTATCAATATTGAATTAATGAAAAGTATTAACCCATTGAGACCTGAAGCCGATTCTACATGTCTCCTAAATCTCAACAGTATTCTGAAAAACGTATGTTTGTATATCAGTGGTGCTCAATCTTTTTCATGTCAAGGACCCCCAAAATGATGTATTTGGCCGCGGACCCCCATCAAAATATCTTGTTCCTGACCCCCCAGAAGCAAAGATTTTAGTTAAAAATGTTCTCTTTAAAAATATATATATTCAAAGATTTGCACACATTTTCACGATTTTTCAAAAATAGCAGATCTACAAGCTCGTAGGCTTGTTGATCTGCTATTTTTGAATAGCCCAATGTGTAAAATAATGCTTTTTAGCTCAAATCTAAAAATGACACAGTTTAGGTCTTAATGGGTTAAATAATAACTGAGTCTTATCTATTGGAACGCAAGTAATTATTTTCCCCTCATTACCAGAAAAGTAACAGTTTTGGACATACGCATGGATTAAAGTCGCCACGGCTGATTTCAGTCATTTGGATTCCATAGAAGCCAGCATGTCTTCTATGGAAGCATGTTGCGCAGGCTCTCAATACGTCTGTGACGTATTGAGAGCTTGCAGATCGGCTATTCTCGGTTATTATTTCAAGATTAGAGCATTTGAAGTGGTCAAACTAGCAATATTTTCAGAAGCATATTCCATCAAATCCTAATGGTCTCTGGGATATTTCATAAAAGCAAAGGTTAAAGCCTCAGTCTGTGATATCTTCACCTGGTTGGCAGTATGTAGAACAGCAGGAACAATATTACTAAAACATCATCATTTTACATATTTTTCAGCCGTGAGATTTTATTTTGTTTTAATCCATGTATAGACAGCAGCGCTCTGTTCCACTGCACCATACCGTGACTCAGTCACTTCTCTTTTCTCTACTTCTACTCTTCTCTCAGCTTCCCCTCACCCTCCCTTTCAATTTAAATTATCTTATTTGTTCAGACTGCAGAGGCAAGTCCAATTTGTTTCTCCAACAGGATGTTATGGACGGACTGCACTGCAGTGCCCACGCTGTTCATTTGCAAGTGTGATCAGATCCGATTTGTGTATTCAGACATCATGGAACTACCTGCAATTCTTCTGCATTGGTTGCTGTGGCAACAGCTGTTACAGTACCAAAATGTCTAGCTATAAGGGATGAAGGGAGTAACACAAAAAAAAAGTAGGGGGGAAGACGAGGAGAGTCCAGGACCAGTCCATAAATAATGTATTAACAAACGTAGGGGATTGGCAAGCAAACAAGAGAAGGGCGCACACCAGTATTTCTGAGGTGCTGCTGAACTTGTGCTGCAGAAGTCTAAAAGTGAAGAAAAAGCTGCACACTCATAGCAGAACTGCATAACTCCTCCGTCACACTAGGTATCAGTGACAGGCTGATGATACATACAACGATCTGTTATGTGTCATTTTGGACAGTTTGAGATCCGACTTGAGTGGCTAGTAGTGATGAGCGGGCCGACCCGTAACCCGCGGGTCAACCCGCGGCGCGGGTGGTCGAGTCAGGATTTCAGAGGCAATTATGCGGGCTGCGGGTGAGCGGGTCAGCCGCTCTCACACGCAAAAAAAAAAAAAAAAACTATTTTGAACAACATATGCTTGTTTATTTAGCCCATGACAATGTTGTGCTGCTGTAGACATTTAAAGCGACTTTGGGTACTTAAAAGAGCGCTATAATATATATATATTCCCACCGCGGGTCGCGGGCGGGTTGAGCCATAGATTTATATATGGGTTCGCGGGGCGGGTTGGGTTCCGTGGCGGGTTGGGGCGGGGCGGGTCATGAAAAAACCCGACCCGCACATCACTAGTGGTTAGAGTGTCCAGACTGAGACGCATCTTTGGAAATAAAACATTTAAAATCACCTACTGTAGTAATGCAAATCTGAGAAGAGCAAAAAAGGAGTCCTGTCTTCACTTACAGCAAAAAAAACAATTTACTTAATTTATTATTATTATTATCATTATTATTCGGTCACTCGGACCTTCATCAGGCTGCTGAAGGTCCCAGTTTTGTTGTTCAGACTTAATTAAACCAATGTTATTCCAATCTGGATAGGCCAAAAATAGCCCAAAAGGGCTTGCAGTTGGTGAAGAATGCGAGCATATAACCCCGGTACTAGCTGCACTGGCTGCCTGTGACTTTTGGAATTGATTTTATTGTTAACTTTTAAAGCTCTCAATGGCCTGGCACCTCAATACCTAGCTAACCTGCTGGAACCCCATGTCCCTGAGGTCCTCTGATTCGGCCCTACTAGAAGTTCCTAAGTCTAAGCGGGTGACCATGGGTGGCAGGGTTTTTTTGCCATCAGGGCCCCCAGACTCTGGAACAGCCTCCCATTGAACCTCAGGTTTGGTAGTTCCATAACTATTTTTAAATCTAAATTAAAGACCCATTCTATAGAAAGGCCTTTTTAACCCCCTAAAAGCTGAATTTGGTGCATCTATTCTCACTGTACTGTTGTTGTGTGTTGTTTTTGTTGCTGTAATTGTTTATGATTTATGATTCACTGTTTGATTTCAAGTTGTTAAGCACTTTGTAACATTGTTTAAAAAGGTTCTGTATAAATAAAGATGATTATTATTATTACATTTTTGCTATATGTCGTACAGGAAAGTATATATGGCTTAAGTGGTTAACACGTCATCAGCCTGCACCCTCCTCCAGGCATTACTAATCAAATACTCTGCCTACATTAACTACTCTGTGTGTGTGTGTGTGTGTGTGTGTGTGTGTGTGTGTGTGTGTGTGTGTGTGTGTGTGTGTGTGTGTGTGTGTGTGTGTGAATTGTATTTTTCCAGGACAACGAGTTGGAGAAAATCACCAGGAGATTCACCGTTGAGCTGGCCAAGAAAGGATTCATTGGTGAGACACACACACCTTAAACCATTCAAAGCTTTATTGACCAACAGTAGTATTTTGAAATCAATTATTTGACACACAGGGAGCCAGAGCAAGGATTTAAGAACTGGAGCGATATGCTCCACCTTCTTGGTATTAGTAAGGACTCGAGCAGCAGTGTTCTGAATCAACTGCAGTCGTCTGATTGATTTTTTTAGGTAGACCTGTAAAGACACCGTTTCAGTAGTCCTGTCTACTGAAGATGAATGCATGGACACGTTTTTCAAGATACATGCTCATAACACCTTTGTGATCATGTAGCTATTTTCACAATGTTTGCCTCTTAATATCTGACAATTTGGCCAATGTGACAATTTTTTATAGTGTAGTTTGTTGATTACTTTTGACGCAGTAATGGTATTATGTATTACTATTAGTATTTATGTATTCAGTTTAGTCCTTAAATTGTCACTTTAGATTCCGAGGGCTACGATTCAATCACATTGCGATTATTGCGATTCGCAATTAATTTACTTCCATTATCTTTTATTGATAATAAAAACTAATAGTGCAGATACCCTGAATATACTTCTACTGTACGTTGATTTGTTTACTGTTGAGTGAGAAAACGGTCCCCAAAAACGTTTTGGGGGCAGAGTCCCGACCCACAGTTTGAGACTGTGGGTCCTAGATAAATCCCATGCATGGACACTAGAGTCTTTTAGTTTATAGACACACACACACACACACCTACCTCACTAATAATAAAGGTGACTAGATAACAGAGCAGCCATGTGTGCGCTTGGTGAGCTGAAGTGCTGCTGCTTGGTGTTTGTGCTGTCCAGGTCCCGGTATCGACGTCCCTGCTCCTGACATGAGCACTGGAGAGCGAGAAATGTCCTGGATCGCTGACACCTACGCAACCACCATGGGATACAATGTAAGTCTCACCTCAGTTTAGTGATATATTATCGCCATGTTTTTTGACCAAATAACCTGCATATTGTGACGACAATGTCATCTATTGGTGCTTTCACAAAAGTATTTACACAATGATATTTTTTAAATAACTGTTCATGCCTTCTTATATACTAAATAATATATACGTATATAGTTGTGGGGAGGTGAGGTGGGGTGGTCCTTGAGGATTGTTCGAATTATGTTCAGGTCCAGACCACAAAAAAGGTAGATAACCAGTAGAGTAGAAAAACTAATGGATTAAAGTTATCGGACTGATTTCAGCATTTGGATTCCATAGAAGCAAGCATGTTCTCTATGAAAGCATGTTGCACAGCAAAAATAGACTATCTATTTTCCGTTATCTTTTATTTTTATTTTTTAGATTATAGCATTTGAAGTGGTCAAAACCAGCAATATGTTTAGAAGCATCTTCCATAAAAACCTAATGGTCTTGGATATTTCATAAAAGCAAAGGTTAAGGCCTCAGTCTGTGATTTCCTCACCTTGTTGGCAGTATGTAGAACAGCAGGAACAATATTACTAGAACATCATCATTTTACATATTGTGATAATTGTCTAGGAAACAGTGCTTTCCTTTCACAAATCGCATAATAGGACTTGGCTATACACCTTTCTTTAGTCGTGAGATTTCATTTTGCTTTAATCCATGCTCACTCTGTCTTTCCTTTCTGTCCGTGTTTCCAGGACATCAACGCTCACGCCTGTGTGACGGGCAAACCCATCAGCCAGGGAGGAATCCACGGTCGCATCTCGGCCACCGGTCGCGGTGTCTTCCATGGCATCGAGAACTTCATTAACGAGGCGTCCTTCATGAGCCAGGTGGGCATGTGCCCCGGCTTCCAGGACAAGACCTTCATCATCCAGGTATGTCTATGTCATCATCATCATCCTACGGTCATTGAATATTGCCTAATAGTAGCGTTAAATAGCTCTATTAGTAATCATTGCTATAGACTCTTGAGTGTTGGTTCAGTAACAGGGGGTCTCTCCAGCTCTTTAAACTGAAAATGCATTTTCAGTGCAACTGGAAGTGATGATACAGAAAAATGAGCAGACAAAATTTGAACTTGATGATCACTATAAAATTGAAGCTGATGAATGGTCTTTGTCGGGTTCTCACTCCTGATTGGATCAAATTGTTATCCAGACCTGAAAATATATGTTGTGTTTATTAAAGAGCTGGAGAGATGAGGAGACCCCTGTTGCTGAACAAACACCCTTTATCAGGATAAAGAGCTTTAACTTAAACCCCCTCTATCTTTTTTTCTACAAAAACAAAAAAGGCATATCACTTACCGTACACCTGCTTTTAAGGCAGGAGATGGACCACAAGAAGACAATCATAAAAGGTGCAAAGGAGGTCAGCACACTGTAGCTCCCTTAAGTGTATTCCATTGGCACATCCAGCAGTAGCTGCTGTAGTTACTGCACGATGTGCCAGTGAAATGCACTTAAGGGACTGGTTCTGCTACAGTGTGCAGTCACTTCTTTGTACCTCGCTAGAAAGTCTTTAGGCCACGTGTGTGTGTGTGTGTGTGACTCAGAGGAGAAACGGTATGACTCAACTGAATGTTATTTCCCACTACTGCTGTCTTTTAGATGGTTAACCCATTAAGACCGGGAACGCAGCGCGTGTGTCACTTTTAGATTTCTATGGCTATTCAAAAATGGCAGATATACAAGCTCATGAGCTTGTAGATCTGCTATTTTTTGAAAAATCATGAACATTTTTGCAAATTAGATTTCTTTGGCTATTCAAAAATAGCAAATATACAAGCTCGGCTATGAGCTTGTAGATCTGCTTTTTTTTTTTATCGTGAAAATGTGTGCAAATCTTGTGTATTTTTTTCAGCGAACATTTGTAACTCAAATCTTTGCTTCTGGAGGTCCCTGGAACAAAATATTTTACAAATGTTCGCTTTAAAAAATATATATTAAAAGATTTGCACATTTTCACGATTTAAAAATAATAGCAGTTCTACAAGCTCATGGCGCGGCACTCTGTGCCGTGCTATGAGCTTGTATATCTGCTATTTTTGAATAGCCAAAGACATCTAAAATGACAGAGATGCGTTCCCGGTCTTAATGGATTAAGTACACTGCAGCGGTGCAGACAACTCAGGCTGTTATTTGCTCTAGAATACATTAGCAGTTAACACACGTACTTTGTATCTTGCATTAAATGGATAGTTTTTAAGCTGAGAAGGAGACAGTTTAGGAGACATACAATAGGAAGGCTGAGAAGGAGACAGTGTAGGAGAGGTGGGACAGATAGTAGGATAGCTGAGAGTGAGACTGTGCAGGAGAGACAGACAGTAGGAAAGTGTGTGTATGTATTTAATTATGATCCTTATTCTGTTTAAATAACTGTGTGTGTGTGTGTGTGTGTGTGTGTGTGTGTGTGTGTGTGTGTGTGTGTGTGTGTGTGTGTGTGTGTGTGTGTGTGTGTGTGTGTGTGTGTGTGTGTGTGTGTGTGTGTGTGTGTGTGTGTGTGTGTGTGTGTGTGTGTGTAGGGTTTCGGTAACGTGGGCCTACACTCCATGCGTTATCTGCATCGTTTTGGAGCCAAGTGCGTGGGTGTAGGAGAGATGGATGGAAACATCTGGAACCCCAACGGCATCGACCCCAAAGAGCTGGAGGACTACAAGCTGGTTAGTACTTTGCATCATGTTTTTAATATGGTCTCTGTCGGGCAGAAATCTCTTATATCCATATTTAAGCTTTGTGTGTTTTTTTCCCGTAAATGAACGCCCTACTTGATCATAATAGTGTCACACAAATAACAAGTAGCAGATTATTTTTCGGCTATTCAAAAAATGTTGACAAATGTTCTCTTGTTCACCTTCTCTTATGGGGGGTCCTTGGCACTAACTCTTTTCAGATGGGGGAATCTGCGGCCAAATACGTTTGTACATATCAATTTGGACATATCATGAAACTGTTTGAGAACTACGGCTTTATATCATTTAATATACAAATTAATCATTTCAAACTATTGCCATGCATAGAAATAAACGTAAGCAACTGTTGCTCATATCGTCTCTGTCAGATGGAAACCTCATATGTGCAAAACATATGAGGTTTTTCAGGATTCAAGTTCAAAAATAGCAAAAGTAGAAGATCAACAAGCTCAAAACACGGCGTGGCGTTTCGAGCTTGTAGATCTGCTACTTTTTGATGCTTTTGTGTGACACAGTAGTATGATCAAGTAGGTAGATAAGCCTTGCATAGATCAGGATCTATCAGACCTATCTCCTGTTTCTGAAGGGTGAGGCAGCTTGATGTACAAGTACCGGTACACCCCCTGGACATGACGCTAGTATGTCACAGGGACTGATCAAGCAGGGCGTTTATTTATGAAAAAACACAAAAAGTTAAAATATGGCGATAAGAGGTTTCTGCCTGACAGTAAGGATATAATGCTAATATAAAGCTCCCATGTGAAACCTGGAAGAGGAAGAAAAAGATGTGTTGGTTATATGGTAGAGATGGTATCCATAGCAATAAGCATTGTAGCTGCTGTGAAACTGGCAATGGAAGGGTTATGATGATTATTGTATGTAGTACCATTGTACTGTATACATTTTATACCATTTATTATACAAATAGTAACTGTCAATCCGGTTTGAAACACTCCAGGTTTTTGTTTCTGTAACTCCCTCATCCCCATTTTCAAATGACTCTGATTAATCCAGGGCTAAGGATGTGTGAACCTTTGACTTGATACTTTTAAATTAAATCCATTATTTCAATGGACATAATGAAAATCTTTTTTTATTTGAAAATTCCAGGCCTGCACCACATACCATAATGTAGCTCACTGTATCTTTTTTTTTCTCAACAACTCTTCAGTTAATGCTGTTAGTTACTATGGTTCAGTGACAATATTGTCTACAAAAGATAACAGGATAACGATAGAAAGGATAATGGCGCCACCTAGTGGATAAACTATATTTTTAACATTCCGAAAGCCCAAAAAGCTGATGTTGGAATGACATGACCTTTGCTAGCTGCAAGTATCTGTAGTGTACCAACATTCCTTCATATATCTGTAGTGTACCAACATTCCTTCAAATATCTGTAGTGTACCAACATTCCTTCAAATATCTGTAGTGTACCACCATTCCTTCAAATATCTGTAGTGTACCACCATTCCTTCAAATATCTGTAGTGTACCAACATTCCTTCAAATACCTGTAGTGTACCAACATTCCTTCAAATATCTGTAGTGTACCAACATTCCTTCAAATATCTGTAGTGTACCAACATTCCTTCAAATATCTGTAGTGTACCAACATTCCTTCAAATATCTGTAGTGTACCACCATTCCTTCATATATCTGTAGTGTACCACCATTCCTTCAAATATCTGTAGTGTACCACCATTCCTTCAAATATCTGTAGTGTACCACCATTCCTTCAAATATCTGTAGTGTACCACCATTTCTTCAAGTAGGCAGTGTGGCAGTTACTGAGCCATCCAGTAAATGAATCACAATTATTACATATAATCGTCTAATCGCAATTATTTGAGATAATCGCAATTATTTTTTGCATAATCGTCGTAATAATTTCCATGTCAAAAATGTTTCAAATATTTTCAAACATTTAAAAAAAAATAGTGGAAATAGCAGATCTACAAGCTCAAAACGTGTCACATCCTGACGCTTTTTGAGCTTGTATATCGGCTATTTCCACTATTCATGTTTTCTTTTAATAGTGTAGTTATTAAATTGTGTAAAGTTATCTGCCCTGTGCACCTTTTTTTTGTTTACGAAACCTAAAAGCCAAACAGAAATGTCATTGTTTTTATTTATTATGTTCCATTGTTCCAACGACAGAAACACAATCGCTCATCACAATTATTTGAGCGACCGTTAATTGTCAGGTAAAATTTCGTCATTGTGACAGCCCTACGTGTTCATCTGTGTGTGTGTGTGTGTGTGTGTGTGTGTGTGTGTCCTCAGGAGAACGGCACCATCGTGGGCTTCCCGAACTCCACTCCGTACGAGGGCAGCATCCTGGAGGCCGACTGTGACATCCTCATCCCTGCTGCCAGCGAGAAGCAGCTCACCAAGAGCAACGCCCACAAAATCAAAGCCAAGGTCACTACCACCACTCACCTGAACACCCAACAACCACAAAAACACAAGAATATCTGGATAATTAGACGCTTATAAAGGTTACGATAATGTTGGTATGACGTGTGGGCCATTAACCGTAAACATAGCTGTAGTAGTCTACTGCAGTGGGTCCCACCGTGGGGTCTGTGGTCCTCAAAGGGTTCCAGGGGGTCCCCAGCTAAATTATTGATAGCTGGGAACCAAATGGAAACTTAGGGGTCTGTAAACCCCCCCTGCATACTTCAAAATAGTCCAACCGCCGTCAGAACATTTGGGGGCTTTGGAAGCCGATCTGAAGAAAGTTCAGAGAGGGTGAAAGTGCTAGTCTAACTTGTGTGTGTGTGTGCCAAACCCCATCAGACCAACATAACTTGCACTGTTATGTTATTTGTAGCTACTGTCTGGCAATACTAAAGGTGTGCGTGTGTGTGTGTGTGTGTGTCTGTGTGTGTGTGTGTAGATCATTGCTGAAGGTGCCAACGGTCCAACAACCCCTGAGGCCGACAAAATCTTCCTGGAGAGAAACATCATGGTGATCCCGGTGAGTCACACCAGCCAGTCAACTGTCTGTTGATCGTTACCGTGGCAATTAACCACTCGGTAAACTGTACTTGGTCGGCTCTTTTTGTCCCATCTACACCAGAGCTCTTCACTGAGAATAGACAATCCACAAGGCTCAAAACTCTCCACAAGCTACGACCATGTCGCAATGTGTGCTTTGTGAGCTTGTAGATCGGTTATGTTTGCTACTTATCATAAGAGGGCTTATCATGAGAGACCCTTTTCCTGGTGCTCACAAGAGAAATGGATGTTTTATGGTTAAAACAGGTTTAAAGATTCAGGTCAGGATTAGAGATTTAGGGATTTGGAGATAGAGTTATGCCTAATTTACACTTAGTTGCGCGCTGGTGTCGTGCACCGGAAAATAGCAGATATACAAGCTCGCAACGCGTCGCGTCGTTGTGAGCTTGTAGATCTGCTATTTTTCAGTTTAGGCTTACGGTAAAAGAATGGCAAAACATTGTGAAAATTGCATTCATAAAATCGCCGTCCTAAAATGTTGATGTCCTCATACAGGTATAGTAGTATAAACTTGTGTGGTGTGTCTCCTGTAGGACATGTACCTGAACGCCGGAGGTGTGACGGTGTCCTACTTTGAGTGGCTGAAAAACCTGAACCACGTCAGCTACGGACGGCTCACCTTCAAATACGAGAGAGATTCCAACTACCACCTGCTGAGTACGATAAGCTTTGCAAAGCTGATGACTTTCACTCCACTACATCTTAAATGGAAAAATACTGTACTTTTGAGTCTACTACATTTCTACAGGAAGGGACCCAAGCTTACACACACACACACACACACACACCATATGCACACAGCAGACATTGTCAGTCATGTGATGAGTTTCTCCCTCCCTCCCACAGTGTCGGTTCAGGAGAGTTTGGAGAGGAAGTTTGGTAAACATGGAGGTGCCATCCCTGTTATCCCCACCTCCGAGTTCCAGGCTAGGATCTCTGTGAGTACTAAACACACATCTATCTATCTATCTCTCTCTCTCTCACCCATATCATATTTCAG
Organism: Gymnoscopelus braueri; assembly: GCF_963280865.1. Lineage (NCBI taxonomy): Eukaryota > Metazoa > Chordata > Actinopteri > Myctophiformes > Myctophidae > Gymnoscopelus > Gymnoscopelus braueri. The sequence continues at coordinate 13,774,101 of NC_137619.1, read as the reverse complement.
TGTGGCCCAGCCCCCTATCCTCAGGGTTACGTCGGGACACAGGCACCAGAATTCTTTCTGAATATGTTCCGTAGTAACTGTGTGCGTGTGTGTGTTACAGGGTGCCTCAGAGAAGGACATTGTTCACTCAGGACTGGCCTACACCATGGAGCGCTCTGCCAGGGTAAGACATGCACACACACACACCCACAAGCACACAAAGAGACAATCACACACATACACACACACATACAGTCACATGCACACACACAAAGAGATACAGAATGAACTCCCTTTCCTCGCACTCAAAGGCAGCGTGAGTCAATTCTAGGACCACATGTAAAGCACATTGATGATTTGCCTTGTTGTTGAAATATACTATACGTGGACCTCTCAATCTCACACACACAGCAGGGTAAAAACATGGCAGGCTGCCATCACTGTGTACTATAGTACACAGTGATGTAAGCAACACAGCTTATTCAAACCTATTCAAATTAATGGTTTTAGGTGTGCGCTCTCTCTCTCTCTCTCTCTCTCTCCAAATAGGAAAGGTCAGCTTAGGGTGAAGTTTTGAAACAAATGGCAGCAATATTTTAATGTTTTGCATCCTCTTGGTATAAAAGCTTTGGGACAAATAGCAGCAAACTTCTCTCTCTGTCTTTGCAGCAAATCATGCGTACAGCCGCCAAGTACAACCTGGGCTTGGACCTGCGGACAGCAGCGTACGTCAACGCCATCGAGAAGGTCTTCAAGGTTTACCACGAGGCTGGTCTCACCTTCACATAGACGACCATCTGTCTGTCTGTCTGTCCACCCGTCTGTCTGTCTGTCTGTCCGGTACCCGACGGACGCCTTGTTTTCAATCAAACCTCTCCTCTCCTCTGTATCCATCTCTGGTCATATCGTATTTGGTTAAAAGTCAAAACCTGATCTATTTTATAATCATTCCATCTCTTCCACACAGCTTTTTCCCCATGAAGGGTCAATTTATGATTCACGCTGCAACTGTCGAGCGACATGTTGTTGCACCACGAACGCGATGACAAAAGTTAAAGCTAAATTACACGTCCTGTTTTTGATATTCAAAAATAGTCTCCACCTTGACTTACATTCAACGGTGAAACACTTCTCGAATTCACTCTTTTAGCACTTAAACTAACTGTTATAAAACCTGGTACAACATTAAACAAACAAACATAAAGTCAACTTCCTGTTGATTTTACTATTTGTATTAGATAAGAGGATCCAGACTGGATCTGATTATTCAAATAGTAAAGTTACATTTTTTGTAATGATTTTTTTTTAAATGCCCTACCGGGTTTTGTAAAGTCACATATTGGCAGAATCCACTTTGTTTGAGTCCATTTATGTGCTAGAAGTGTGATGCGGAGGACCTTCTCAGAGTGTGTGGAAAACCTCTGGAAAAGATTATAGGTCACGTCATAACATGTTGTGAAGACGAAGTAAGCTCTGTTTACCACGGAGATGCAAGAGAATATATCGTCTCTGTCGGGTGGAAACCTCTTGTGTCCAAAACTGCAAAAGTAGCAGATCTACAAGCCCAAAAGCTTGAGCTTTTCTGCTACTTTTGATGCTTGCGTGTGACGCTGTAGTATGATCAAGTAGAGCGCTAATTTGCAAAAAAAAAACACAAAAAGTTACAATATGGAGGTAAGAGGTTTCTGCCCGACAGCAACGATATCCACTACATTTTGTGGCTACGCTGGCACGGAAAATGTGAACACTCAAAACGTTGCGAACGTCGTTTGACACTTGTCGGCGAAGCATAAATTGACCTTAAACGTCTTCTCACTTAACTGCACCAAAAAAAAAAAAACCTGTCCGGTCGATAGCTTTTTTATATGGAGCGAACACTCCAGTCAGTTACTGCTGCGCTTTATGAAAGATAGGTCAGCCATATTTTACTCATCGCTTGATAACTACACATATCTATCCAGACATAGGAAATGTAGAGCATCAGTTATATATAAAATATATATATATATATTAACACAAAGCCTTAACGCCACAGGGAGAGAAGATCTCTCCTGCGGTTACATAGAGAAAAAGTTACCAATGTTTGCCTGCAACGCACAAATGTATATTCATCCTTTTTTTAGGTAAAAAAGAAATGAAAAGAACTAAAAAGCTGTTTGTACCCACGGAGCGCAGATGTGCCTCAATATGATCCAGGATGACATAACTGTTCATATGGACAGCAGTCACTTCCATATGGGGGAAACAATGTTACATATACTTTACAATATGCGCTTGGAAAAACGGAGTTCAGAATATAACTTTTGTATATTTTTGAAACTTGGCACTGAGCATATTGTGAAATGCATGTAAAATTATTTAGGATTTCTCTATGTGGGACTATGCACAGTAAAGTCCATTTGTAATCCTGAGCGTGTACACATGGAACGATACAGACCTTTATGGGTTCATTTGGTTCCATTCGTACAGGCTCTGAGTTAAATTAAAACTGAGAAATTTACTGTGTAGTTGCCTTTTTTTTCTTTTCTTTTTTCTAAAGCTGTCTCATAAAAAAAAGTGACCATGTTCTGCCAATAAATGTTTTGAGTTCTGTCCTTCGGACCATATTGTCCTACAGAGACTAAACAACAGGGACTTGTTTTTGTGTGACTCATCATAGGTCAAGAAAGGATCCATTTCTGTTACAAGGGGACTTTTTTCTAAGACGCACGATACTGTAGGGCTGTAAATTAACGTCACACAGACACTGTTGTTTGGTTTCGTAGGCCAGTGTGGTCTAGTGTTAATGATTAGCACCATGTTAGCTGCCTGCTAAGTCCCAGTCCAGTTACTGACACCCCATCCTTGCGTGCTCTTATCCTAATGCGTTTATTTACTTTTGATGAACTCATCTAAAACTACAATCCCCAAAGTTTTACGTCCGTTGCCTCTCTCTCCTGGTGGAGAGGGGTCATTTGCAATGATGTCCGCAAACTAGAATAAAGATGGCGGCGCGCTAAGTGTTCCATGGGGTTCTGTCATCTGCTTCAAATAACTTTATTGACATTGTCAACCAGCAGGTGTCCTATCCTACCCGACAACAGGGTCTAAATGTCTCAATGGAAGAGTAGGGAGACCACCTCCAACCACTGCAGATGTACTAGTTATATTGTGTTGGTTCCAATAATGTTTTGTTAATTAAAATTATCGGGTTGTAGCTTTAACATACATATGTATATGTATGTCCCATGTGCTGTCATAGTTTGCTGTAAGAATGTATAGCATTTTGAGTTTCTGACGTGGAGGATAACTTGACACAGCAGGTGTTTAGTTAACTGCTTAACGTTTCTGAATTCATTTTGATAATGGCAGATCTACAAGCTCACAAAGCGCCACATTGCGACGCCTCGTGGGCTTGTAGATCTGCTTTTTCTTTTTTCAAAAATAAAACTTAAGTGGTTAAGCAGCCTAGTTTACAAAAACGGATGGGTAGCAGTTATGGATGGAGGGGTTGTACCCAATCCAACCAAACGTCTACTGCTTAACCTTCAGGGTTCTGTGCCTTTCTCAAAAGCACACTCAGATCAATTTCCATTGCCCAGAAAAAGGGCAGTGCGGGATTTCCAACCAGCAAACCCAATGCTCATATTTGCTAACCAAAAAGTTGTATTTTTTTCCATTTAACCCAGTGTAATAATCAATCTGTTCATTAATGCTGTACGTTCTTTAAGCAATAAACTATATTGTCACTGTCTGGTGGAAACCTCGTATGTACAAAACTGTTACTTTTCAGAAAATGGAATTAAGAACCTGTGTTCCATATGGATCCAATTTAGTTATCATTTAGTCACAAGCTCTTGTTAATACCTTTCATTGGTTCAAAGCTCACACCGTATCACATTGCAAGCCTGTAGATCTGCTCTTTTTGCTACTTTTGTGTGACTGTTGTGTTTGACAAAGTAGGGCATTAATTTACGGGAAAAAAAAAAAACTTGTGGAGATGGGAGAAAGGAGGTTTCTGCCCGACAGCAACGATATCCTCACCTGAATGTAAATCAGCAGGGAGTGGCTGTGCGACACAAGCGATGTGACGATGACAATCCCACACCCACATACAGTAGAACGAGAGAGCTGTCGGGAAAAGGGACAAACCTCAATGAAGCAAAAAAGTAGGACAAAAGGAACACAATCGAAAGAAAAAAAGGCGTTATTTATGTCCCTGCAAGAAGGGTGCAGTTTGCCAAAGAAATAACTGATCTGCAAGCTCGGTTGAGATGCTCCAGTGCTTTATTTTTTCTGACCTCAGTTCAGGTAGATCGGGTCTTTTTGGCAAGCGACACAGACATACCAGAGGATATAAATTTGGCTTAACATGCTGAGGAGCGGTTGAGAAAAGAATTTCGGTGAGGTGCAGTTTGTTTTCTCACACACACACCTGTGCGCCATCATTGTCCTTTGGCAGCCACTGCACGCCCCACCCACCCGTCAAACCTTGACGGCATCAGCGTAGCGACATCGTTTCTAGACGACATGTTAAAAATGCATTTCCAGCACACCTTGAAATCAGATTTAAGATGCACTTACTGTACCTTGCCCCCATGTTTGTCGGTCCACAATGCAATACAATACAGATTACAGCACATTGTGTCTGGTGCACAGATTGGTTAAAATATCGTTTTGATGCATTGATAGAAGGCCCGATTGTAGCTTTATACCAAAAAAAAATTATAATCAGCGTTTCTCAACGTTAGGTCCAGGCACCGCCAGGGGTGCATAATATGAACCCTCTTGGGTCTGTAAAAAAAATCAAATAGGGGTCCATGGCCTAATTTGATCATACTACAGCGCCACACAAAAGTAGCAGATCCTCGATGCTCAACGCGGTGCAAAGCGACACGTTTTGAGCTTGTCGATCTGCTACTTTTGCTATTTTTGAATTTGAATCCTGAAAAGTAACAGTTCTGGACATATCATGAGGTTTCCACCCGACAGAGACAATATCAAACTTGAGGTCCTTGAAATGGAAACAAGGTTGAGAATCACTGTGTTTATATCATATTATGAGAGCGAAGGTTAAATTTATCTCCCCTTGGGTATCGATGTTTGTCTTATCTTTTGGTTATGTACAGTTCAGAATGGCAGCCCAAATCTGGTTTTCAATCCAGATTGGAGTCGGATTGGTTTTGTATGCAGTCTGAACACGGCTAAGAGGAAACCGATTTGAAATCTAATTGAGCAAAAATCTGTTTCCATGTGGTCTTTTGCTTTTCAGACTGCATAAAAACAATGTGACTGCAATCTATAGGTTCCCAAACTGGAGGTCCCCAAATAGGGGTTTTCTCACTCAACAGTAAACAAACCAATATACAGTATAAGTGTATACAGGGTATCTTTCTAACATGACAATTTAATGGACTTGTAAGACCTTTTTTAATGCCAAATTGTCAAATCTTACGTAAGAAAAGAGGCAAACATTGTGAACATAGCTGAACTACAAGCTCACAACGCCTCGCACTGCGAGGCGTTGTGAGCTTGTAGTTAAGCTATGTTTACAATGTTTATCTGTGGCACTGAGTCAAACTAAATGCAAGTGATTTTCAGAGTGGGGGGTCCCCAGTTCAAACATATGATTATTTTGGGGGGTCGTGGCCTGGAAAGTTTGGGAACCCTTGACACAGGCCACAGAACAGATCTGGACTGTCAGTCTGAACAGGGCCTTAAGTGTGTCTGCAGAGGTTCAGGCTGGTCTCAGACCAGTTGATCCGCTCTTTGAGGCGACACAAAGAAGGGAGAATGGGTAGGGAACGAATAAATAAATAAAATATATATAATTTAGATACATTTATGTGGGAACAAAATAAATGGAAATGTTTATTTTCGTTATATCAGTAATTTCATTTTATTTTTTTGGATTCTGTGTAAGAGAAACTTGTATTTGCCTTTTTTTTGTCGCAAATTAAAACGTATGAAAATATTAAGTTGAGTTGTGTGGTTTTATTGTTTTGATCAATTGATTTAGAGACATTCTAGAGAAGGGGGACTGAGACAAGATGTTAACGGCATCCCAAGCACTCCCGTTGGGTGTTATTTAAACGATTACATTATTAGGCAATATTACATAATTATATGGAACATTGCAAAACATTTCATAGTATAAGTTGGGGCTGGGCGATATGACTTAAAATCAATATCATGTTTATCAAACTTTTGCCTCCATTACGATTAATGGAAATCTACAAGCTCACTATGGTTTTTGATTGAATACTTTATTAGTCAAATGTAAACAGCACAAGGTACAGTCAGACATTAAGGCTAAAAGGATGACACAAAAACGTCCTGGGGACTTTCCGTTGTGGTCCTATGTATTCAATTAATCAACATAGCACAAAAATAACACAATAATGCATATAATCAACAAATACAAAACACTATATGTACAAAGGAGAAAAGGGAACAATGTCGGCAGTGAATGTCACCTCCTTTCAATGGGAAGATTGCGTTTACCTCCCCTTGTGGTCTCCTGATAGATGGATTTTCAGGCTAGTTTTGAAAGAAGCCAGTGATCAAAAAAAAATTATGGATGGTGTCAGGGCCTTCATTTTGGTGGCATAGTAGTAGAATGCGAAGTTATTGTTTGTTCTATAACTGGGTAGTACCAGATTATTGTTGCTCCCTCTAGTATTGTGTCTGTGGGTGTCACTCACTTTGGAGAAGTAGTTAGACAGTTCTGAGGGTATTGTGAGCATTGCCGCTTGACTATCTTAAATACCAATCCCATTTTGAATTGCTTAACCCTGTCTTGTACCCTGAGCCAGATTAGCAAAATGTGTTGGAATTAGGTGGGTCATGGGTTGTAGGCCGAGAAGTAGTCGGTTGGGACCATAGAGGTATAATATAACTAGAGGGCGGATTGCCCCGCCCCCAGCTATCATTTCAATGAATGTGCTCACTGGCGTTTTGAAGCACCCGGAAACCTGCCGGAAGTATAATTATTGGTTCGATTTTGTATCCCCATAGAGTTATGAGCATGCGCACTAGTGTCCTTTTTGCGTTCTACGGCAGCCCGTGTGTCAAGGATTGAACGCGAGATATTTATTAAATACACTCGAGATGCATATTTATATGTAAATGCATATGTATGTATGTATAATATGTTTACATATTTATATGTATAAATATAAATATCTGTCACTATGTTTTGCGCGTGCATGTATTTCTCCACGCCTGCAGTTCCAGCTTTGGCCACTGGGGTGGCAGCTTCAATGTTTCTCAGCAACTCTGGGGGCTTGGTTGGGACGCATTGTGAGCTTAGAGATTGGCTATTTTTGTTTGTGCAACAAAGTCTAATACAGAGCTTGGGACCCTGAATAACAATCGAAATCAATCAGAAGGCCGGCAGCGATTGGACTAATAGCACCTAGAACTCTACTTGCATGCTAAATCAATGTAACACCACATCATTTAAAAGAGAACTTCACCGCTGGAAGTAAGAAGCTGCAGTCACTCAAAGTTGCCGCTATTTGTAGGGGGAAAAGAGTATTAATATTTTTGAATTGGCGCCTATATGACCGGAAAGAAAAAGGTATGTGTTACTCTGGATTGCTTTCAACTGGAACATAATGTTCTATGTGTATAGAACTAAAACTACAGCACGATACACATACAACACCAGATACGACAATGAATATAGGCACAGCCTCAACCGTGAGAGCCTGCCTATGACATGAGGCTTCTATGACATCAGTACTGACTCTGTCTATAAAACTCTGTATCGGTCAGTGGTGTAAAGTAACTGAGTACATGTACTCCAGGACTGTACTTAAGTGCACTTTTGAGGAATTTCTACTTTGAGTGTTTCCATTTTTCACAGTACTTTGACTTCTACTCTACATCTCAGAGGCAAATATTGTACAACTAATGTGCTTTGTGGGTTTTCATTATTACAAAACTATATTAACCACTTCAGCCTTACTTCGGCTATTTTCAAATAGCCGATCTGCAAGCTCACAACTGAGCTTATAGATGTGCTATTTTCAAAAGATCTTTTGAGGGACAGCCGACAGCGAGTGCATGCCGCTGCCGGAAAATGCACTTGCTCCTTCTGGATTTGTATGCATTTTTAAAACTTGAGAAATGGGGACATTCTGCACAATGAGTACTTTTCCTTTTGATAATTAAAGTACATTTTGATGCCAATACTTATTGATTGATTGATTGAAATTTTTATTAGGCAAAAGAATGTAAAACAACACAGTTACATTTATAATGCTTTTGTCTAAAAGGTCCGGCCAAAAAAGTCCTTGCGGACTTGTTTCCGTTGGGGTCCTTGAGTTAATTTCATAGACATATATAGTAGCAACCAAACAGTTCAAAAATCAACATGAAAATACAGATAATACAGAAAAAGTACCACTATGTACAAAAAAAAGCATTAAAAAAATATATGTACAAAAAAAAGGGGGGGGGAAGCATGGAAAAATAAAAATTATATACAAAAAAAGCATGAGGAAATACAAAATATGTACAAAAAGAGGAGGGGGGGGGGGTCGTCTGTCTACAGGGAAACTGGTACTAGCTCCTCTTTCGGCCTCCAGAAAGATGGGTTTTTAGGGCTGTTTTGAATGAGCCCAGCGAACTGCATTTTTTGAGGGATGGGGTTAGACTATTCCATTCCTTGGTGGCTGTGCTATAGAAGGAGAATTTGCCCATGTTTGTTTTATGGGTGGGTGGTACCAGATTGTTGTTTACACTCCCTCTAGTTTCGTGGCTGTGGGTGTCACTAACTTTTTCGAGGTATTTATACAGATATGCGGGTATAGGGGGCATATCGGGCAAATCTGCATTTACAATTTTGAAGACCAGACCCATTTTTAGTTGTTTAACCCTGTCTTCCACCCTGAGCCAGCCTAGGCTGGCAAAGTGAGTGGTCAATTTAAACATTTTGAATACCAAACCTTTACTCGTAACAGACAATTTTGACATTGTGGTAAAAAATGTGAGTACTTCTTACAACACTGATCACCAGTACCCATTGTTGTCAGAGTACTCAGAGTTCAGTGTATGATGTCCTACTTAACTATAATTATACAGTGTTATAAGCAGATTATAAGTATGTTTATAATGCATTATAGAAATGGTATGCATAGCAAGTGTTACCGTGCTTTGACATGTTAGTAGTGTGTGTCCCAAGTTATCGCAGTGGATAGGTGGATATGTGGATAGGCACAAAGTATTGCATGACCACCAGTCAATAACGCCAGGCATCAATGACGTCAGCTGCACTGTGACATCATTTCTTGACAATGTCCATATTTGGGCAATAATCAGCACTGTGACATCAGGCCATAATCCGGTCACTCAGCACTGTGAAGTGGCACGCATGTCCATATTTGGTAATAATCAGGGCACTCTGTACTGTGATGTCAGGCATGACATGGCTGCAGGCATCTCCATATTTGGGCATAATCCGGGCACACATACCCACAGAGAAGACAAGTCTATGACGTCATAGACGTCATTAATATAGATTGACCAAGCTTTGGTCTGACGTTACACAACACAAGTCGTGGTGGCCGTTGCTACACAGTACATGTGCGGTAAAGAAGGGGCGTCTGGGTTCTATATGGAAACATTGACAATTCCTCTAAGCCAATCACAATACAAAGTTTGACCTAACTGATGTCAACACGAACTCCGATGTCACTCCCGGCTATATAAAATAAATTGGTGGCCTTTAGCTCATTAGCTTATTCGTTTGAAGAAAGCGTTTATCATTATAATTATAATAATAAGAGTACGTTTTTATTTTTGTCCTGTACATTTATTGTATTGTACATCCGACAAAGTCATTCAACATGAGCTTTTACGATACCAGTTACAATACCAGCATGATGACAGGGGACGACCTGGACCTGGACAAGAAGGATGTCAAGGCCATGTCCAAGCTGATAGTCAACTACCTGCCTCAGAGCACGACCGAGGGAGAGCTGAGGAACCTCTTCAGCACCATCGGAGCGCTGGAATCTGCCAATGTCATTAGGGACAAGGTCAAAGGTCACAGTCTGCAGTACGGCTTTGTAAGCTACATTAACCCGTGTGATGCAGCCAAAGCTATCGACACGCTGAACAAACACCAGCTGCAGGACAAGATCATCAAGGTGTCCTACGCGCGGCCCAGCTCAGAGGCCATCCAGGACGCCAACATCTATGTGTGTAACCTGCCTAAAACCATGATCCTGGAAGGCGTGGAGAAGATGTTCGCCCCTTACGGACGAATCATCAACTCCCGCATGCTCCTCGACGAGGAGGGCAAGCCCCGCGGCGCGGCGTTTATCCGCTTTGACAAGCGGGCCGAGGCGCAGGAGGCCACCAGACAGCTGAACGGCACCAAGCCTCCCGGAGCTTCCGAGGAGATCAAGATTTCGAAGCCCATCTTGTGTAAGGGCCCCGACTCAAAGAGCAAGGGCCCGGGCGGCCAGCGAAAGGACTTACAGCAGCTCCCGAAGGTGGCAAAGGCCGGGCTCATCTCCAGTCACAGGCGTCAGCAGGTGGGCGTGCCACGCATTTTCATCCACAACCTGGACCAGGACGCGGACGAGGATCTCCTCACCAACATGTTTGCAAACTTTGGCACCGTCGCCGACGTCAAGGTGATCCGAGACTTCCGCACCAACAAGTGCCGGGGGTTGGCTTTTGTTCACATGGCAAACTACGAAGAGGCCATTGACGCCATCTCCGGGCTCAACGGCTTCCGCGTGGGAAACAACACCCTGCAGGTTTCCTTCGGGAAGGTTGAGGAGAGAGAGACGCCGGAGAGACGTTCCCGAGAGAGGGCCTCCGTATTTAGGCCCTACGATAAATAAAGGTCTGCTGCTGCTGCTGCTGATGCTTTAAAATGCTAAATCTGGATTGGTCAAAACAAACCAGCTGCTTGGAAACCGAGCTAAGCTGACCACTGCATGGGCATAGGAGATTATGAAAAAATGTATAAAATAAAACACTTCCCCTATAGCCTTCCCCCCCAAAAAAACATGAGAGGACATGAACCACTTAGACCCTTTATATCTAGTAAAGCAGTCCTTTTTTTGATCTACACTAGATCTCTTCTGCAAAAAAATGCCGATCTACAAGCTCACAACGTGTCCAATGAGATGCGTTGTGAGATTAAGACACTCCCCCAAACCCTACTCTTCTGTCAGCCACTACTGAACCACTTAGACCCTTTATATCTAGTAAAGCAGTCCTTTTTTTGATCTACATTAGATCTCTTCTGCAAAAAAATGCCGATCTACAAGCTCACAACGTGTCCAATGAGATGCGTTGTGAGATTAAGACACTCCCCCCAAACCCTACTCTTCTGTCAGCCACTTTTTACTACCAATTTTAGGACAGTGAAAGCATGATTTAGCCACATCTTGTCAAAGTTGATCGATGCCACACGACATTGTGGCCTCAGGACTATTACACATGATGTGTATCATGTACGTTCCTAGTAGCATGTAAGATTCCAAATTTGAACTAAGTTTCAGCCTAGTTTTTAAGCCCCATGTATGTATAAATTTGCAATGTGAAATATTTCAAAGAAATATAATAACAATATATATAACAATATATATAACAATATATATAATATATATATATATAAGGAAAAAAACCCTAACCCTAATAATAAGAATATCGGTGGAGGTTATAATGACATAATGACTGAGCCGATAATTAAACAAAACTTTATTTCTCTAGCACTTTACAAAGCGTCTTAGAAACAGCAAAATGGTAAGTGCATAAAAAATGTTAAAATGTGTGATAAGCCTCATAGACAAGTAAAAGAAAATTGTGTCTGCATGCACACTGTAAAAAATTACTTGCTCCCTCTCAGTGATGGGGTCGAAGCGTGAATAAATATCACTGAGTGGGAGCAAGTACATTTTCACAGTGTGTCGGTTCTATTTTCTTTTTTAATTCTTTGTTAAATTTGTCCTGCATCTGGGCTTTTATAGAGGGATTTGTAAGCTCTTTTTTTTCTCTTTTAAAATGTTTTTTTTTCTCCCCCACGGTTGACAGAAAAAAAGTAGAAAAGGGAGAGGACAAGAATCCACCAGTGTAATGGTTTAGCAAAAGTTGATTTACGTTTGCCTCTCAAAAACCCAACCCTACGTCCTTGTCGTGAGAACCGGAAACAGGTAATGCTGGCTGACAGGGCTCTGGTCAAACTCATAGACTGTAAGAAACAAGGAAGGAGGGGTGCCCCGTTTTGAAGCCACTTTCACAAAAATAAACAAATCGCCCCGGCGATCTTATTCATAATGATATGAAGCATCCGCTCATTTACCCAAAGAGTAAGAAAATACTTTTTTTTTCTCCAAACACAGACGTTATCAACAGGGGCGTAATTTCAGAGAAATGTAGGCGGTGGCAGGCTAGGGCGATTTTTTTTTCTCCACAAAACACTGTTTTGTCGGTGGAGTTTGGGGGGCCTTTATAGTTATGTTATAGTAATTTCACACAAGAAATGTAGTACATTGCAGGCCCTATTTTTGCCGGTGCCTTACCTGTTCTCATTACCTGCTACCGTGAATTACGCACAAGGGAGCTGGCACTGTCCCTAAACGGTATCTTACGGCCGCTATACCCGCTATTCATTATGCCGACTCGTTTTTTTGCGCCTGGAGGTGTGCCCGTGGGCGTGCCCGTGGGCGTGTTGTTGCGCTTTCCCTAAAATTGCTATCTTGTCCACACACGTTTGGGAAAGCGCATAGCGGATTCTAAAACCACCCGCTATGCCAAATTTGTTTGGTAGAGCCTGCCTGCAATGGACATATCGGGAGTCGGCCGGGCACACAACAGCACAACATGTACAGGTCTCCCTCTCTCTTAATTCTCAACAAATCTCTGTGATTCTAATTTTCCTATAATCAGCAGAAGTGAGAGTGTCATTTCCTTGTGTCAATTGTGTTTAAATAAGATGATTGTCTATTCAAAGAAGACAATTTGTGCTGCGCGCGATGCCATGCTCTCCAAATTACACACTTCAATTGTATTCATCCATTGCGCAGGAAATAATGAATGGATTACAATATAACATTCTCTATAATCAGCAACATGTAGGTGATACTTATGTCTATCAAATAGGGCAATCAAAGGCTAGAGCGTATGAAGCAAACGTTGGTCGTGTGTATGGTGTCCAACGTTATCGGCGCCCCAGTGCAGCTGCAGAGTTCACTTCAGAATTAAGTGATTGTGATTACAATTTTACTGTAATCCAAAAAAGTGTGACTGTTAATTCCTTGTGTCAATATATTGTGTTTTTATCAGCAGTTGCCAGTTAAGCTTATCAAAGACTAATACAATGTAATTTGATCTGCGTTTGCTATAACCACACCAGACTATTTTGTTTAATTAATCCAGAACACAAGCAGATTGCTGTAATTCAAAGTTCTCTATAACCAGCAATGTCTGAGTGATAATTCTGTGTATCAAATATAATTTTATTACAAGGCAACGTCTCTCTTCCATGGGCAGAGAGGGAGCATAAGATTGCATTGGGGATAATGGCTTGCACAGTCTTCTCTTAAAGGCATCTCTTAAATGGCATCTGGCATGGTAATTGGATTTATTATTGTAACGCCCAAACCACACCTATGCGTAATGGAGAAAAAACAAACTCACTGTCCACCTAGAGATCTTTAAGAAGTCAACAGTGGCCTATAACAAAGCACTGCGCTTGGCAAGGCAGGCATATTTTTCAGGCATTATCAATGACAACAAGCAAAATGCCAGAGTCTTATTCTCTACCATTGAACATCTCTTAACCCCCCCCCAGGCTTACAAGGAGTCGCTCCCTGCTTCTAAAGCTAAGTGTGATGAGTTCGCATCCTTTTTTGAAAACAATTTTTTTTGCATTCGAGCTGGTATTATGAATGCTGCTGCTAGCACTGCAAATGCGGCAAATGGTGCATGGTGCAAAAATGTAGATCACTCCAGAGGAAGCCTAATATCATTCTGCGCAATTAATGAAGAGGAACTCCGTAAAACTATATCACAGATGACATCATCATCTTGTTCACTGGATGCAATACCCACCCCGTTTCTCAAAGAGGTTTTAGACAGTGTGATTGGAGATATCCTAAGAATTGTAAACAGCTCTCTACTTTCAGGCGTCTTTCCAGACTCACTGAAAACAGCTGTAGTTAGGCCGTTACTCAAGAAACACAACCTTGATCCATTGGTGCTGGGTAATTATAGACCAATCTCTAATCTGCCATTTCTGGGCAAGGTCTTAGAAAAAACTATCTTTCATCAACTGGATGTGTTCCTACAGAACAATAAGGTTCATAACAAATTCCAATCTGGCTTCAGGAAAGGTCATAGCACAGAAACAGCACTTGTAAAAGTAATTAATGATCTTAGGGTGTCCGCTGACGACAAAAATTTATCTTTTCTCCTACTCCTTGATTTAACCACTGCTTTTGATACGATTGATCACACAATTCTACTACAACGCATGGAGTACTGGATTGGTTTGTCAGGCACAGCCTTGTCTTGGTTTTACTCTTACCTAACAGGCAGAAGCTATTTTGTCAGTCTAGCTAACTTTGACTCAGACAAACACAACATCTGTTCTGGTATTCCACAGGGCTCAATTCTGGGTCCCTTATTGTTCTCCCTGTATATACTACCGCTGGGAGAACTCATCGCCGATCACGGAGTGAACTTCCATTTCTATGCTGATGATACCCAGCTGTATCTTTGAGTAGCTCCAGACGACCCCTGCGCTCTAGACCCATTGTTGACCTGTCTGTCCAGTATAAAATGCTGGATGAGTGAGAACTTTCTTAAGCTAAATGAGGATAAAACAGAAGTTCTCATAATTGGCTCCAGTGAGCAGAGAGAATCAATAATAAGTAGACTTGGTAACCTGGCTGTAGAAAGTAACACCACAGTAAAGAACCTGGGGGTTATTATCGATTCTGAATTGAATTTTAATACACACATTAATCATGTCACCAAGATTGCTTTCTTTCATCTTAGAAATATTGCGCGAATTAGAGACTATCTGTCGTTAGATGATGCAAAAACGTTGATCCACGCTTTTGTTTTCTCTCGGCTTGATTACTGCAACGCACTCTACTCTGGCCTGCCAAAGAAAACAACTGACAGATTACAACTTGTTCAAAATGCGGCAGCCAGCATTTTAACTAAAACACTCCAGTTCTAGCTTCACTACACTGGCTCCCGATTGTTTTTAGGATTGATTTTAAAATTATTTTAATAGTTTATAAAGCTCTAAATGGTCTGGCACCTTCCTACCTCTCTGACTGCCTAGAGAGATATGTTCCAAACCGGGCCCTCAGGTCTTCAAGTGCTGACCTGCTCGAGGTGCCTACAATGACATATAAAAAATACGGTTAAGCAGCATTCTGCTTTTACGGACCGACAGTGTGGAATAAACTCCCATTACACCTAAAACAGGCAGCCTCTGTCGATAGCTTTAAAGCACAGCTCAAGACCTATTTCTTCACTCTTGCTTTTAGCTGATTCTTTGGTTGATTTTTAATTCCTCACTGTATTGCCTATTTTAATGTTGTTTTATGCTTTAGCTTTTATTTTATTTTATTTTATTTTTGTTTGCTTTATTGTTAAATTGGTTGTAACTGTAATTGTATTCTTGCTCTGTAAAGCACTTTGAGCTGCATTTCATGTCATGAAAGGTGCTATACAAATAAAGTTTATTATTATTATTATTATTATTATTAATGTAACGGGTAGCGAAGGTGTTTTAGGGATAAGGCTGGTGTCCGAAGATAGCAACTTTTGCATGTGAACGCCCCTCGCGCAATGCTAAATCCCCAAATAGTGTGTATAGGATCTTCGGCCAAAAATAGAGCCCTGCATGTCTTATGCTAATGGAGGGGAAATGTTCCACAATAACCCATATCATTACTGAAGTAACTGAGTAGAAATGCTCAAAACACTCTTCAGATTAATACTTGTCTTCATTGTGAATGTGTGTGCCAGTCCATGCTTCAAAGAAGCCATAGTAAATGTATTTAATATCGAGGAAATGGTTATGTTGATTCTACCGTATGCACTGACCGCAAACAAACAAGATGTTGGATGTGAGCGCTGATCATACCGACTCATCCATCAAGGTCAAAGGTCATGGTCACTGTTGCCTCACACAACATGTTCATTAGATTCCTTCGAAGTCTTCACTACATAATGTTCTGGAAGACATGGATGTAAACTGCAACTGGCTGGCGAGGAAGCAATGCTGTATTTCTAGTTATTTTTTATAATCACATGAAAAGAAAACATTTGAGCACAGATCTCAAGTTTGGTTAACAAAAACAATTAGTCATATACTGTAAATATACACTGGAGGCAGGATACAGTTGAACAATGAGCTTTATTATAAACAGTCCACACACCCTGTAAACAGTAGTCTAATACAAAGACATTGGGATACAGACCCTGCAAGAGGTCGTGTTATAACAGCACAGTGCTCTGCTGGGCAAACGATGTAATGACACTTATTCCCCCTATTCTGCCTCTTTCACTAACCGTGCTTATTGGCCAAAATAATAAGCTGAGATACATCTGCAACAGGCAAATGTTGCGATACTTATGATACGATACTATGGTTCTCAACGTGAGGTCCAAGTGGATCCTTAATGGATCTGTACATTTTCATATGCTCTCAGAGTTAAATTAACACAGAGGATTTTACAGTGTAGAATGGGGTCCCAGAGATTAAAGATGTTTCAGATGGGGGTCCGTGGCCTATTGCATATCAAAATGAGGTTCCTTGAAATTAAAGGGTTACTTATGAATCACTGCCCTATACTGTAGATCAAGGGAGATGACGGATAGCAGTGCACTAGAGGACACCCTTGTCTAGCTAGACCCTTGGCCATTCTAACCACATTAACCCTGGCGTCTGAGTAGGCTACTTTGTTTTTTGTGTGTGTACTCTACTTTTTAATTTTTTAAATATGTTTTAAGCTTTTAACTTTCACTCCACTACAATTCACAGACAAATGTTGTTGCTGCTTTACTTTAACTCAAGTACAAATTTGACTTAGCAACTTTGAGTAATACCAGGATTATCTATACTTTAACTCACATACTGGAGTTGAGTACTTAGTCTTAGTCCACCGCTGTCTCTAACCATCCCACAAAACATTTCAAAGGTTTAGTTTGTTTGCGCAAAGGTCAACCACAGAGACGTCATTTAAAAATAAAAGAGGCTTACAATGCTTGAAGGAAACATATACAGAAACAAATGAGTATTTTAAGTGCAGGAAGAAAAAGTCTGAGGGGTTTTTTAAAAACATTTGTCTCCATAACAAGCAAAAGAAAAAAATAATATGCACGTGACTCCGTCCAGATGTTCACGAGTGATCGACAGCTGGATGGACTAAACTACAGATTACCAAGTACACTTTATGTGATGTTAATATTAGTCTAAGCCAGTGGTTCCCAAATGGTGTGCTCAAGGCACACTGGTGTACATGAGACAAGACCAGTTGTGCTTAGGGATGTTGTGACAACCACACATTATTATTGCAATATATACAACTATACATAAAGTTACTATGTTTTTAATCTACTATAATCAGTACTTTGGACTCCTCCCAGTATATACAGTATTATGGTTGAAACAGGGACCATTATAACAATGATACTCCAGTCCCAGTGGTGATTGGTGTGAGTGAGACTGGGTTGATGCAGTGAGGTGTCTTGGCGCAGGCTCGTCGGCGGTCGTCGCTGTGGTCCTACTGGTTTTCCTTGGCCATGTCTCCAGCAATATCACTCAGTGTGTCAGTCAAACTAAACTCTGCAGGAAAACGGACAGGAAGAGGACATTGATGTCAATATAAATATGTTTGATTGGCTCGGCAGCGGATTTGAACGGGAAACACATAGGTCACCTTCATATGTGTTTCCTGTTCGAATCTGAACACACACACACACACACACACACACACACACACACACACACACACACACACACACACACACACACACACACACACACACACACACACACACGCACACACCTCCAAATTCTAACCTTTTGTGTTTTTTCGTAAATTTAGGCTTTACTTGATCATACCACAGCGACATCCTAACCCAAAAGCATCAAAAGTAACAGATCCACAAGCTCGAAACGCTCGTCAATCTTACCTCCTCCTTGTACGCTCTCTCCTCCTCCTTGTCCACTCTCTCCTCCTCCTCCTCCTCCTGAGCTCTGTGAACCCTCCTGCTCGGAGAGCAAACCGGCGAAGCCGCCTTTCTTCTCCTCCTTGTCATCTTTGCCACCTCCAAAATTGAGCAGCCCCGCCAGCCCTCCTCCGCCTCCCTCCTCATCCTCCTTCTTCTTGTCGTCTTTGTCGTCTCCTCCTCCAAAGAACTCCTTCACCTTATCCAAGCCTCCTCCTTCCTTCTCCTTCTCCTCGTCCTTGTCGTCTCCTCCTCCAAAGAACTCCTTCACCTTATCCTTGGCCGCATCCGCTGTAGAGCCACAAAGGTCAAAGGTTATTTAGGGTTCTTTGTAATCGCAGACATGAGGTATACTATGAGTGTGAGAGAGTGCATCCATGTTGAAGTACTCGGGTGTGAAACAAATCATTTAACCCATTAATGCATCTGTGTCATTTTAGATTTCTTTGGATATTCAAAAATAGCAGATCTACAAGCTCATAGCGCGGCAGCAACAAGTATTTTCAAAAAACTGTTAGGATTTAGAAGACATTTGTAGAATCCCCAGAAGCAAAGATTTGAGTCACAAATGTTCGCTTTAAAGAATATATTTTGCACACATTTTCACGATTAAAAAAAAATAGTAGATCTACAAGCTCATAGCGCGGCACTCGGTGCCGTGCTATGAGCTTGTATATCTGATATTTTTTAATAGCCAAAGAAATCTAAAATGACAGATGCTTTCCAGGTCTTAATACCCATTAAGACCTGAGGCCGATTCTACAAATGTCTTCTAAATCCTAACAGTTTTGTGAAACACTTGTGTTTGCTATAATATCAGTGGTTCTCGAACTTTCTCATGTTACGGCCCCCCCAAAATTTTATGTGGATGCGGACCGGTAGGCAGGCAGCGGTTCCGGTAGGAGACACAAAGGAGACTCTTTGTGTCTCCTATCGGAACCGCTGCCGGTCATCAAATTATTGGCTTAGGAATGCGACAAAAACTCAAAAATATCCATGAATTCCAGTCTCCATGGGGTGACTAATCGATAGAAAAAAAGTCCTTTTGGGGGTGAACTATCCCTTTAAGTCTATGAAATATACTAACGTTTGTTCAAAATCTCTGTGTAGTCAACAACAGGGGCTGTAATTTGCTAAGACACCCAGATTTGCATCTTCTATAGACTCAGACCGTGGAGGGATTCTCAGCTGGTGTTGTAAAGTCATAAACAACTGGTTGAGAAACAAGGCGACAATTTAAAGCTTCATAATTATCGTTCTACGGTTCCGTTATACGGAGTTTAAAAGAGAGAATTCCTCAGCAGAGACAACAACTTGAGACCAATTTTTGCACTCAGAAAGCTGGTTTTAAATGTATTTATGGCTTCTAAATGGATGAAAATACAGAGAGAGAGAGAGAGAGAGAGAGAGAGAGAGAGAGAGAGAGAGAGAGCTGGTTTCAAACTTGCAACATCCAAAGCGCATGGTTAGGTGCTCATAGGCCTGCCCAGCAGGTCATGATATTAACATAGCAGAACAAAGTTTTGCCTTGTAGGGTGCAGTAGTAGACTGGTTCTCTGCCAGACCACATTCCTGCCCTGGATTGCTAACATGTTTCTATGGCAATCTGGCAACAGGAAAACCCAGAAATAAAGAGTGACTTTCAAACGGAGCCAGGAGGAACAGACGAGAACTTCTCTCTTAAAGCCACAATCCGGAATTGAATTGAATTAAGAAAAGGATAGTTTAACCAATCTGTATGTGAATACAATATAACTAGTACATCTGTATGTTTGAGGTATTTTTTTTTACTTTACTGGAGTATTTCCAATTTTCAATACTTTTACTTCAACTCCACTACATCTCAAAGGCAAATATTGTACTTCCACTGCAATTATTTGAAAACGTTAGTTACTAGTTACTTTGTAGATTTTGATTATTACAAAACCACTTCGGACCTATATATTTACTTTGACTTTTTGAAAATAGCTGATCTACAAGCCTTTTCAAAGGATTTTTATACATTTACATTTTATACATTTATAACAATGTGAGTGCTTCTTCCATCACTGCCTACTGGTTGACAAGTAGCCCTGCCTAAAGCTCATAAACCATATCTTCTCTTCCCCAAGGGGGAGACCCAGGTTTGAATCTCGGGTGTTACAGAAGCAACCTCTCTCCATTGGGAGAGGACATACAACTTGAGGATTGCAGCTTCAAAGGCTAATATAGTATACGTAGTATACGGAACAAGACAATACAGTAAACAAAGGCTTCTGGGGTAAGAGAGGTTACATTTCTAACTACATTGGTAACCTCTCTGAGTTAAATTGACACTGATTTGCTGTGTGATATTGTCCATAATAAGGGCATACTACAAGGCGATGCTATAGTTCTGCTGTTGGAATCGTGTGTAAGGCCTTCAGCTAAAATAACATAAATGCCACATTAAATTAGAAGGGTGAGGTTTGCATAACATGTAAATCACCCCTCCCAGTTCAATCTTCAGCCCAAACCAAAATACCGAAATACTTACAATGACATCAGAATAATCTTTGAAAACTTCAGTACACATAAAAAGCACGGAAATCTATTTGGACACATGGATGAACAGATGGCCTACATTTTGTCCCAATGTTGATAGAACATGAAATAAATGTATCAAAACTAAAGTATCAAAAATGTACTTGTGTGTGCAGTCATAATAATGGTTTTGTGTTTGTGTTTTGGTCTGGGCCAGAGGCCAGGCTCATGTAGAGAACGTCTCTATGTAACTTGGCATCTAAACAGAGCTTTGACACAGGCATAATAAGCACTGCGTGGTGTTTAATTGCAAGTCTAGGGCAGACAGAATAAAGGCTGTTGTTGTTCACAATCTACGGTCTTATAAAGGATTTGTTGAATGTGCGAGTCGGCCGTTAACCTCATCATGAGCAAATCACACTTGACACACTACATTTGGTTGTCTAGTTTAGGACTCAGTAACCATATTAAAAAGAACATTTTGTGTCAGTGTGTGTTCTTGTACACTACAGCCTGATTTATATGTTCCATGCCAAAAATAGCAGATCTACAAGCTCTATTGTGGTAATTGCTAAAGAGTGTTTGTGCAGTAACAGGGGTCTTCGTGTCTCTCCAGCTCTTTAGTAAACAGAAAATATTCCGGTGGGTAAAAAAATTCATCCAATCAGGAGACCGTGACCGTATCAGCTTACATTTTATAGTGTTCCAGTTCTCACCTGGTATCCCGACCTGAAAATGTATTTTCCGTTTGCTAAAGAGCAGGTGAGATGAGGAGACCCCTGTTACTGAACAAACACTCTATAGCAATGATTACTATGGGAATATATAGAGATACTCAACTCAACAAAAGGTTGTTGCCACTTACAGCCCCTGTAAGTCAATTCTCCCAAAACGTGTTGTGTGTACATAACCTTGAGTTCAATTAAAACTTGATGACAGATGAGAAGAGAGGATTCAGTCTGCCTACAAGGCAGCCATGAATTAAACATGTGGCACATAAGTCTCTCTCTGGACGAGCGTATCACTTAAATGTCTAACAGTGTAAAGCAGTGGTTCCCAAACTTTTCAGCTCGGGACCCTAAAGAAAAATCCCTGGGGCACAAACTTAGAAATATACATTATGAATTAATCAATCACATTTAATAGGGAAAATAGACAACCTACAATTTGGAAAATTTCCGAAATTCTCTTGAAAATCTTGAATTTTTTGTTTTTTACCTATATTTCAATAGATAAAAAACAAAAAAAAATGAATTTTGAAAAGATTTTCTTCTTTTTAGGAAATGTTAAAAAAGTGATATTAACCTGCGACCCATAACAATGGGTCCGTGGCCCAAAAGTGGGCCCCGAACCATTGTTTGGGAAACACTAATGACTAATTTAATGCAATTCTATATGCATTCTATATGCAACAGGAATGTGACCCGGCTGATTGTGAACAAAGCTCTGAGATCCTGCGGGCCTCGTCTCCATGTTCTGGAAGAAGGGAGTGGTGCTGAACACAAAGATACAGTAAACAAAGAAAGTGTCTTTGCTTGACACATTTTCCTTCAAATCTTTTGTTAAAGATCCAGTTCAATCAGCCTGACCCACTGCACCACTGAAGGCAGCCTTTGAATATTTCAATAAGTTCTTCCAATATGATAATTGTAATAAAAACTCTTTACATGAACGACAGTGCACTAGTAATATGTTATATGTTTTAGCCATTATTCAAGAATACTGTACTGTAACACAATATCTCCTCTCATCTTATGTTTTTGTCCACGAGAGCAGAAAAGTGATTAATTTGGTGTAGATTGTCTTAACCTCATGAACTCTAGTGTCCCTATTCTGGGGCAAACGCTCTGCAAAAATAGCACATGCTGTGATCTTGTCGATCAGCTATTTTTGGCAAAGATAAATTATGTACTAGATCAAAAATAGGAGGGGGCTTAGTGTAGATGTCCGGGGTAATCCAGTCAACTAGTGGTTAAAGAGAATAGCCTCATCTTCACATACACTGACAGTAGTGTTTTGCACTCTTGCTGGCTGTGACTTGAAAGAATTCACTTGTGTTTGTATTTCTTTCAAATAGTTGTCATGACGACTGTGTGGGTTAGTAGTGTGTCACCGGGTTAAATCCACACCTCAGTCACCTGTCCTGTCCCACAGTCACCTATCCTGTCTCTCAGTTACCTGTCCTGTCTCTCAGTCACCTATCCTGTCCCTCAGTCATCTCTCCTGTCACACAATCCAAACTGGACAAACTGGTCACTCTCTGGATTATACTACAGCTAAATGCCATGTTATGTGCTGGTTAGAGAGGTGCCACTGGCCTGTGTGTGTGTGTGTGTGTGTGTGTGTGTGTGTGTGTGTGTGTGTGTGTGTGTGTGTGCGTGCGTGCGTGCGTGTGTGTGGTAGTACTGTAGTATGAGTCATATTTGGAAGTAAGGACTTCCAAACTGCTTGGCAACTGAACAACAACTTAGATACAAGCCTAGATACAAATTCACAATGCAACGTGATGCTTGTAGATTTACTATTTTCCAATAGCCAAAGTATAAAACGGCTTCCTCATTTTTTCTGGGGTCCCCCTGGAACCCCACCCAAGGACCCCTGGGGATCCCCAAACCCCACTTTGAGAACCACCAACCGCGTACAGTAGGAAGGTACCAGTGTCGGAAAAAGTACATTTCTTTAGGTAAAAGTATCAATACTACAATGAAACACTCTGTTACAAGTGAAAGTCGGGTAATCAAAATGTACTTGAGTGAAAGTACAAAAGTATTGGCATCAGATTATACTTAAAGTACCAAAAGTAAAAGTACTCATTATGCAGAATGTCCCGTTTCACAAGGTATCATATGTATAAAATGTATTAAAATATTTTGAAAATAGCAGATCTACAAGCTCACAACGCATCGCATTGGGACGTGTTGTGAGCTTGTAGATCGGCTCTTTTCATATAGCCAAAGTTTAAATAGGGCTGAAGTGGTTAATGTATGTTTTGTAATAATAATCAAAATATACAAAGTAACTAGTAACTAAAGTTTTCAAATAATTGTAGTGGGGTAAAAAGCACAATATTTGCCTCTGAGATGTAGTGGAGTAGAAGTAAAAGTTTTGAAAATTGGAAATACTCCAATTAAGTAAAAATACCTCAAAATTACAGTACGGTAGCCTACTTGAGTAAATGTACTTTACTTTTGCCACCCATGGAAGGTACAACTCAGAAAACATGCTGTGATGCCGTAAGTAAAGAGAGAGAGAGAGATTTGTCTACATAAGAAACAGTGTATTGTTACATCACAGGTTTACAGGTGCAAAGCAGTGGGTGAAATGATTCTATTTCTTCTGTACTCACCAACTTTGTCCACGGCCTTGTCCACAATACTGTCCGCTCCCTTCCCTAGGAATGAGGAGAAGAAAGACATGGTCCCACTGTGTGTCTCTGTGAGTCTCTGTGTGTCTCTGTGAGTCTCTGTGTATGTGTGTGTGACACAGTTACGACTGTTGTTGTGGCACACTGGGCTTTATAAAGGCTGGCACCCTCGTCCCTCAGGCCTAACCTGATTGGCCGGAAAGATCAGGGTGTGGCCAGGAGGGAGCTGATGTAGGGAGGGAACGAGGGAGGAAGGAGGGGTCGGGAGGAAGAGAGAGAGCCAGAGGGAAAGAATTTGACTGAACCAGATGGTAGCAAGGTGGAAAATGAAGGAGAGATGAGGACCCGGGGGATGGGAGGAGGGATGGACAGATGAGTAAAGGGAAGGCAGGATGAACCTGTTTCACAGGTTTTAAATCTTGATTGTCGAGAGAGATCTCTCTCACCCTTTCTCTGTTCCTCCCTCCATCCTTGTGTCCTACTGGTCTAGGGTCAACTTTCCTACTGTATGTCTTAGCAAAGAGAAAATATGATACCCATAGCTGTGTGTCTGCTGTTGTGTGTTGCAGTTTTTGGAGCTAGTTTAACAAACAAGCAGAGGTGGAAGAAGTACTCCCATTTTGCACTTAAGTAAAAGTACTAATACCACAGAAATACTCTGTTACAAATAAAAGCCCGGTATTCAAAATTTACTTGAGTAAAGGTACAAAAGTATTCGGATTAAAATATACTTAAGTACTGAAAGTAAAGGTAATCATTTTGCAGAATGTCCTATTTCACATGTTTCCAAATGTATACAAATGCTTTGAAAATTGCAGATCTACAAGCTCACAACGTGTCGCTTTGCTGCGCGTTGTGAGCTTGTAGATTTTGCAATAATAATCAAAATCTACAATGTAACTAGTAACTATTAACGAGTTTTCAAATAATTGTAGTGGAGTAAAAAGTACAATATTTACCTAATTATTTTATTTATTGAAAATTGGAAACACTCCAGTAAAGTAAAAAGTCCTCAAAAGTATACTTAAGTACAGTACTTAAGTAAATGTACTTAGAGTCACTTTTACCAGGCTTTGTTGACTGATTGCATTATAACAAAGGATTCACATTATATGACCACACATGAATACATGAACTCTGTCATCTGATGACAGCATGATAATATTCCTCTGTCAATATTTGATCATATATTGTAAGTGTGGCTCAAGGGCAGTGTCACAGTGAATAGGTGTGTGTGTGTGTGTGTGTGTGCGTGCGTGCGTGCGTGCGTGCGTGCGTGCGTGCGTGCGTGCGTGCGTGCGTGCGTGCGTGCGTGCGTGCGTGCGTGCGTGCGTGCGTGCGTGCGTGCGTGCGAGAGAGAGAGAGTCATCTTCTCTCTGTGTGGTCTTTAATGAATGTTTTGTGTCTACTGTTTACATTAAAACAGATCATTATAATGCTTTAATCCCTGTCTGTCTGTCTCAGAATGAGAGGACAGAATCAACTTTATTGTTACATCAAATCAAATCAAACTTTATTTATAAAGCACATTTAAAACAACAGAAGCTGACCAAAGTGCTGTACAAGGTTGAGACAAACATGTCAACAACAGGTGCCCATCGGTGCACAGACAAAAATGTACATTGTTAAAACACATTAGCGGATCAAGTGCAATTAAAAGCCAAAGAGAATAGGTGGGTTTTAAATAAGGATCTGAAAACCTCAATGGACTGGGCAGATCAGATGGGGAGAGGCAGGTCGTTCCAGAGCCTGGGAGCGGCAGCAGCAAAGGCGTGGCCGCCCCTGGCATTTTGGACCAGCTGTAAGCGTCTGAGGGATGACTGCTTTAAGCTGGTGTACAGGGAATTGCAGTAATCGAGTTGCCTCTCATGCATTGAAGGAGGCATGAGCTCTGCCCTGGCCTCCCTAGGTTGGCAGAGGGAAGGTAGTGCCCAGTATTACATAGACAATTGGCACTGGGTGTAAAAAAAGGGTTACAAAATCGTGGGATAAAAATTTAGAAAAAAAAAAGAAAAAAAAAAAGAAGTAATCGAGTTGTGAGGAAATATAGGCATAAATAGCTATTTCTAATTGTTGTCGGGGGTGATAGGCCTTAACATTGGCAAGAAGTCGGAGTTGGAAGAAACTAGCTTTGACGACGGAACTGATGTGTTTGCCCAATCTGAAGGCGTTGTCAAGGATTACACAGTGTTTGTGTGACAGACGTTGTGGCCGAATAATATAATCTCAGTTTTGTTTTGGTTGAGTGTCAGAAAGTTGTTGTCCAGAGTGACAGGGCAC
Organism: Gymnoscopelus braueri; assembly: GCF_963280865.1. NCBI lineage: Eukaryota > Metazoa > Chordata > Actinopteri > Myctophiformes > Myctophidae > Gymnoscopelus > Gymnoscopelus braueri. Next base: position 13,747,775 of record NC_137619.1, on the reverse strand, counting down.
AGGGAGGGAACAGGGTCAGGGGGGTGAAAGTGTGTGCTGGTCTAAGGTCGGAAATTTTGTCAACTAATTTTTTTTGGAAATTTACACAGAGTGCAGGTGAGGGTGCAATGGGGAGTTAAATATGTTAAAGAGGCGTTTTTTTTGCGACAAGATCAGAATTTAATTTAGTTTTGGCAGCTTTCACTGCCCTCTGGTAATCAGAGAAATGCATGGGATAGAGAAAACGTCAGTGACGGAGACAGTTATCCCAAAAGACAACACAAGGTCCAGTGTGTGGCCCGTGTTGGTACGGTGACGGATTGGGTGAGATTAAAAGCCTCATTGAGATTTAAAGTCCTTGACAAGGGGACGAGACTCACAGCAGACATGGATTTTGAAGTCGCCACATATGACCACGTAGTCATAATTAATCATAATCCAGGATAAAAAGTCACTAAAATCATTAATAAAACATCACGCATCACAGGTTAAAGGGCCATTCAAACATCTGACAAAATAATACAATGGTGAACAATATATATTGTATTATTTTTATAGTTGGTGTGAACTCTGCCATCCACTTCACGGTTGTTAGAACTATATTTTTATAGTTATCTTTATAGTTATAGTGCTCAGTGTGATTGGCACTTAACACATAACAGAAGTGGGTGAAATTCATTTTAGTGCAAGCTCTATTGTTTTGTTGTTGTTTTTTTTGGGGGGGGGAGCAAGGAGAAAAGAAATTAAACAGCAAAGAGAAAGATGTTGATGATAGGCAAACATCTGACATGTCTAAATACCTGTATACACACTGCATAATTCAGCTCGTACCGTATACAGTAAATGAGCTTAGACATAAGGTGCATAAGGTTAGATCACAAAGAACTGAACTGAACTGTCCACAGTCCAAAAAATTGTACCACATTATAATAGTAATACTAATTAGTGAGGACCAATGATGAAGATAAGTTGAAAATGAACACAAACAACAATGTTATGAGTTGAAGGAGGCAGTTTAACAACGCAAGCAGTCCTAGACTTTTTTCCTAGACTTTTTTCATTTAATCTGCAGTCAAATGAGGTGTGCTTTCTGAATTGTGTGTAGCGCAAGTATCATGGTCAGTATCCTGTGACATGATACTGACCATGATATACTGACATGATATTGACATGATACTAACATATACTTACCATGATTGAATACTTTATTGGACAGAAATGCAAACAGCACAAGGTACAGTCACACATTTGGGATAAAAGGATAGCACAAAAAAAGTCCTGGGACTTGTTTCCATTGTGATATTGACATGATACTGACTGAATGAGAGGTGGACAGTAACTGAGTAAATTCAATTGAGTACTGTAGTTAAGTACATATTCTGAGGATCTGTACTTTACTTGAGTATTAGATTTCTTTGATACTTATTATCTTACTCGAGTACATTTCCAAGACAAATATTTTACTTTTACTCAAGTAAATTTCTAGCAAGGCTAAAAAGTACAAGTTACTTTTAAGTTCGCTGGTTGTTTTTTCCCCCTAAAATGCAATTGGCCACACGCTGTTCGTCAAAGAAGGAACAGTGTGCGCCCACGCGCACACGGCCGAACGTTGACGCACACATCTGAAATCTCCACTCAGTGCTCCACTCAGCCTCTGTCAGTCCCCTCAGACGCAGAGCTGTGTGTTTGTGTGTGTGTGTGTGTGTGTGTGTGTGTGTGTGTAATCGCTCACGTTGTAGACTGCTCGAAAAAAAAAAATCCATTGAACGGACTGTATGAAAGCTCTGAAACCTGTTTGACACTGCAAGCAATGAACAAGTTCTGGAGCATATGGATGCAATTAAGTCCTTTTTTCTAGTGCAAATAAAACAACATTAAGACATTGCATTAGAATAAGAGATGGGACATTTGACTCGTAGCTGTGTGTGTCCTGTTGAGATATTGGTTTTGTTGGCCATTCTACACAAAGTAATAGGAATTTGTCATCATAACCCTCTTACGGTTCACTCATTGATGGAAAATAGGGGAGAAACATTTAGAAAGGAGCCCAGGTACAGTACCAAAAAGTTGCCAGTTTTGGATGTGATTGTTTACTAAGCACGGTCAAAGTGTGAAGCTATGGGCCCCAAACAGATCCCCTGGACACAAACATACAAAGTACACTTAGCTCTATGCATGCGTGATGAGAGTTCAGACTGGACAACACAGTCTCACTGCCTAGAAGTCACATGTTGACTTTTGTGCAAGTAGGAACAGCGTGCAAGTAGTCACATTGTGACTTCCCAGCATTATCAGCCTTGTCAGCTGAAAAGACATGGGAAGTCACATTATCAGCCTTGTCAGCCTTCCAACTCGGACCAGCTGTTAACAGAAAAAAGAAAATAATAATGCTGGGAAGTGGGCCCCAAACAGATCCCCTGGACAACAAAGTACACTTAGCTCTATGCATGCATGATGAGAGATCAGACTGGACAACACAGTCTCACTGCCTTTTGTGCAGAACCCCTTCCAGTCACAATGTGACTTCCCAGCATTATTATTTATTTTTTTCTGTTAACAGCTGGTCTGAGTTGGAAGGCTGACCCTGTTTCCCGTCGGAAGACTGTTTCTCCTGCTGTTCCTGACCCTAACCCTAGAGGTGGCTTTTGCCCCAGATGCTGTTGATGTGTATTTTATTAGCACAAAGCAATATGTTCAGCAAAACTCAATTTGTTCTTTTCCAGAATAATGGGCATCAACACACTAGTTCACGTTGTAGACTCCTCGTAAAAAAAAGAATCCATTGAAGTAGATAGGGACAGCACTTGTTGTCGATGCAAGCATAACACTTTAGATCCCTTTTGAGAGTTTAAAACTATCAATTCCAGCGGAGTTTGGTGCTAGCAGTTAGCACATAGCAGTGACATAATTATGGTACTTGTTTGCCTTGAATATTCATCAAAGGCAGAGTGACATGGTTTGTTTTTCGCCTTGAAAACAATGAAAGGCATACAATGTTGCTATACTCAGTATGCCAAAATTGTATGCCTTTCATTCACGTTTCCCCATTCAGACAGTATGGCATAATGTCTGAATGGGGAAACGTTTATATTTTATTAGGACTCATAGAATCACAAAATGTCCCTGGGACCCATTCACCCACTCCTGGGTCCTGGCACCCACTATAACTACATTGAAAACCTAACATCACTGCTACTGCTTGGATGTTGGATTTTTGCTTGGATTTTTGTTGCATTGGAAAGAGGCTGAGGCTTTAGACATATTTTAGTATTTTAGTATATTTAAATGTAATATTTTGTGGTTATTTGGTTATTTTGTGCTACACCGCTAGGCTATAAAGATATTAATTTAGTTTACTCGTTTTGAAACAATGCTGCACTAATTTAACTTGTGATAAAAAAAAAAAAAAACAGCAATTAATTGATGTGAAAAATAAGAAATGTACATTTACTTTTACTTGTACTTAAGTAAAAAATAAAAGCATGTACTCTTGATTACTTAAGTATATTTAAAAGCAAGTATTTTTTTTACTCTTACTTGAGTAACATTTTGACTGAGCTACTTTTACTTGTAGTGGAGTAAATTTAACCATTGAGTATCTGTACTCTTACTCAAGTACTGGGGTCGAGTACTCAGTCTGTCCACCTCTGCTGACCATGATGACCATACTGGATATTGGATTGGGGGCACTGGCCTAAAAAAGGTTGAGAAACACTGGTTTAACCAGAAGCACAGGAAGTACAGGAAATGCAGGGAGTAGGGCTACAGGAAGTCCCTGTAGGCTGGACAACATAACGATCAGAGTCTAATGGTTATCATGTTTGGCAGCTTCTTTTTCCAGGTGTTATCTCTTTGTGAGATGGAGATAACACCACTCTTGTCCAAGCCTGATAATAAATGTTAACATAAAACATGAGAATGATTTCTTTTATGTTGTACTAAATACTAATATTATAGTTATACATTTTATCTTCCTAGTCTACTACATTGATAGGCTAGATGAATCGGTGCTCCAATGTGGACTTCATGTAGCCTATCTATGAGCGGTGGTCCCCAGTTGATGACCCTGCAGCAAAACGTTTTGGTATGCGGTCAGGTTTAGGCCTGGCTCAGGGAAGAGGACGCCCCTGCCATGCATAGTCCACCGTGGACTTCCATGACTTCCATTATAAAATTGAAGTAGACACTTTTGTGGCCTACTGGCAGTGTGCACGAGAAATGTGGCGCTGATCGGTCCAGTGGTTTGATTATCTCCAGTAAATCGTAGACAGACAGACCTGCCTCCTCCAGCCACGGCGTAATACAAAAAAAAGTTGTATGTGTGTGTGTAGGGTTTTGGTAACGTGGGCCTACACTCCATGTGTTACCTGCATCATTTTGGAGTGTGTGTCCCCACTGCAATAGAGTGCCTCTGTTTGTGTACATTGTGTCCCCATTTTGTCTCTGATGATGTGACTGGCCACAGGTGTGCCTCTGCCCCGCCCTTGCTCTGCTCCAGGAGTCTGATTGCACTGAGTGCCGTCACCTGCAGGACCAGCAGAGCCTGGTTGGGTGACAAGCTCCTGATACTATAAACACTGTGTTTCTGTGTATATTAAGTGTTGGGTCATGAGTTGTTTGTCAGGTTCCTTGTTGCCAGTGTCAGACCTGAGGCCGATTCTACTAATGCCTTCTAAATCAGTAGTTCTCAAACTTTTTTAATGTTGAGGACCCCCAAAATGATATATATTGGCCACGAAACGCGGCCCATCTGAAAATGTTTTGTGCCAGCCTGCCAGGGACCCCCCTAGAAGAGAAGATATGTGTTAAAAATTTCAAAATTATTCAAAAAATTTCAAACACTTAAAAAAATGTTACAAAATAACAGATGTACAAGCTTGCAGCGTGACACAAGGTGACGGCACTGTGAGCTTGTATCCCCCCTCCTCTCCCCTCTCCCCTCTCCCCTCCCCTCCTCTCCTAGTCATGGCTCTGCACACACGTCATGCGAAGGCAAAAACGTTATGCGAAGCCCTGCCAATCAATCAGTCAAGCAGAGGGTCTGATTGGCCTATCAGACCCTCAGCTTGACTGATTGATTGGCAGTGCTTCGCATAACGTTTATTCTGGACTTCGCATGACGTGTGTGCATGACGTGTGTGAAGAGCCAAGACTCATCATCATCCTATCCTACTATTACAATTGAAAACCCCGGACGTAGATTTCAATTATAGTAGTAGGATAGGATGATGATGATGATGATGATCGTGTGTGTGTGTGCATACATATATAATGCGAGTTGTCGTGTGACCCTTCCCTCTTCTCCAGGTGACTTTCCTGTCACACCAGTTTGACACAGGAAAATGTACTGTAGCTGGGGGGCAGTTAGTGACAAGTCAACAAATCACTTTAAGTGCTGGACATTCAAAAGAAGAAAAACAATGCTATAATTTGGCATTCTCCTAAATAATACACAATGTTGGATGGATAATGGATGTTTGAACAGCTAAATGTGTCCCGCCCCCACATTCCCATATACTCAAGGCTGTGACGTCAGGCGTGAGAGAAGATGCGCGCGCCCTGGTAAACTCACCCAAGGGCAAATTCAACATGCAAACAAATACAAGGATACACAGCTGAAAAGCCTGTTTATTTCCCTTTTAAATGGGTGTGTTACGGACATGCATTTGTGGGATGAGCAGCACAGCAGAATAAGCTGTTTGGAATTGGCAGAGAAGAGAGAAGATCATCCTGCATGTTCCTTACAAATGCACAATTTAAAAGGGAATTAAATACGCGTTCCAATGGTATAACATATGTTGCCAAGAAGTAATGTTCCAACAGAGAAATAATCTATAATTATTCATTCCAAACTTTTAGTTCGATGTTTAAATATCTGAACATGTCCCTTATCTTTTTACCTAGAAAATAAATGGTGGTGAATATGGTGACCACCAGAGGGCAGCCAAGAGCAAATATTAGAGAAAGATGTGCTTATCTCTAGTGCGTGTGCGTGTGCGTGTGCGTGTGCGTGTGCGTGTGTGTGTGTGTGTGTGTGTGTGTGCGTGCGTGTCCCCTCCTAGTCATGGCTCTGCACACACGTCATGCGAAGTCCGGCATAGATCTTATGCGAAGCCCGCCAATCAATCAGTCAAGCTGAGGGTCTGATTAGCCTATCAGGGAAGCCCTGCCAATCAATCAGTCAAGCTGAGGGTCTGATTCCTAAAATTCACAAAACCCTAGAGAACCCCCCTCCACCCCATTGTGTCCTCCATAGGCAGTCTCATAGGCAGTCTCACTGAGCCCTTGTCTCAATATTTTGATCATCACAAAACATGTGCTAAATTTGCCGTCCTAAATAATGCCGTCCTATCTCGCGGGACACCACTGACGTTCTGAATCTAATTCACATCTATTTCACAATCTAGTTCACATTTCAACAGCATGTTGAAATGTGAACATGCTGATATACTAAATTAGCTTCACTTGATTTACAGAGTCTTTATACATGCATACCGCATGATGTTGGTCTAGAAGCCATTTCCCACTACCTAGATACACGCCCGGCACACATCATGCCCCCCTCATCTTTTTTGACTGAACTCGCTGAGATTATTCTGTCTAATAACTTTTTCAAGTAGCCTACTCTGGTAACTTGTATTTACAATGCCAAGGGACTGCTATGGGTAGTGCTTTTGCCCCGTCATATGCCTGTCTGGTTATGGGTTTTTGGGAAGAACGATTTATACATGTCCTGTGTGTGAATTATGAGGAATATACTGCAATTTAATTTCCAAGGTGCATGTGCATGTTTGTATTATGTATAGGCTACTCGCATGGGCATCTGGAAGGGCACCGGAGATGAGCTACAAGCGTTCCTCCTGTATGTAAACTCCACCACTAGGTACTTAACCTTGGTGTCTAACAACAATGAAATCAATTTCTTAGCCTAATAAGCTGTTTGGAAATGGCAGAGAAGAAAGAAGAAAGAAGTTCCTTACAAACCATTTGAAAGGGAATTAAACACACGTTCCAATGGTATAACATATGTTGCCAAGAAGTAATGTTCCAACAGAGAAATAATCTATAATTAATTATTAATTCCAAACTTTTTGTTCAATGTTTAAATATCTGAACATGTCCCTTATCTGTTTAACTAGAAAATAAATGGTGGTGAATATGGTGACCACCAGAGGGCAGCCAAGAGCAAACATTAGAGAAAGAGATGACGTGTGTGTGTGTGTGTGTGTGTGTGTGTGTGTGTGTGTGTGTGTGTGTGTGTGTGTGTGTGTGTGTGTGTGTGTGTGTGTGTGTGTGTGTGTGTTGTGTGTGTGTGTGTGTGTGTGTGTGTGTGTGTGTGTGTGTGTGTGTGTGTGTGTGTGTGTGTGTCTGTGTGTGTGTGTGTGTGTGTGTGTGTGTGTGTGTGTGTGTGTGTGTGTGTGTGTGTGTGTCTGTCTGTCTGTCTGTCTGTCTGTCTGTCTGTCTGTCTGTCTGTCTGTCTGTCTGTCTGTCTGTCTGTCTGTCTGTCTGTCTGTCTGTCTGTCTGTCTGTCTGTCTGTCTGTGTCTGTGTCTGTGTCTGTGTGTGTGTGTGTGTGAGCCATGGACCCAGGCAGCAGTAAAGACTCACCTGTCCCAGGTAAAGCTTTTTAATGTAGAATTACTGTGAGTGTGGGATTCTGACATTTGTACATAAATATCCTACATCTAAATACAGGTTTAATGTAGGATTACTGTGAGTGTGGGACTCTATGCTTTGAATATTTGCACATACATATATCTACTTTTACAAATGCAGGTTTAAACAAACAATTATTTGACGTATTGTTATGTATTGGTGCTTGCAATGGTAATTCAACCTGCAGAACTAACTATATTAGTTCCATATTGATAACACTTCCTCTGAGGCCCTCTATAATGCATTACAATCATCCTACTATACAATAAAGAAATGCCAGTCTGTTCTTCTGTCTGTATACCATTTTTTATATGGTACACATATCCAAAGCGCCCTCCGCTCATATAACGCTGTCTGTGGACACGGCCTCTTACCAAAATGGTAACACTGTATGCGAAGGTCGGGTCTATAATGAGTTATAACCACATCTATAGTGCATTATAATGCACTTATAAGGCATTATAACACTTGTTATACATGCTTATAATTATGCATAGCAACTTATACCAAGGTTTAGTATTTTAACTTATAATAATATAATGTATTTGTTCTCTCAGTGGAACAACACATAACTACCAGGTAACACTTTAGGTAAAGGTCGGGTCTCTAATGCATTATAATCACATTTATAATGCATTATAATGCATCACAATGCATTATAATGCTTCATAACACTCATTATAAAGGTTTAATTATGCATAACCACTTATAACAAAGACACTTTATAACGAACTAAGTTAAGGTGGTTATAATGTGCTGTTCCACTGAGCTTATGATGCATTATGACCATCACTTATAATACGTTATAAACATTGTTATACGTTTTCATACATGCTTATAAATATGTATACAGAGTGTTATAATGCATTATAAATGTGATTATAATGCATTATAGACCCGACCTTATTAATATAAAGTGTTACCCTGTAACCGTGACAACAAAGCATATCCTATAGCCTGTGGGGACCGTAACCGCGACAACAGAGCCCATAGCCAGTGGCTGAAACCATAGATATATATAAAGGCTAGATGGCTCAAGGGGACGGCGCAAGCGTAGCTCAACCGCGGCCATCTTGAAACAGTCATTCATAACATTATGTCTATGGTGCATATACTTTGAAATAACCATAGCGTGCTCAATTTTCATCCGATTTTCAAACGGTTTGGTGTGTTGTAAACACCAAAGATGTAGTTATTATACTGCATACTTATAATTATAATCACGTTTTTTTTTTTTTTTTATAATTTTATAATTTTATAATTTTATTACATCTTTGGTGTTTACAACACACCAAACCGTTTGAAAATCGGATGAAAATTGAGCACGCTATGGTTATTTTAAAGTATATGCACCATAGACATAATGTTATGAATGACTGTTTCAAGATGGCCGCCATGTGGCAACGTCGTACTCCATTAGCCAGCAGCGCGGGTGAGTCATCTAGCCTTTATATATATCTATGGCTGAAACACCACTGCTTACAGTTAGAAAGAGTTCACAAAAAAAAACACAAACAAACATTTTGGGGAAAGTGATAAATGTCCTTCGTCACTATCTTCATATGCTAATGGTCAATGCCTGTGTGCAAGTTCAGATCAATTGCTCAACCCACACTGATGTAGAAAAATGAGGAACAGACATAAGGACATGACTGAGGTTTTGTAATTTTATTGCAGGATTTAACTCTCGCGCAGCGCGCGTGCGTGAGTGACAGGTGGCCCCCCTTAGAATAATTAATGCCCCCCTGCTGATTACTGTCTGCAGCCGGCACTGGTGTGTGTGTGTGTGTGTGTGTGTGTGTGTGTGTGTGTGTGTGTTTGTGTGTGTGTGTGTGTGTGTGTGTGTGTGTGTGTGTGTGTGTGTGTGTGTGTGTGTGTGTGTGTGTGTGTGTGTGTGTGTGTGTGTGTGTGTGTGTGTGTGGGTGTGTGTGGGACGGGTGGGTGGGTGTGACAGATCCTTCTCAAAAAGTTCCTGATAGACGGCTGTGTTTTCTCTGGACTTGATACAACACAGTGGACCAACACGGTATAATATAACTAGAGGGCGGATTGCCCCGCCCCCAGCTATCATTTCAATGAATGTGCTCAGTGGCGTTTTGAAGCACCCGGAAACCTGCCGGAAGTAGAATTATTGGTTTGATTTTGTACCCCCATAGAGTTATGAGCATGCGCACTAGTGTCCTTTTTGCGTTCTACGGCAGCCCGTGTGTCAAGGATTGAACGCGATATATTTATTAAATACACTCGAGATGCCTATGTATAACTAAATGCATATGTGTTTATGTATAATATGTTTACATATTTATATCTATATATATAAATATCTCTCAGCATGTTTTGCGCGTGCATGTATTTCTCCCCGCCTGCAGTTCCAGCTTTGGCCACTGGGGTGGCAGCTTCAATGTTTCTCAGCAACTCTGGGGGCTTGACCAACACCAGCAGATGACATGGAACACTGACAGTGAAAACTTAGCACTGGAGTGAACACAGCCATCTTTGAGGAGATTTTAGAGCACTCTGTGCTTCCGTATGTTGACAAGCTTTATGGAGATGCTGATTTCCTTTTCCCACAGCACAGATGGTCGACATTTCTGTATTATAAATCTTTTTTTCTCATGTAATATTGTAATATTTTGAGATATGGATTTTTGATCAACATTAAAACAAAAAAGGTTTTAAATATTTCACTTTATGCGCAATGAATGCAGAATATATGAAAGTTTCACTTTTTGAATTATATCACAGAAGATTTTTTTTCCCCACAAGATACAATTCTTTTTAGAAGGATCTGTATACTCATGTTTGGAAGCTTGGCTGTATGAACTTACTACAATAGTGGCCTGAAAATCGCTGGCATGACAAAGAGCCAAACAACTTGCTAGCCTACTGCTCTGTTTCAGCTATAGGCAGTTTGTCCGTGTGGAGGAGAAGGTGCTATATGTGTACCCTTGAGTGTCCATGAACTGTTTAACCCTATTATATTTGTTTCCCTGTAAATATTTATAAATTCAAATAAATTATTAAAGCGTGTGTGTGTGTGTGTGTGTGTGTGTGTGTGTGTGTGTGTGTGTGTGTGTGTGTGTGTGTGTGTGTGTGTGTGTGTGTGTGTGTGTGTGTGTGTGTGTGTGTGTGTGTGATCCATTGGAACACAGGTTATTTTTCCCCATTTCCTGAAAAGTAACAGTTTTGGACATACTGTACTAGGTTTTTTCCCAACAGTGGTTGATAGGCTATGTATTATGTGCAGAGAGAGGCTACACAGAGAGGCTGTTCTTGGCTCTGTCTGCTGTGCTAGAGCAGGTTTAAATAAATGATAGCGTACTGGAGCTCCAGAGGTGAGTGCCCCAATTCCTGCCAGCTCACGTCCTGCAGTCTGAGAGCATTCCTTTCCTTTGCCATCCTCTCCTTTCTGCATAGGAGATAATCATTTTTTTAAAATCTTAGATGATTTACACACTTAGAGCATGCCCGCAGTCCTAAAGGGGTCATAGTTTAACCACAGATGCAAATAATAATAATAATACATTTTTGTGTGTTTTATATCAGAAGTCCCTAAAAGTCTTACAATTATTTCCTGTCAAACAAACACAAACGTAATGTGTGATTCCATCAGTAGGTCCGAAGATTCCAAACCAATTTCAACAAATAATTTGACGGGCCCTTCTCAATCAATCTGCTAGTGAAAGATTGTGGATGTGGCTTTACAAACACACACAGCTAAACAAACATTTGTTTACAGACATTTGTTAATAGACAGTTAGCTACAGAACTCGCTGTTCTGTTGTCGTTTTTAGATGTGATATGAACCTCGCTGGGTCCCTTTCTTCCAGATAGCCAATCAGAGTCAGGTATTGGCTATAGGGCGGGGCAAGACGCAGTGTGCTTCAGCAAAGATGGCAGATATAGAAAGATAGGCCACCCCAATTATAGCCACTATAGAGACGAAATGATACACAAATGGCATACAAATGGTCTCCTAAGTGGGTGCCGTCTGACGGCAGATCTCACAAACGTCCTATGTTTACTGGTGCTAGATCTCACGATAGTGTGTTGCTGGGATGGAGGAAGGACGATAAATAAAGTAGATTTTCTCCTGATTTGTCTCTCTGAACAAAAATTTAAGTGTTTCAATGTTCGGACAATAATTGTGTGGCTTGTGGGGAGTGGGTCCAATATTTAGTTAAATGACCATGGGGTATACTCGTACAGAAACTGTGTTCACGTTCACGCCAATTGGAATGAATAGAGTCCCACCTAATTCCGGTCTCCTAAAAAGGCAGCCACTTACATCATGCACATATACGGGAAGTAAACCGGAGATGGCATGTCTTTCTTTTTTTCTGGTCTTGGGCTTCGGTCAGTGAACGACCCGCCCCCAACCTGTCCCATCCATGTGATTGGTCCAGCCCCCTGTTTCACTAGGAAATACCGTATGTCACCATAATTGTCACAAACAGCCATTTCAGCTGGTCTTTAAGCCCTAATACTTCGTTGTACGATGTATAGCGAAAAAACCATATCGCCTCTGTCTTGTGGAAACCTCTTCTGCCCAAAACTGTTACTTTTCAGGATTCAAATAAAAAAATATCAAAAGTAGCAGATCTACAAGCTCTTAACGCCTCACTTAAGCGCCACGTTTAGAGCTTGTGGATCTGCTACTTTTGATGCTTTCGTGTGACGCTGTAGGATGATCAAGTAAGAGCTTTAATTTGCACATTGTTGCTGCCCGACAGCAACGATATATAAAAACATTGTGACCTGGTAGATGCCGAAGCAGAACAGGCGGAATTCAGCCACTTGACAAAATGAATACGATTTGAATGGATGGAGTCCAAATGACGGGAGGTTTGCTGTCACAGTGAAATCAGAACAAAACACACAGGTACACCATTTTGGATTTTTGAAACAAAATTTTATAATTTCATTTCACTTTCTATTGTTTTATAAAAGAAGCTTTGACATCAACACAAATTAATAATCGTGTGTGTGTGTGTGTGTGTGTGTGTGTGTGTGTGTGTGTGTGTGTGTGTGTGTGTGTGTGTGTGTGTGTGTGCGTTTGCGTGCTTGCGTGTGTGTATGAGTGTGTGTGTGTGTGTGTGTGTGTGTGTGTGTGTGTGTGTGTGTGTGTGTGTGTGTGTGTGTGTGTGTGTGTGTGTGTGAGATATTCTGTGTCAGTAAGGCAACATGCAGTCTCACAAATCACTTCAACAACAAAACTGTAAATGGATTAAAACCTTTTTTGTTGTTGTCACGTCACCAACTAACAGGGGGGGGGGGGGGGGGCGGGACCATGGTTTGATTGACAGCGGGAAGAGGTGTGGCCTGTATGGTGGCAACTTTATGAAAGAGGGCCCCTCATTGGCCGGTGAGCTCAGTGTAAAATGAAGGAGTGATTATTGAAAGCTGATGTCATAGCGCTCGCTTATCGATCTCTGAGGAAAAAACCGTGCCAGGACTCTGACACGAATAATAAACCTTCACTCAAATTATTCCAGGCAATTAGCTTGAAAGCCACTAAGCAGATTCCCTCTTGAAGGCTGTGTGTGTGTGCGTGTCTGTGTGTTTGTGTGTGTGTGTGTGTGTGTGTGTGTGTGTGTGTGTGTGTGTGTGTGTGTGTGTGTGTGTGTGTGTGTGTGTGTGTGTGTGTGTGTGTGTGTGTGTGAACGAGCGTGCGTGCGACGGCGTACATGGGTGAGTTTGTGTCAGCAAATAATATAATTTCAAAGCTGAAATGAGTGTCTACATAAACAAAGAGCCACTCTGCCAAAAATCATGTTTTTTTCTGTGCAGTGTTTTGAAGTTTACCCATGAAAACCCTGCATATACTTCTAAAGCAGTGTCTCCCAAACTATGGGTCAGGACCCTTTCTTAACATAAAAGTAATCATAATGATCTTAAAAACAAAAACCCCATTAAAAATGTAAGAAATAGTGACAATAGCAGATCCACAACCTCAAAATGATGTGTCACATCACTATGAGGTTGTAGATTTTCACTATTTTCACTATTTAAATGGGGCCTACACCTGGTTAATTCATAATACATTTTGTGTTTGTTTGGGTCCTGGGGAGACATGTTGTGATGTTACACATTAAAAGCCTCAAGCATTAAACACCTACGTGGCCGTCACCGGATGGTCTGTTGTCCAATCAGAGGATGAGTAAACGCATACCAGGAAACCACACACAAAAAATAATTCAGGGTGTTTCGCCCAGGGACCATCCCTGGGCGAAACCATCCATACCATCCATAACCTTTACCAGAAACCTTAACCTCACAGAAACAATGCCTAAACCTATAACCTTAACCTCGCAGAAACTATGTCTATAAACCTAACTTCAAAACCATGCCATTGCGAGGCAAAACACCCTGAAAAGAGGGACTCTCTTTTTTTTATGGGGAGTGGGGTCTTTAATCCTGATTCGTTCTCCACATCGTATGACTGAAGCATAACTTATGCATAACTGTATGTGTGTGTGTGTGTGTGTGTGTGTGTGTGTGTGTGTGTGTGTGTGTGTGTGTGTGTGTGTGTGTGTGTGTGTGTGCGCGCGCATGTTGGTCCGGTGGCATTAATATTTGGCAGCTTATTAACAGCATCGCTGAGGAAAACGTTAGGGATGGCAGGTATAACGTTAGCAGACAGATTGACACCACGAACGGCTAGTAATAAGGGGGGGGAGGGGGTGCAGGCGTGGTCTCTCTCGCTCCCCCTGTCTGCATGTCATCGTTGCCGTCTCACTCCTTCTGTCCTCTTCTCACAAGACAGGAACCAGGGGGAGGAGGGGTTCACTGCTGCACCACACTAAGGATGAGATTCTGAGGGGTGAGAGAGAGAGAGAGAGAGAGAGAGAGAGAGAGAGAGAGAGAGAGAGAGAGAGAGAGAGAGAGAGAGAGAGAGAGAGAGAGAGAGAGAGAAAGAGGCGGTGAGAGAGAGTGTTTGTTTGTCTGTCCTATCTGCATCATTGCAGCATCAGGGTGATGTTATCACTCCTACAACAGTTAGGCCTGTCACAATTACTATATACTCGCCTAATCACAATTACTTGAGATAATCACAATGATCTTGCATGATCGGCATGGTCGTTTCCATGTTGAGAAAGGTTTATACATTTTTTTTACATTTAAAAAAAATATTTGAAATAGCAGATCTACAAGCTTGCAGATCTACAAGCTCACAGATTGACAAGCTCACAACAGATCTACATTGTAGATCTATTTCCACTATTTTGTAACACATTTTCATACAACATTTTGATCGACTTTATTTTGATTATTCGTATCGGCCATTGTCAGTCATTTATTTTTGTACTTAAGTTTTTTCCCCGTGCAGCTTTTGTTTACAAGGCCTAAAAGCCACACAATTAAATCATTAATTGCAATTATTTGTATGGCAATTCATCGTCAAGTAACTGTCATAATCGTGACAGCCCTACGTACAGTAAGAATGCATGCATGGGCTGATTTCAAGGACACCTGCTGGAAATGATCAGAAGTCTACCCTGAAAATATGAGTAAAGCTGGGGGAGATCCCCCGGGGAGATATTATACTGACTAAATGGTTATTTTGAGTATGTTAATACCATATAACTAGTACATCTGCAGTAGTTGGAGGTGGTATCTCTATTCTTCCATTGAGACATTTAGACCCTGGTGTCGAATAAGGACACCTAGTTGGCAATGTCAATAAAGTTATTTGAAGCAGATTGGACACCAAACTTTATTATAATTTGAATAAATGTTGGCCCAAATTTACAATGAAATTGAGGATGATGATGAAAAGTAAATGAGGCTGTCAGTTGAAATTGAGGGCAGCCAGAGGTGGTGGTCTATGACAGGGTTTAATTAGCTGAGGGGATGGAGGGGAAAATCCATGCCTCTAATTTTATATCCAATTTTATAGAAGCACATGCAAACCAGCATGATACTCCTGCGTTATTGACGTGTACGTGTGTTTCTATTCATGTGAATGCTTGAATGTATCATACATTCATTCAGTAGAAACATTTCAAATTGAACCGAGTCATTTCGACATAAGCACACAACACACTATCATCCTTTACCGTCACCTTGCTAAAATGATGGCCTGTCATTTAAACTCATAAAAGAGTCAGAAAACAGGAAAAACGGAACCTAAAAAACTATATGATATTTCTTAATCATTTCACCCAAACATTTTATAACAGTATATTGACAGACAAATAACGCTGTCTGTCAGTTATGTAACATAAGAGGATTAAATGACGTAGGCCAATTTGTGTTTCGACATAGGCAATTGTAAATCTGAATTATTTCTGCCTAAAGTCCCATTGTCCTTGACTTAAGCAACATAAAATGGCCTGGGTCACACTCTTGACATAGGCAATTATACTACTGGGGTGGGAACAACATGATCTTTTCCATAATGATATAGGCATTTTACCAGAGATGGCCAGTGTCATAAAGATTTAGGCAAAAACACCATTTTCCTCAAAAAATATATCTTACATTCATAGACTTGTGTCCACTGTGGACATAAGTCCATGACACCTCTACAGTTTAGGGCTCTGTGTACGCATGCGTCATATGGTCTCACCTATTGAGCAGGCTCTGCAGTTCCTCCAAGGTCAGCCTGTGGGACAGACAGACAGACAGACAGACAGACAGACAGACAGACAGACAGACAGACAGACAGACAGACAGACAGACAGACAACACTGTTACAGTATATGTACAGCACGTACAGTACAATGCTAAATTAACACCTAAGTGGAAGATGCAGCACAGAGCAAGGCTGTAGCATAGATTGAACAGGGGTTAAGCTGGAAAAAAGAGCAACGGTAATACATTATATAATGTTAAGTGTTGAAAGTAAAGCATTGTAAATCGCATTGTAAAAGTCTAAGCAGAGATATAGTCACACCTGCAGGATACCAGGTAAATGTGGTTAATATAATACTAGCGGTTGAAAGGTGGCGTAAGTGATATGATTTTGTCAACAAAAACAAGATTCTTGATAAATAGTTAAAGCTCTATATTTATGGAGTGTTTGTTCGCCTCGGTAACAGGTCTTTCCGCCTCTTCAGCTCTTTAATAACATTTTCAGGACGGGACACCAATTTGATCCAATCAGGAAAGAGAACCACACAAAGATCATGTTTAATTCCAATCTTACAGTGTTCCAGTTCCAATCTTGTTTGCTATATTTCCCCCCATTTTGTTTCATCACTTCTACTTTCACTTGTTTATCCAGCTGTATTCTGTATTATGTTCTCTCTCCTGATTGGTTAAAGTTGGTATCCTGACCTGAAAATGTATTTTCTGTATATTAAAGAGCTGGGGAGGCAGTTACTGAACAAACACACTATAATGATCATTACTATGGGTATATAGAGCGATTTAACACTTACTAACTAAATATCACTTACACTACCTTCTCAACACCAGGTGAATGTGGTTAATAGAATACAAGCAGATTAATGTCCACAACTGGTGAATGTTGTTAACCAGCTTCTAAGAAGATTGAATTTAAAGCCTTCCGTTGAAGAACCATACAATTCAGTTTTGACTTATCTTGCAATATCAGTCTTATACTGCAGACATATTATTGTAATTAATGTTACTCATTACCTGAAAGTACACAACAAATTCTGTATAATACTTATCACTATCATGGGATTTGTAATTGTACATCTTACAGCTGTTATATTCAGTATTTTGGATTTATATGGTTCTTTGAACAGAGGCTTCAGTTGTTGAACAGGCATCATTCACATAATCAGACAAGACAAGACAAGACAATGTCAAGACATTTCCACTGTCGACAATATGCACATTTTTCATCCATGCATCGTTAGTTTTAAATGTCAGAATGAGGCTTGATAATTGCTCATGCTTTTGGAGCGACATTATTCCATTTGATTTGACTGGCCTCGGGCTGTAATCATGTTATGGAAATGAAAGTTGTATCATTATTTGGTTACAGAGGTTTTCAATATTACAATGTCATGTTTGCTGATTGGATTATGCTTATTTCTCTGATCGATGCTAGTCAGAAAAGGAAATTACTGGTAAATGATTGGCTTTAACCGCTTATGCCTGATCTTATACTTTGGCTATTTTTTAATACATTTTGAAAATCGACAGAGCAGTATCTGTTTTGTCCTGCGTCAACACCACTGTTATCTAAGCCAGTATATGCGGTAAACGGGGTATAGAGTGTACCTCTGTATTGGGAAACAAGTGCTGATATACAGTATAATTAATCATAATTCATAACTTTCTGTAAAGCTGTATGATGACTCTGTCGGTTGGAAACCTCATTTATCCAAAACTGTTACTTTTCAGGAGCAAAACTAGGAAAAATTGCAGATCGACAAGCTCAAAACGTGTTGCTTTGCGGAGCGTTTCGAGCTTGCAGATCTGCTACTTTTGCTACTTTTGTGTGACCCTGTGATATGATCAAGTAGAGCGTTAATTTACGAAAAAACCCAAAAAGTATGGAGATAAGAGGTTTTTGCCCGACAGCAACGATATTAATAATGTGTGGTTGTCACATAATCCCAAGACACACCTGGACTAACCTACTTTGGTATAAAAATATCATTTAAGGTACTGTAAGCATTCATTCTTTCCAAGGAAATGGGGAATTGGAGAATAAGTTGCATATTATGGAAAAGTCACAATGTTTGAAGGAAAATGTAGGTCTATCTTTAATGTCAGTGTCACTGTCCTGTAATGTCTTGTTTAATGTCATGTTTTTATGTTATGTGTGGACCCCATCAGGAAGATTAGCTGTTGTTATGCACCAGTTAATGGGGATCCTAATAAACTCAATAAACTTTATACAAACTGCTGTTTTGCTCATATTAGCTCATATGCTGAAGTATGCGTGTGAAATGTTGTCAGACTGCTGTAGAGGCTTTCATTATTCCCCTTGGAGAGGAACATGCAGGAACTGTGTAAAACGTCAGCCCACTTGCTCAAGCCAGACAAAGTAAAATGTCTGAGTGGTGAAACTGAGAAAAAGTTGATCTCTGAAACGATTAATCAAATAATCAATTAATTGATAGTCACAAACATAGTTTTGACCTCTGAGTAAACATGTCAAACAATTAAAAAATATCTGACTTCAGACAAATTGGGATGAGCATTAATCATCCCAATTATATATTTTTTTCAAAATAATTGAAAAGCAAT
The DNA here is from genome assembly GCF_963280865.1 of Gymnoscopelus braueri. Lineage (NCBI taxonomy): Eukaryota > Metazoa > Chordata > Actinopteri > Myctophiformes > Myctophidae > Gymnoscopelus > Gymnoscopelus braueri. The sequence goes on along the minus strand of NC_137619.1, from coordinate 13,728,966 downwards.
CAATTCAAGTACAATCCTATATCCACAAATTGCTTACAAAAGACATTTTAGTAGTACACTAGACTAGATCGATCATATTAGTGGGGGGGAAATTAACAGGTTAATCGTTAGTTAGCCTACAGCCTTACTCAACAACAGCCATTTTGAAGGGTAAACACACAGCAACAACATTACTTGTGGGTCTATTTCATTTAATTGTTTTATAAACTAAATGAAACACACGCTACAATAGACATTATTACCTTCAGCCATGTTTACCTAGTCAAAATGGTTTTGCAGTGAAAAGGTTCATACACTCTCACAACCTCCACAAGGGGGCGATCACACAATGGTACAGATGCTACTACATAGACTTGGCAAAACAACACATCGGTCAAAACTGTGGGGCGCTTGTGGAGCGTACCTGTGTGCGTTGCTACCCAGGTATATATCATACTTTATACTTTATATTTTATATTTTAACGACTTAAACCCTCTATATTTAGCAAACTTGACCAGGGTCGGCTCAGTACTTGGTCCGCTTTTTTTCCCATCTACGCAAAAATCTTTGCTGAGTCAAAAATGGCATGCGTTGTGAGCTTATAGATCGTCTATTTCCAGCAAAAGTTTCCCCCAGAATAGGGATTTTGCAGTTCGAGAGGTTAACTTTTAACATCTAAAGATTTGACACGCAGCTCAAGAGAGGAGCACACTCCTGTACCATAAGAAAATGATGGTTTTGTTGGTGACTCATTTCTAGCTGTGGAAGCCAAACCACAGAGATAACATTTCATATTGATATTTCATAATTAATAATGTGTATTGAGTAAAAATGGTATAAAACCGAAATATTTGAAGAAGATAGATAATTGCTAAATTCATGTTTGTTTCATTGTATATGTATGTACAAGTATTGACATTAGAGGACTTTTGCTTTAAGAGAACATGTACCTTTGATAATTAGTGTTGATTAAGAACAGGTGTATATTGTGTCACCGTGACATGTTGATGATTAGGCTTATCAGTGGGACAGAGAGAGTCAGTCAGTGTCAGACAGTGTGGAGTTTGGAAGCATACAGTTTTTACAACCGTTTGGAGTGAATTATTTTAGTATAAGAAGAGTTTTTTGGGAAATATTAAAGTGAGCAAACGAGTAAGTCACATACTTCCAGTGGACAATTTAAGCCTCTACACTAGCAGACATCTGGGTGTGATCGCCCCCCCTAAGGCTGACCAATGACATTTATTTTGCAGCATCATGCCATGCAGTCCCACCCCCACCACCACCCCAAACCAATCAGGCACCTCCTGAGCCGCTGGTCCCGCCTCCTCCTGTTTCCGACAATCACCATAGATTTGGGGATAAAGAAAGACAACACTGGTTAAGAACAGTATGGACTGTATGGACAAATTCCAAAACATTTTACACCCACCCTTTGTTTGATAAAAAAATAGGCTACACACACACGCACGCACGTACACGCGCACACGCACACGCACACGCACACGCACACGCACACACACAAAACAAA
>NC_137619.1:13719955-13722455 GCF_963280865.1 Gymnoscopelus braueri | reverse complement strand
GACACGAAAAACAGTAGAAATCCCCCAAATTAAGTAGAAATCAAGGAGAAATTACAGTCAAGGAGGCGTCAAGGAGAAATGGTCAAAATCAAGGAGACTCCTTGAGAATCCAGGAAGGGTATGTCAGGTATATAAAGAGGAAAGCGCAATTAGACAATTGGAAACACCTGCTGATCAATTAAACCTGCACTGCTCTTTTGAGTCACTCCCACCATTTAAATCCAGAGCAAATTGTTAAATGAGTGAGAGCCCTCAAAAATGTAAAATAACAGCTTAAATCGGGGATGACCCAATAGCCGAATGGTTAGGGCACATACCACATGTTCCCAAAATGCCTTCTTCAGCGTATGCCTGGACGGACTGTTTGCTGTGTCATTCCCCTGCTCTCCACCTTTATCCAAACAAAGCATAACTGCTGATAAAATAATCCTTCCTCACTCACTGCATATGTCAATGGTCAAGTTCAGTTAATATGAACACATTGTGATCATTCATATCCTACTATCTTCCTACTGTAAAATGAGTCATGTCCTTCTGTCCTCATCCATTTGTCTCCTCTGTGGGTTGACCAATCAATCTGAATTTGCATATGAGCATAGCAGGGGAGTGAGGAAGCTGATCTTTTACTTTTCCCGAATTTAAGCTGTTTCGAAGCCTTTTGTGAACTCTCACTCGAGACTGCTGTGGGTGGAAATGCCCTCATTAATTGTTGTCCTCTGTGGGTTGACCAATAGATCTCAAAATGCACATGGACATTGACCAGACATCCGCGTAGATAACACCGACACCGACACACACACACACGCGCACACGCGCGCACGCGCACGCACACACGCACATGCACACGCACACGCACACGCACACACACACACACACAAGAAGAACCTACAGAATCGGTGTGTGTGTGTGTGGTCAATAAAGCACAGCAGCCTTATCAGTCTCATCAAACCACAGTTCTTGTGCTACAGTGACAAAACAACCAATCAGTGGACGGGGGACTGTATGGCTGATGTTCTCATGCATTTTTCTCCTCAGTAGTTTGATTCATTGATGTAGTTGAATAAGAAGTATGGAAATAAGTTCTCTAGCTCTTTTGTGTTGCCAGTGTTATTGAGCATTATTCTCGGTTCTCTCAGCAGCACAGAGAAAGAAATTGGGCCACAGAGACAGAGATGGAGAGAGAACCTTTTCTTCTGGTTATATGTTCCTCCATAAATAAGATATAATAAGACAACTTGCATAGTTAATCATCCACAGATATCCCAGGAGGGATTTGCATATAGTAACATACAGACATTCCTTCTTTATTCTCTTATAGTTTTATAGTGTGTTTTTTGGCCCCTGGGTTTATGTAGTACCCAGTATATTATATATATAGTAATGTCCACTACCCAGTATGATCATTACTACACAGCAGCTGTAGTAATGATCAACTCATCATCTGGGAGAGGATTGGTCATATGCAACAGTAGATGACATTTTAATGTAAAAAAAAAAAGTGAGAGGAGATCAAATATTGGGAAGAAACCTTGTATCTTCATACCGTATTTCAACTTTTTATACAGGTCTATATGTTTGTAAATTAATGCCCTACTTCATCAAACAGGTGTCGCACAAAAGTAGATTTACAAGCTCTCAGTGTAGATCAGCTATTTTAACTAATTGTACTTAAACATATTATATATAAAAGGTACGTTTCGAACATACAAGGTTTCCACCCGACATTTTTATGTAATAAAAACAAAGGTGAGGGAGGAGATAAAATATTGTATGTGATATTAAAGTAATGAGAGCATTGTGTGAATCTATGAAGTTATAAGAACAGAGTCAATAAAAAGGACATATTGACCATATGAGTATTTGTTTGAAATGCAATGTGATCAGTTCCTGTAGGCTATACTTGATGAAAGAAATCCAGGAAATGCAACCTCATATGATTCACTGATACTGTTACCTCTCCTCTCCTCTCCTCTCCTCTCCTCTCCTCAGAGGAATGACCATGCTTTCCTGTTAAAATCGCACAGTCACTGTTTGTCTTCTGTCATAAACTGAGAACCCATCAATTCCTCCTCTCCTCTCCTCTCCTCTCCTCAGTTATTTTTCACTTTCTTAAAAAAAAGAAGCGGAGCTAACAACACTGCAGAGACCCTGGAGTACTGAGTTGGTGTTGGCCTGTCTGCTGTCAGGATATCTATCTCCTTGAGTTTTATTTTAGTGCCCAGCTGAGATCTGGTGCATTACCTCTGGCAGTTGAGGTGGTATACTGGCATTCCTGAGGAGCAGCTATTGTGTGTCCTTAATGACCTGGGAGTTGTGGAGGATGAGTTTCATTTAGTTTTTCACTGTCCATGGTACAATTATGTAAGAAATTATTTATTTACAAAAATGCAGGATAAGAGTCCAGATTTGTTTTGGATGCCTGAATGTTATTATGTTTAATTGGCTTGTCAATAAGGACGTTTTTGTTTTAGGAAAATTCATCAAGAAGGCATGGCAGTTG
>NC_137619.1:13649955-13707455 GCF_963280865.1 Gymnoscopelus braueri | reverse complement strand
AGATTGGGGTCCCAGAGGGTATCATGATCGGCTGTTCACCTGTCCCTCATCAAAGAGTACCACCCACATATTGTCACTGTCGGGCAGAAACCCCTTATCTCCATATTTTTACTTTTTGTGTTTTTTAGTAAATGAACGCCCTACTTGATCATACTACAGCATCACACAAAAGCATCAAAAGTAGCAGATCCACAAGTTTGAAAAGTGACGCGAAACGACAGACAATCCTGAAAAGTAATAGTTTTGGACATATGAGGTTTCCACCCGACAGAGACAATATAAATAACGTTATGCTCTCGGACATCAGATCATAATTACTATAATATAATAGCAATAATAAACAGAACAACAAGCTCCAACAACACATGACATTCCAACACATGATCAGGCAAAAAAAAAAGATACTGGTACATCAATAAGGAAAATCTACAAATCTGTCAGAGATGAAAGGCTCTCTCTCACAGTTCTCATCTTTCACCTAGCAGATGTTTGTAAGGGTGTTGTTTTGTATCTAGGAGACGTCAACATGGAGCCAGGGTTTACTGTACCAACACCACAGTGACACAGCATACCAACACAGTAAGGCTAAGGCCAAGGCCCTTCATTTCATTTGGACGTTTGGTCGTATATTTTGTTAGTTTGTTGGTGTTGCTTCCTCGTTAAGTTCAGTGGTGGAAGAACTCCAGTGTTTTACCTAAGTAAAAGTAGCAATACCACAATGTGGAAATACTCTGTTAAAACAAAAAGCACATTATGAATTAACCGCCATATTTCAAATGTCCTATTATAAATGTGTGTAGTTCACATATCTCGAGAACCAATCCGACCGTCCGACTTCAAACTGGGGCCGTGGATGCATCGCCAACGACCCGAGGGAGTGCCGTTCCCGGCCTCGAGTTGGTCGGATAGGCAGTTGTCCAGAACCGCTGATCCGACCGACTTCAAACTTGGCGTGCACATTACCGAGGACCTAAGGAAGTCATGCACAGGTAGGTAGTCTAAGGTAGTTTTATCAGCGGATCTCCAAAAATATCTATAAAACTACAAATCCCCATATATGGAGTACTCTGATGTCATCAATATGACATCATCAATATGACGTCATAGACTGGCCCGGACTCCACATTTGGACATGCTTGACACAGAAATCCATATATGAGCATAAAATGGACACAGACAGGCAGATACAGAAATCTCCATGGGCATAAACGGGACAGACAGACAGACAGACAGACAGACAGACAGACAGACAGACAGACAGAGAGACAGACAGACAGACAGACAGACAGACAGACAGACAGACAGACAGACAGACAGACAGACAGACAGACAGACAGACAGACAGACAGACAGACAGACAGGCAGAGAGAGACAGACAGACAGACAGACAGACAGGCAGAGACAGACAGACAGACAGACAGACAGACAGACAGACAGACAGACAGACAGACAGACAGACAGACAGACAGACAGACAGAGAGACAGAGAGACAGAGAGACAGACAGAGAGGTACAACGGGTACAAATGGTATTGCATAACCGGGTGTCACATGCACTTCCAACTAACAGGACTATCTATATAGACTCAAGTACTGGGGTTGAGTACTTTGTCCACCACTAGTACTGATGATACGCTTTTAAAGACGGACAAATACATGCAGGGGGACTTGAACAAAGGCTACAACTGCTGGGTAGGATAGGATCGGTTTATTGGTCCCACAGGGGACATTTTGGCTGCCATGGAATTACATCATCATAAAAACAGAAAAAAGGTAATTAAAACAACAACAGACAGGACTTCGGCCAGGTAAGGAAAAGGGCCAAGTAAAAAACATATAGCGTATAGGCAAATAAAAGTTACATTGGTATGTCATAAGTCATTTTTAAAAAGGTCACAATGGTTGTCATTAAATGTATCGTTAATCATCAATCATTAGTCCGCAGACCAGAGGGGACCCCTGGTAGTGAAGTGAAGTGGTAGTGAGTTGGTATCATTACACAGCTTCATTGGAGATTTAACACAGAGAAATAGTGCTGTGTTAACTGCACCAATTGTGGTGAAGTCAGCTACTGTGGATCGGTTCATTGACAGAACCTTCCCCCCTCTGTGCATTTTATCTGATACTACAAAGCCCACTAAGCCTTTAGAAAACATCGTTTCCCAGCATTAATCTCTATTGATTCAGTCTACAGGGAATGGAAGATGCACTGGTTCATCCGAGGCTTTTCTTTCTGCACAGCTTTAATGCACAATATATTAGCACTGGGTCATCAGATGTTCTGACAGGGTCATGCACCAAAAATATTGTGTTATGTAATATGTTGGGTTCTGACTTAATGGTCAATGCAGAATTCAATGAGCATTTCATTAGCGTATTGGTGCTGAACTCAAATCAAATATACTGACTCTCAAACTAATTAGCTAGGTACCAATCTGATAACCATATTGCTTAATGACATATTGACCGTGTCAAGTTCAATTAGCCCACCATCTGGATTGGGATCATCAGGTTATTTATGAATACTATGTTGTTGTACAAACTTTATGTTTCAATGTCAGGTCACGAAAGAGGGTATATTATGTAATTTGACATTTAATGATAGACCACGGCATAAGCTGTCATTGACTGCAATGCTTTCCGTCGACCTTCTGGCTCCTGTTTGCCTCCCATGTGTGTCAATGGTGCACTGTGACAGCGTCTACTTTCAGTGTCCTCGTCAGGGACAAGCGTCTGGTACCTGGGGCTAGAGCCACTGAGATTGAGCTGGCCAAACAGATAAGGTCTTATGGAGAGTCCTATCCGGGTTGGGAGCAGAATTCCATTCTGAAGTTTGCTGAAGCCTTCGAGGCCACGCCCCGCGCCCTGGCCGAGAACTCCGGCGTCAAGGGCAACAAGCTCATTTCTAAACTGTACGCTGCAAAACCAAATAAAAACATGGGCTTGGACATTGAGGGAGACGGTCTTGCCCTGAAGGACATGCTAGAATCTGGTATCATGGATCCTTACCTGGTCAAACACTGAGGCATCAAACTGGCTACCAACGCTGCTGTCACAGTACTGAGATATAACCAGATCATGGCAAAACCAGCAGGGGAACCCAAAGCGCCCCAAGGAAAGAAGAGAAAGAAAGACTGGGACAAGGTTTAATTGAACCCCTTTAATCTCCCACCCCCATATGAAGGGCCATATGAAGCTATATGGTACAGAATACAGAGCCTATATACAACACATATACACAAATGGCTTCTGGTCAGGCTTAGAGAGTCTGTAAAATACAGAGACAGTAAAGTCTATTCTGCATGTGAACTGCATTGCAACATGAACATTTTAACAGGACACAGCCGGCAGTACGATATGCTAATGAATGAAGAACTAACTTCAACCACAAAGCTTCTGCTGCTTTCCTGTCAGCCTCATTGGACACACAGAGACAAACGTATAGTGACCACCACTCAGACAGACAGGCATACAGAGAGAGCGCTCAAAGAGACATTTAGTGACTGACAGACAGACAGACAGACAGACAGACAGACAGAAAAAGAAAGTTCCGATCAGAATGTCTGGGATCAGATGTGCTCGACTGTTTTTAATTCTGTTCTTTGGAGGAGACAACGCCGACCAAACAGTGCCAACACTCTACAGAAGATCTGGAGACACTGTCAATCTGCCATGTAACAACATGTTACGTGATGATATTGACAGGGGAGACAACAAACTCAATAACCAGCAGCATAATGCCGCGGAATCTCGGGTTTTGAGCTGTGATCCAACTACATGGCGTTATAAAAAAGAAGATACATGGCAATCGCAAGCTGTTACAGTGCCTGAGTCTGGTGATCTTGACATTGAAACTGATGTGAATCCATCTAACTCAAACAGATTTAGTTTGGACTCTAACTGCTCTCTCACTGTTAAAGATATCAGAACTGAAGATGCCGGTCACTATAACTGTCGCAATCATATGGCGATTTCTCTGTCTGTACTGAAAATCACCAGAGGAAACAATGGGACTTCAAAGACATTAACGTGCTCTCTGTTTGGATACTTTAGAAGCACTGCTAAGTTGAGCTGGATAAATGTGGACAGTAACCTGATAAAAGATAAATGTCAGAAGTTTGTATGTTCTACCACTCTGACCATCAGCAAACACGACTCGACCAACGCGTTCAGATGTGAGGTGACTGTTGACGGAGAACGGAAGACATTCATTGACCTCCCAGGAGACATGAAGACACAAGGTAGGAGAGGGGAGTTGTAACTGACTCCACATGACAACTGATCATACATTGAGTGGTGTCATTAATTCATGTAATGTGGGTCAGTTGTAATGATGCTTCTACAAGAAAGATTGTGTTAATTTAGTGTAGCCTATACAATTATCATAACATCTGTATTGTGTCAAAGTGTAACAACTGACCCTGCTCTCTCTCCACATCACCAGGGCAGAAAGTCATTGTGATCGTTGTGGTGGTTGTGGTTGTAGTCATAGCAACAGCACTGGTGATCTTCTCCATTCTCAAGAGGAAGAACACCACTCATGACGTTCCCCTGAGCTCAACAGCGAGTCACCACAATCTATCAGCCAATCAGATCGATCCTGATGACAGTCTGACCTACGTGTCTGTCATCCACACCAATCAGACGAGGGTTGTGGGAGGAGCCAGGGCCCAAGATAATGATTATGAGGAGGAGGATAATGATGATGATGATGTGACTTATGCTACCGTCAAACCTGACCCTTCAAACAACCTCTACGCCAAGGTCAACAAAACCAACAAAACATGACATCACAAAAAGTGAATCTTTAATCTCCTTCAGAAAATCCCTGCAAAACGCTTCTATTATGTCTGTACATAGATTTGCTGTATATACAGTATATTGTGCCTGTATATAAATCTACTGCCTATACATATGTGCCAATTTATCTGTCACCTCATCCACTAGTTTTGGAAGTTGTCATTATTATAAATATTTGTATTTCTCTTTTCCATTTCATATACCTGTTTTGATAACATTATAATTTAATCTCTAATCTCCCATCCATGATATCCTAAGAATGTAATAAAGTATCATCATCATCATTTATGGAATCATCATTTATGGAATAGTCTAACCCCATCCCTCAAAAAATGCAGTTCGCTGGGCTCATTCAAAACAGCCCTAAAAACTCATCTTTCTGGAGGCCGAAAGAGGAGCTAGTACCAGTTTCCCTGTAGACAGACGACCCCCCCCCTCCTCTTTTTTGTACATATTTTTAATTCAAGGACCCCAACGGAAACAAGTCAATCAATCAATCAATCATCATCATCATATACTTAACCTGTTCTGACAAATAAAACAATAGACAATTTAAAATGTATATATTTTGCCAGTATTTGTTTTCACTCTGCTTTATGTCCTGTGCATAAATGTCATTAATAATAGTTTATTTGTATACAGTACATTATGATTTGATGACCAATGTGGTCAACACACTATGTTGAATACAGGATCATTTTACAATAAATCTCTATAAGAGAATACCAGCACTCACGGAACTGTCCTTTAAGGCACTTTTATTTATATATAAGTTGGCGGTATACTGCAGAGCAGACAGAACAATGTATGCGTTTCAGCGTTAAGCCTTCATCAGCGGTATGTGCTGCGGGCAACGGAAGTGTCCGTATAAGACAACTTCCCCTTTCTGTTTTTTTTCTTCCGTTGCAATATAGGGGTACAGGTAAAGCATGCAGGAAACAGCCTGCCCTGCAGTACGATATGCTAATGAATGAAGAACTAACTTCAACCACAACACTTCTGCTGGTTTACTGTCAGCCTCACTGCACACCGAGGCAAATGTATAGGGACCACTCAGACAGACCACGTACAGAGAGAGCGCTCAAAGAGACATAGAGACAGACAGACAGACAGACAGACAGACAGACAGAGAAATAGGCAGACATATTGAGAGACAGCTCAGAGAAACAGACCAGAATCTATGCAAAACCAAAATAGAGAAAGAATGGACTTGACTGTTTTTGATTCTGCTGTTTGGAGTCGACAACGGCCACCTAACAGTGCCAACACTCTACAGAACATCTGGAGATACTGTCAATCTGCCACATAACAACATGTTACCTGATCATCATGACTGTAAATCTACTACTTGGCTTTTTGTCCAAAAAGATTCATGGCAAGCTGTTGCTGAGTATGGTAAGATTAAAAGTAAAGTGAATCCCAGAATTTGTTTGGAGTCTAACTGCTCTCTGACTGTTAAAGACATCAGAACTGAAGATGCTGGTCGTTATACGTGTCAACAAATGGCCGGGGCCGCGAAGCGGCCCTCACATCTAGGCCCGATCCGAGGTTGGTCCAAACAGCATTGGCCTAGTCACTCTGCACACACGTCATGCGAAGTCCGGCCCCTCTGGCCTCTCCTCTCGGCTCCGCTCCTCTCCTCTCCTCCCTCCCCGCTTTGCTTTGCGGCCCTAACCTCTAGTCCCAAGCTCCCAACCTCCCTACCTCGTCATTAGGCCGCCTGTACTGTGGGTAACCATGGCCATCATGAGGCAGTCGAGTGTTGTCACAGAAGTCTTTAGGGAAGCTGTTATTGACCATGCAGGGGCTGTTAGGGTTGGCTGTCCCACAGGGTCCATGTAGCATGGATTGACGCAGAGTGACGCAGAGTGGCTCCTTCTGTGGGTCAGGTGTGTCTGCTAGTACACCGCCACTCTTTGAGTAATTGTGATAAAGAGGTCAAACTTCCTGTATCTGGTTGCTATGGCAACCTGCCAGATCAGGCTGAGGGTCTGATAGGCAAATCAGAGAATCAATCAAGCCGAGAGTCTGATCACAGATCGAGGTGGGGTAAGATGCCTAAAACATAGCCATAGCTCTGATCAACAGTCTGTGGCAAGTTTCGGGGCAAATGGAGTGATCCTGTGCTTGCGTATCCCGCACGAACTTTCTGAGCTTTTGTCAATTATATAGTAGTAAGATAAGATAAGATAAGATGTGAGTGAATTGTAATGTAACTTGGGTCAGTTGTAATGATGCTCCTATAAAAAAAAGTTGTGTTGATTTAGTGTATAGAAATATCAGCACATGTGTATCGTGTCAAAGTGTAACAACTGAACTGACCCTGCTCTCTTTGTCCACATCACCACCAGACCAGGTTAATTTCATCACCCCGGTGATCGTTGTGGTGGTTGTGGTTGTAGTCATAGCAACAGCACTGGTGATCTTCTCCATTCTCAAGAGGAAGAACACACCCACGCATGGCGTTCCCCTGAGCTCAACCAATCAGAGTACAATAACAGCAAGCCACCACAGTCTATCAGCCAATCAGATCGATCCCGATTACAGTCTTACGTATGCGTCTGTCATCCACACCAATCAGGCAAGGGCAGCTGTGGGAGGAGCCAGGACCCAAGATGATGATGATGATCATGAGGTGACCTATGCTACCGTCAAACCTGACTCTTCAAACGATCGCCCTCTAGGCCAAGGTCAACAAAACCACCAAAAGATGACATAACAAAAAGTACATGATGTATAGATCTAATGTCTATACATACTGTATAGACAGGAGGATGTGACAATTTATTTGTCACCTCATCCACTACTTCTGGAAGCTGTCATTATTATAAATAATTGTGTTATTTCTCTCTTATTGCATTTGATATACCTGTTATGATAACATTACAACAATACTGTGTATCCTCTAATCTATTATCCATGATATTTTAAGACCGAAAGTCTATCCTAGTTTTTTATAGGACTTTTTAGGAATGGAAAATAAAAGTATCATCATCATCATAATCATCATCATCATCATATTCAACTTGCTCTGAGAAATAAAACAATACAATAATAAACAATTTAAAATGTATATAGTTTGACGTTATCTCCAGATCTTTTGTTGAGGTTAGTAGGTGGGTGATGTGAACTCCAAGCAGCAGAAATAAAAACAATCGGTCCAGCTGCCTGCCTGCCTGCCTGCCTGCCTGTCTGTCTGTCTCAGTCTGCCCAGTATAGGCTGACTAGAGACCAGCATTAGTTTTGTGGTTAGTTCCTTATTCATTAGCATGTTATTATGCAGGCTGTTAGCCTGTGACTGTGAAATGTTGTTCATGTTGAAATGCAGTTTACATGTAGAATAGACTTTAATGTTCACATGTAGAAAAGACTTTAATGTTCACATGTAGAATAGACTTTAATGTTCACATGTAGAATAGACTTTAATGTCTCTGTATTGTATATGCTATAAGCCTGAACAGCTAGCATCTTTGAGTACTTAGAACAGTGCTATATAAGTCTGATGTATTAATGTGTCCACCAGGCCAGACAGCCAGACGGCCGAAGGCCGCAGACTATGTTTATGCTCCTGTCTGTCCATCCGTGTGTGTGTGTGTGTGTGTGTGTGTGTGTGTGTGTGTGTGTGTGTGTGTGTGTGTGTGTGTGTGTGTGTGTGTGTGTGTGTGTGTGTGTGTGTGTGTGTGTGTGTGTGTGTGTGTGTGTGTGTGTGCGCAGCTAATCTCCAGCACTGCTTGAACTGATTGGCATAACTCTGCACGCACACTCCCAGTAGGGCAAAAAAGGAGCGGGAGGGGCCGGCTTTGCACAAAATGCCACAAATCATGAAACTTTGCACACGCACTCACAAGCAAGACAAGGAAGAACCGAAGAACAAATTGCCCTCATGGTGGCGCTATAACAGGCCTATAGCTCCTGTGTTTTACTGTAGGCCTACCTAAGTTAAAGTCCTGTATTAAAAACAATTACCTGAGTAAAAGTACACAATTTAAGCACCAAAAGCAAAAGTACTCATTATGCAGAAAGTCCAATTTATTCAAGTCAAATTTTTTCAAAATAATGTAAACAATTACAGCTTATAGATCTTAGCTAATCTACAAGCTCAGAACGCATAGTAACAATAAGCTTACATTATGTATGCTGGAAAGTGTTAAGTTTCTCCTTGTGGGTCTCCTGCAGTGAGGTGGTTATCATAGAAAGGAAGCCATTGGAGAAAATTAATGACACAATAAGGAGCATTTGAGTTATTGCTTTCAGGTAGCACAGGGTAACAAATGTCTGTGTGGCCACCCACAAAGCAGCAAGAAAAACAGATCACGTTTGCTTCGCTCTCATCTCTCACTGCGCTGTTGCTCTTAAGGAAACTCACATTTCACTCTCTCCACCACACACCCCGAAGGTGTGAGGGTCACAGACTTTGAAGTTGAGTTTGGGTCAACCTCAGTGGTCCCTATTTCCCCCCCTGACCTCTCCCCTTTGACACCCAGCTCTCCCCCTTGACCCCCGATCTCTCGGGTCGTTTATCACAGGGCGGGACAGGCGTCCGTTCCCTTGACAACCTTAAAACCACATCTCTTCAAGAGAGAAATTATTGACCAGTTCTTGAGGAAACTCACCATGGTGGAAAGTAATTAAGTACATTTACTCAAGTAATGTACTTAAAGGAGTAGTTCACCCAAAAAATGACTTATTTTCTATCAATTGCACACCCCATGAAGCCTTGAATTGGATTTATTTGTGTTTTTGTCGCATTCCTAAGCTAATAATTTGATTCCTGTCTCCTACCGGCTAATGTATCCGGTAGGAGACACAAAGTAGATTATTTGTGTCTCCTACCGGAAATACACCCGGGCATCAAATTATTGGCTTAGGAATGCGACAAAAAACAAAATAAATCCATGTATTCAAGGCTTCATGGGGTGTGCAATTGATAGAAAACTAGAAAAAGTGCTCCTCGGAGCACAGGTCTCCGCCAGGTCAGGTAGGTTATTGTGGCCTCCTGGTGGCGCTATAATAGGCCAATGTGAAAAGGGTGGCATATCTTCCTCGGCCTAGTGGGAATGTGTATGCATTCATGATTTGAGGCATTTTGTTCCAAACATGTGTTTTGCTAAAGTAGACCTGCTGGTGGCGCTATAACAGGGCAATGTGAAAAGGGTGGCATTTCTTCCGCGGCCTAGTGGGAATGTGCGTGCAAACTTTCAGGGAAATCGCACGCCGCGTTCATGATTTGAGACATTTTGTTCAAAACGGACCAATCCTGCAAACTTTGGAAGCCAACCTTTGCCAATCAGGATGGAATATGAAATATCGGACAGATGCGTCTTGATCACATGACTATAGAGATACTGTGTACCGATTTGCGTGATGTTTGGATAAAATCTGAAGGATTAATATCCAAAAATGTATTTGACATAAGTCGGCCTCCTGGTGGCGCTGTAAAAAGCAGATGTGAAAAATGCAGTGCAGATGTTTTTCCTTGGCTTCTAGGGAGTGTGCGTGCAAAGTTTCACGCAGATCGGTGCAGTTATAGTTAAAAATGCAAATCGGCCTGTTATAGCGCCACCATGAGGCTGATTTGAAATGTTTTAAGTGGCATTTCTTCCTCTGCCTAGTGGGAATGTGCGTGTGCAATTTTATGGAAATGGCAAGCTGCGTTCATGATTTGAGGCAGTTTGTTCAAAACTCACCAATCCTGCAAACTTTGGAAGCCAACCTTAGCCAATGAGGATGGAATATGGGAAATTGAACAGATCCGGGTTGATCACATGACTATAGAGATACTGTGTACCGATTTGCATGACGTTTAGTTAAAAGCTATAGGAGTAATAGAAAAAAATGGGTTTTGCACAAATCGGCCTCCTGGTGGCGCTATAACAGGCCCATGTGAAAAAATTGGGGCAGAGGTTCTGAATTGGCATCCAGGGAGTGTGTGTGCACAGTTTCGGAGCGACCGGGCCAACGGTGCCAGAGATTAGCTGCTAACACACAGACAGGACACACGGACGGACACACGGACGGACACACGGACGGACGGACGGACACACGGACGGACGGACGGACAGACAGGGGCGAAAACATACTCTCTCGCCATGCCTTTCGGCCTGGCGGAGACAATAAATATTTTTTTGGGTGAACTCCTCCTTTAAGTGAAAACATTCAAAAAACAACACATTTTGAAGACTTGAGTACTTTTTCTGAAAGTATATAGTAGGCTACTGGAAGCTCTGGTTTGCTGTCCTTGCATTTGTGTATCAGTTTGATTTATTGGATCTTTTCTTTTTTTATTCACCCACAGTGAAGCCAAAAGAACATTCTCATGTAGGTTCTCCTCTGGCAACATAAATTCCAGTGATGTAGCATTGCGGGCATCCACTGCAACATGAATAAATGAGTTTGCACTGAAGCCAATATGTCAGACACATTGAAGAGGAAAGCTGCCGTGCCGTCTGATTCATGCAGTCACGTTTACACTTCAGACGTTTAACTGATGCTTTGAACCAGAAAGATACGCTGTCAGAACAACAGGCAAAGTTCATACATCAGTTTTTACTGAAGAATTTACAGATAGATAGATAGATAGATAGATAGCCTTCCCTTCTCTTCTCTTCTCTTCTCTTCTCTTCTCTTCTCTTCTCTTCTCTTCTCTTCTCTTCTCTTCTCCTCTTCTACTTCTAGTCCCCTCATTGTTCTCTGAAGGCCCTACAGCAATGATTAGGCTACAATTGGATTATAGAGCTATTTGATGCTTTAAAAAAGAAGGAAAAAAATCTCTTGCACCACTGTAATAATATAGTATAGACATATTAACAGTAGTTTTAGGCCTAAAACCATTAAAGGGGATGAAACTGTTTTGACTTATGTGTTTTTGAACTGTAGGCTAGATTTACCTTTGCTGTATCTCCCATGCAGAACTCCTGTGCTCTCTGCAGTCATCAGACTGTACTTCCTGTCATTAGGCTTACATTCAGCCCGTGATATCAACCAACCAATAATTTTTCCAACCTGACAATAACAGCTATTATGGCGTTTCTCTGTAGTTGTCTCTGAAAGTGTGAGGCTACTGCCATCTACTGGTCATATTAGGAACAGTTCTACAGCTGGTTTCATTCTAGCTGTGGGACTAAATGAAACCTTTCATCAGGTACATTTTTATCTTCTGCTCCATTATGTTATATTTTATGCAATTGGAATAATATACTGTAGCTGTCTTTCTCCCCTATCTAGTGTGGGGGAGAGCTGAGAGGGAGACAGTGTAGGAGAGACAGACAGTAGGGAAGCTGTAGAGGGAGACAGTGTAGCGTACAGAAGGGGGCTGAGGGTGCTTGAGCGCCTGCCCTTTTGCCTTTTGGTACTCTAGCACCTCAAAGGCATTAAAAACAAAACTTCAGACCTCTCAAAACAAACTGATCAGGTTACTACTAAACCACACACCTAAGCTAGGACTCACCTGACCTAACCCATGCTCATTTATACACGCTATAATTTAACAGTAAAATATACAAACAATATACTTGATCAACAGCATTCTCATACCAGATACAATATTTTCTACTGTACAAATGGCAACCCTGTAGCCTATAGCTAATATCATACAAAGTGAACTACATAGCAAAATAATAAAATATTCATCCAACACAAAAAACTATAAAGTTTTGATAAAATGCTATGAATTAACATTTCAGTAATTCAACTTCAAGCTAGTCTGTCCTCAACATACGTGATAAGCAAGTTATCACTAAGTCACAATCACTTCTATTGAATTCTTTCATTAAATCTTTCTTGTAATGTACAGTAATGTTGCATCAAATCCATGCATGATGAAATCCAAATGTATGCATGAAATGACAAATGGAAAAATGAAGGTCTCCTCGTGCATTAGGACAAATATCAGTCTCGTAGAGCAGGGATGTGTGTTTACAATGAGTCCAACAATGAGTTTGAAGTTGAAAGATCTTATAGGAGGTGGGCATGTCTGATCAAATGATTATGAAATATCTCAATATTGAATCAAACAACATGGGAAACTGTCTGGGGTGCATCCAAAAGCAATATTGCCTATAATGACATCCTCAAAATAGAAATGCCAGGTTGAAATACAATAAAAGTGGGCTCTAACATTATATTTGAAAGAAAGAAAAGATAGGTTGCAAAAAAGAATAGATCACTTTTTAACAATACAAGGAAGGAGAGAATAGAGAGGCGGAAGGGAGGAAGAAAGAGGAGGAATGGGAAGTGAAGGGAGGGGGAGGTGAAGGAAATGCCCATCTAGAGCTCTGGATCAGCTTCTGTCCCCCCCCTCTCTCTCTCTCTCTCTCTCTCTGCTTCCGAAATTATATCACTCCATCTTATCTGCACATGAAAAGACTCTTCATGTGGTGGAAGCCATACCACAATGTAGAAATACTTTGAAAGACACAGTATTTGGCATCAAAATATAAAAATAAAAAGTGTGTATCAACATCTTATGAAAAGCACTGATCTACAAGTTCACAATGTGTTTCAATGTGAAGTGTTGTGAGCTTGTACATTGGCAAGGTATTAAATAGGGCTTAATTGCTTAATGCATGCTTTGTAACAATCCTAAATTAAAATTGGCTAATGGGAGGACCGGCCTACGCCCAAATATGGAGGTGTGTTGTCTACAATGTGTCGTCATGGCATCAGGCGCAAACAAATCAGTCAGCTCCATATATTGGCACAAAAGGGGGCATGCCCATATATGGGCATACTGATGCTATTAATTAATTAATGCTATTGGTTGTGTAGCTGTAGCTTGTCAATCAAAATCATCACAAATGGGACCATAATTGACCAAAACGCAGATCATGGTGATTGAAAGAAGACTTTAAACTAGCGACTGGAAGCATAAAGTATTTATGACAATGTTTATTAAGGTAATAAAATCAAGTGTAAAGTTCGGCAAAAACCCATCCGCTTGAATAGAGCCTAACTGCTTCTGACACCAGCAGGGGTGAAACAGAGAGACTACAGGCCATTCATATGAACTGTCTCTTCCTATATAGCCTCAATTTACAAGCCGGATGCTAGCCCCTTGGTCCTATACCACTCCATCTCATCTGGACATGAAAAGTACAGTAGCAATACCACAACGTCACCTGGACATGAAAGGATTCTACTCTATACTCACGTGTTCAGAAGGAGAACAGGAAGGAAATCCATTCAGGCGTTTATTTTCAGCAGCATTCGCTCGCTGGGTGGAACAGTAGCCTAGAGTCGGTGGTTCCAGTCTGGGTGTGTCTGCCGCTCCGCCTCCATGATGTCACTGTGGAAAGGTTGTAGCTCGGGGTCATGACCTTCTGTCACAGGTCATCATCCCCCTCCCTCTGTCTGTCTGTCTGTCTGTCTGTCTGTCTGTCTGTCTGTCTGTCTGTCTGTCTGTCTGTCTGTCTGTCTGTCTGTCTGTCTGTCTGTCTGTCTGTCTGTCTGTCTGTCTGTCTGTCTGTCCCTCTCCACAACCATCTATCTGTCTATATGGTCTATCTGTCTGTATGTCTCTATCTCTCACTTTCTCTCTCGCCCTCGCCCTCTCTCTCTGTCTTTGTCTGTCTGTCTGTCCGTCTGTCCGTCTGTCCGTCTGTCTCTCTTTCTCTCACATGTACGAGCACACGCACACGTACACGTACACACACACTCACCTGATTAACTTTCTGTTATGATGTGCTTGTTTCTTTTAAAGTGTGGCACAAACAGAACCGTGTCCTTACAGAGCTTGTGTCCTCACAGTAAAAAAAAAGATTTATCTCTGAGAGAGTACATTGGTATTGTACTTTCCAAGTACAGTAAAAGTACTGCAGTTGCTGCCGTTTAAACAACGATGACAGCTAAACAATGGTCACCAATGTTCCCACGGTAAACATGTTAGCCACCAATCAGCAACAGGAACACAGGTTGCCACGGCAGCAGATGTAAGTATGCATAAATGGAACACTGATACAGCTTGAGGTAATTCTTTCCTCTGTGATGTGTCATGTGTCATAGTATACAGTTTGTCATACTTATTACAATATTATATGTAATAGTAATGTCATAAAATGTAGTAATATACTAGCCTGGTAAACCCTCCCTCCGGAAATCTAATTTCTATTTGATTCCTGGAGTGAATGAAATGGAATTGAGATTTCCGGAGGGAGGGTTTACCAGGCTAGTAATATACATCAGTATTCTAAAATGTTATGTCATAAAATATGATAGTATATTATTCTATAATGTAATATTATCAATAGTATAGTATTATTATGTAATAATGTCATAAAATGCAGTGGAGGAACTTTTTACTTTTTTACATTTGTGGGACATGTTTATAAATTGTTGTGTTAATCTAACACCAGCTTGTACCGACAAACTTGTACAGTATGTGTCTCCGATTGAGGTACATCCCATAAGGCAGAGGGATGGGAGCATTGGCACAACACTTATCCCATAGGCCAGGGATGCTCGACGCAAACCGATGACCTTGACCTTGACCAAATGAATGATGGGGAGAGAGAGGTCGTCGGGATCGGGACTCAAACCCGCCACATGCTGTCAGGCTACTCTGAGCCCATAGGTGCCTGGACCGCTACGCCAGCGATCCAGACCCTTAAGTACATTTTTTTTTTTTTTTTTTTTTTTTTATCCCGCGATTTTTGTAACCCATTTTTTTCACCCGGTGCCAATTTCCTAAGTGATCCTGGGCGCTACACCAGCCCTACACCAGCATTACACCAGTCCCCCACAGTAGGGAGGCCAGGGCCGAGCTCATGCTTCCTTCAGGCATGAGAGCCAACTGACCTTCTTGTCACCTGACAGGGGGGAGTTTCCCTGGTTGGACGTAGCGCGTGGAAGGAACACGTTATTCCAACCAGTTCCCTTCCCCTCCATCAGGCGCCCCGGCTGTCATGGGGAGGCGGTATAGTGACCAGGATTACTACATGTTTTTGTGAGGGTATTAACTACCCTTGGAGACACGGGGAGAACATGCAAACTCCACACAGAGTAGGCCCTTTCGCCAACCCCACCTAGGGTATGGGCGCTGATGACGCGGAGGAGAAGACACGCCCCCAGCGCCCACAGCATCCCCGGCGGGAATCGAACCCAGGACCTTCTAGCTGTGAGGCGACAGCGCTCCTTAAGTACAATTTTGAGGTATTTTTTTACTTTACTTGAATATCTCCAATTTTCATTACTTTTACTTCTACTCCATTACATCTCAGAGGCAAATATTGTAGTTTTTACTCGACAACAATTCTTTGAAAACGTTAGTTACCAGTTACTTTGAGTGCTAGTTAACTAGTAACTAAAACGTACATTAACCAGCCCTCTTTATACTTTGGCTATTTGAAAATAGACGATCTACAAGCTCACAACACGTCACTTTGCGATGCGTTGTAAGCTTGTAGATTGGCTGTTTTCAAAATATTGTTATACATATTGAACTTGTGAACTCATTCTGCATAATGAGTACTCTTACTTTTGGTTCTTTAAGTATATTTTGATGCTAATTCTATTGCACTTTTACTGAAGTATATTTTTCATACCGGACTTTACCATATTTCAAATCAAGTGACAATAGCAGATGTACAAGCCCACAACGCTTCATGCTGCGACGAGTTGTGCATTTTTGTCTTTCTTTTCTTTTCTTTTCTTTATTTAGGGTGACCATATTCTGAATTCCCAAAAAGAGGACACCTAACGAATGCACGCGTGCGCAGCGCGCGTGCATTCAAATATTTGTACGTGCGTACAAATATTTTTACGTGTCATAATAAGTACGATTTAATTGTGTTTTTGGCATTGAACATTGTACGTGTCATACAAATATTTGTACGATTTAATTGTGTTTTTGGCATTGAACAAATGAATACAAAAAATATATCTGTTTGCCTTTTAGGCAAACAGACAGGCAAAAATTGCACTGGGCAGATATGACAAATAACTTAAATATTTAAAGAAATTACTGACATATTTACTAATTTAATAATATAAATGACTGATCACAAGCTTGTAGATCCGCTTTTTCTGCTATTTTTGGAAAATGTTTGAAATATGACATTTTCAACATGGAAACAATGGCAAACAATTGTGATTATGTCAGAATCAGAATCAGAATCAGGTTTATTGTCACATCACAGGTTTACAAGGTAAAAAAGTGGGTGAAATTCGTTTTTGTACATAATCGCAACGTTAATTTCCATAGAAAGAAGAGGGGGGGGGTGGGGGGGGGAGAAGAAGAGGGGTGGGGGGCAGGTGGGAAGGAGATCAAAAACAAGAGAACAACAGAAGGCCAGACAAGTTATCTACATATTTACAAAGTACCTGAGATAATAAAAAACTAAGGTGCCTTAGACAAAAAGACAAAAAAAGTCAGTGCGTTATACATGGGATTAAGGTGCAAAAGGTCAATGCGTGTCCACCTAGGGTGGACTGACCCTAGTATAATCCGCAAGTAGCTCCATGAGGGAGTGCAACAAAAAGTCATTTGTACCTGGTGTAGTCCACAGGTATGTCCGAGGGGGAGCTAAGTCCAAGTCATTTGTCCCTGGTATAATCCACAGGTGTGTTCAGGAAGAGCCAGAAAAGTCTGCGACCAGCTGGACAGTACCGCCTGTTGTCAGGCTGCTGAACAAGGCTTATGCCTCATTCAGCATTCTGACAGCAGCCGGATTAAAACTGCACAAGTACCTGGTGGTGGAACTCTTGATACTGTGGTAGAGCCCCTTGCCCGGTCGCGGTCGTTGTAGGGGTTTGAACAGTTTGTGACTTGGGTGGTGCTTGTCCTTGATGATGCGCTTGGCTTTGACCACGCACCGCTTTTTGTACAGTTCCTGGAGCTCTGGGAGCTCGCCTCCCATTATCCGCTCTGCCGATCGCACTACTCGCTGTAGGCTGATCTTTTCTCGGGCAGTGCAGTTCCCGTACCAGGCCGTGACACAGCCTGTTAGGAATACTGTTGTAATACAGCCTGAGGATGCGATGTCCTACTCCGAGCTTCTTCAGGCGGCGGAGCCAGTACAGTCGCTGCTGAGCCTTTTTCCTCACGTGTGTGGTGTGCGTCTCCCATTTGAGGTCCTCCTCGATGTGTACTCCGAGGAACTTGAACTCGCTGACCCTTTCCACTGCAGCACCGTCGATGAGGATGGGCGCATGGTCTCTCCGCGGCCTCCTGAAGTCCACGATCAGTTCTTTGGTCTTGTCGACGTTAAGAGCGAGGTTGTTCTCCCGGCACCAGAGTGCCAGTGAGTTGATCTCCTCTCTATAGTCAGACTCGTCGTTGTTGACGATTCGGCCTATCACTGTCGTGTCGTCCGCGTACTTTATGATGGTGTTGGAGACATGTGTGGCTATGCAGTCATACGTGTACAGGGAGTAGAGGAGAGGGCTCAGCACGCATCCCTGGGGTGCGCCGGTGTTGAGGGTCAGGGGGTTGGATGTGATGCTGCCCATTCTCACCACCTGATGTCGGTTGGACAAGAAGTCCTGTATCCAGTCGCACATGCTTGGGTGTAGCTCTACGTCTCTGAGCTTTTTGTCAAGTATTGCTGGGACAATGGTGTTGAATGCTGAGCTGTAGTCCACGAACAGCATACGTACATATTTGTCCTTCAGCAGCTTGTTGTCCATGTGCGAGAGGACGGTGTGGAGAGCCATGGCAATAGCGTTGTCGGTGGATCTGTTTTTGCGGTATGCATACTGCCACGGATCCAGCGAGGCAGGTAGCGTGGAGCTGATGTATTCCCTCACCAGTTTCTTGAAGCACTTGCTGACGATCGGGGTGAGAGCGACAGGTCTCCAGTCGTTCAGGCATGTCACTTTGGCCTTTTTGGGAATGGGCACAATGGTTGACATTTTGAACCCTGCAGGGACCACAGCCTGGGAGAGGGAGAGGTTAAAGATGTCAGCGAAGACACCCGCCAGCTGGTCTGCACATGCCTTAAGGACCCGGCCTGGAAATAATTGCGATTAGGCGATTATGTAATAAATGTGACAGGCCTAGCGCCGAATCCTCCTGATCCGCTGGCCTAACACCATCAGCAACAAAGAACTGTGGCACCTTACAAATCAAAAACCAGCAGAGGAAGAGATAGGCCATACTGTCCATAAACCAGCCTCAAACACCACAAGACAATCCCTCAAGTGGAACTCCCAAGGGAAAAGAGGGAGAGAGAGGACGACCACGTAACATCTGGCACGGTGACTTGGAGGCAGATGCCGAGGGAATGGGCCACATCTGGGGACAGCTGGAGGGGTTCGCTCAGGACCGGGATGCTTGGAGAAGCCTTGTTGACGGCCTAAGCCCCAGGGGTAAGGTATGCAGTGCTGCCATGTCCGCTTATTATAAGCGACTTTGGGCTTGTAAATATTTGTTTTTATATTATTATATTATATTATATTATATTATATTATATTATATTATATTATATTATATTATATTATATTATATTATATTATATTATTTTATATTATATTATAATAGATTTAGATTTTTGTTTTGGGGGGGGGGGGCTTGTATCTAAAGTAGTTGCTTATTTGGGCTTGCTTCCTAATGTTGTCTCTCGTTCTCAAACATTTTCATGTCAGAGACACCCAAATTAATATGGATTTGTCCATGTACGCCCATCGGATAAGATTTTGTGAAAACGTTAGTTACCAGTTACTTTGAGTGCTAGTTAACTAGTAACTAAAACGTACATTAACCAGCCCTCTTTATACTTTGGCTATTTGAAAATAGCCGATCTACAAGCTCACAACACGTCACTTTGCGATGCGTTGTAAGCTTGTAGATTGGCTGTTTTCAAAATATTGTTATACATATTGAACTTGTGAACTGATTCTGCATAATGAGTACTCTTACTTTTGGTTCTTTAAGTATATTTTGATGCTAATTCTATTGCACTTTTACTGAGGTATATTTTTTATACCGGACTTTACCATATTTCAAATCGAGTGAAAATAGCAGTTCAGTCAGATAACTCACGAATAGTTTGAACCAATATTTATTATGAATGTGAATACAAGTGTGTATATAATAATTTATCTTGGCGTTCGGCTCTGCATTATTTTCTCCCTGCTCGGCACAATCATACAGACATCATTAACCATAAGAGCAGGGAGATAGATATACATACATAACAACCCCCCATGGGGAACAGAACCAATACAGAGCCCACTGGTGGTGCTGGGGTGGTGGTGGGAGTAACAGTTGCATACCAACAACCAGGGGTACAAATGACAGCAGAGAATGAACGAAGACCGAGGTGAGCTTAAATAACCCGCTGATTGGTCAGCTGATTGTCACGTCAGCTCTGACGACAGCTCTGACGTAAGACTGCGTAATAGTATTGTAATAACTCTGTATGCACCCGCATAGCCGCAGTATGTAACCTCTCGAGTATATGCTGCCTGAACTAACTCGCAGGCTACGTCTCATATGTACAAGCTCACAACGCTTCATGCTGCGACGAGTTGTGCATTTTTTTCTTTCTTTTCTTTTCTTTTCTTTATTTAGGGTGACCATATTCTGAATTCCCAAAAAGAGGACACCTAACGAATGCACGCGCGCGCAGCGTGCGTGCATACAAATATTTGTACGTGTCATACAAATATTTGTACGATTTAATTGTGTTTTTGGCATTGAACATTGTACGTGTCATACAAATATTTGTACGATTTAATTGTGTTTTTGGCATTGAACAAATGAATACAAAAAATATGTCTGTTTGCCTTTTAGGCAAACAGACAGGCAAAAATTGCACTGGGCAGATATGACTAATAACTTAAATATTTAAAGAAATTATGACATATTTAATAATTTAATAATAGAAATGACTGATCACAAGCTTGTAGATCCGCTATTTCTGCTATTTTTGGAAAATGTTTGAAATATGACATTTCCAACATGGAAACAATGGAAAACAATTGTGATTTAATACGTCAAATAATCACGATTAGGCGATTATGTAATAAATGTGACAGGCCTAGCGCCGAATCCTCCAGATCCGCTGGCCTAACACCATCAGCAACAAAGAACTGTGGCACCTTACAAATCAAAAACCAGCAGAGGAAGAGATAGGCCATAGCCTACTCTCCGTAAACAGCCTCAAACACCACAAGACAATCCCTCAAGTGGAACTCCCAAGGGAAAAGAGAGAGGCGAGGACAACCACGTAACATCTGGCACGGTGACTTGGAGGCAGATGCCGAGGGAATGGGCCACATCTGGGGACAGCTGGAGGGGTTCGCTCAGGACCGGGATGCTTGGAGAAGCCTTGTTGACGGCCTAAGCCCCGTGGGGTAAGGTATGCACTATGCAGTGCTGCCATGTCCGCTTATTATAAGCGACTTTGGGCTTGTAAATATTTGTAGTTGCGGGTGGTGTTTTTTTTTAGTTTTTTTTTTTTGGGTGGGGTGGGGCTTGTTTCTAAAGTAGTTGCTTATTTGATAAGATTTTGTGCCAGGGACACCCGTAATAATAATATGCCTTTGTGTGTGTGTGTGTGTGTGTGTGTGTGTGTTGTGTGTGTGTGTGTGTGTGTGTGTGTGTGTGTGTGTGTGTGTGTGTGTGTGTGTGTGTGTGTGTGTGTGTGTGTGTGCTCATGTGGCCTAGTCGCTTCTTTTGGGCTTGTTTTCATAGACTTGGCCACTTTGCAAAAGCTTGCAACAGTGGTAATAGGCTGGTGCGTTGTGCTAAAGGCGTGATTGCTCCATGATTATTAATATATCAATTAGTTGTCGTTGACAGATTTGAAAAATTGGCCAAGGTCCTTGGCTTGTTGTCATCGTGCAGAGGAGATATGACACAATATGATGGGCCTAGTAGTATGCTGCCGGGACACACAACACAAACATACACACAGACACAGGTTCCCCAGGTTCTATGTTCCCCGGGTTCTATGGTCCCCGCTTACCTAAACCTAACCCTAACCCTAACCCTAAACCCTAAACCTAAACGTTTAAACCTAAACCTAAACCTAAACCCTAACCCTACGGTAAGTGGGGCTGGGGAACATAGAATCCGGGGAACAAAGAGATGACCCCGACTCCCGCACATACGCACACATGCACACGTGTGAAAAAATTTGAAGACATTATTTTACTGTCACGTTTAATGATAAAACATTGCAAACCTGCTTTTAAACATAACTAGCATGACTGTTATGGAATACAAAGCATTCAACTACAATTGAATTGGACTTACTGAAATGTTATGGCCACCTAAGCCCCCCCCCCATTTTTTTTTTTACCAAGGGCGCATTAACTATAGCCATTTCACTCCATTTCTTTTCATTAGCAACATACAATGTTTTTCTCTTGCGGTCTTCTCTTCCAGTTTTAAGCAAAATACAGTAAATGTGATACTCAAAAAAATGGAATTAGATAAAGGGGGTTGTAAAACAAAAAAGAGGCTATTGTCTGAGCTGAAGCAACTCCATAGGAGTTAGACCAGCTTCAAAAACCAGATATAAAGTTGCCATGCCTGCTACTTTTTGCAAGTATACATTTCATATAAAAACAACCTTTATCTCTCGCATGGAGATAAACGGCCTTGTGGTCGGGCACAGGCACGTGTGGGAGCGCACGTGCTACATAGTACAGCACACACACGCACAAGCACAAGCACACACACACACACGCACGTGCACACACGCACGCACATACACCCACGAACACACTTACTGTAGTGTACACAAACTCATAAAATCCTCAGTGTTACGTTTATCCATTAGTGTGAGTTAAATTCCCATTATGTGAGAGTGTGTGACCTTTGGGGGAGTAACTTGTGTCCTCGGCTGCTCTGTGCAACACTTTTCAACAGTTCTGTGTGTTTTTCTTTTCTTTTCTCTTTTTTAAATCACTTTATATAAATCAATTTGATTTGGGATTTGACTTTGCTCCATTACAGCACTTAACGCATGGGTTCACTTCCTTCCCTTCTCCCCCCCTTACCTCTCTGTCTCTCTCCCTCCCCCAATCTCTCTCTCTCTCTCTCTCTCTCTCTCTCTCTCTCTCTCTCTCTCTCTCTCTCTCTCTCTCTATCTCATTAACTATTCCAACTCTATCTCTCTTTCGATCTCTCTTCCCCCCCCCCCCCCCCCTCCAGTGGTAGAAAGTAGAAAGTAGGCTTCAGTTTGAGGTATCTCTTGCACGTTTACTCACTACATCATTACTATTTTTAAAACATTAGTTACTTTGTAGATTTGGATTATTCTTACAAAACATACATTACTCTTTAGCCTTATTTTAGGCTATTCGAAAATAAATTTACAAGCTCACAGCCGAGCTAGTATATCGGCAATTTCCGAACGATTTTGACACATTTTGACAAGTCAAGTTATTTTACTTTCGTACTTTTTTATATACTAGAGGTTCGGGCCTGCTTCGCCGTCCTTGTCCCTTTTATGTCCATATATGGAGATCCCTGATGTCATCAGTATATGCCCATATATGGGCATAGCCTCTTTTGTATGGAGCTGATGTATTTGCGCCTGATGCCATGACGACACATGAGATTAGACAACACATGCCGTATTTGGGCATGGAGAACTCCTTTTATGGTTATGGCTGAGTCATAGTGACATGAGCGTGTTGACGTGGTCTGTTCGCCTGCCGGCCGGCCTCCCTTAAGCCAAATTTAAATTAAATTACATTTTGATCCTATCTTTATATTGTGGTATTGCTACTTTTACTTAAGTAAAACATCTGAGTACTAGCTTATTCCACCACTGCCTCTCTCTCTCTCTCTCTCTCTCTCTCCTCTCTCTCTCTCTCTCTCTCTCTCTCTCATCTCTCTCTCTCTCTCTCTCTCTCACTCTCTCTCTCTTCCCTCTCTCTCTCCTGACATCCCCTTCCTGCGTTCTGTGTGGTGAAGGAAGAGAAATGCAGAGCGGCCGTGATAAGAACAGAGACATTCCTCTGACCTGCCAAGAGAAATGGCCCGCTTCCTTATGAGAGGTGTGTGTGTGTGTGTGAGTGTGTGTGAGTGTGTGTGAGTGTGTGTGAGTGTGTGTGTGTGCGCGTGTGTGCGCGTGTGTGCGCGTGTGTGTGCGTGTATGTGCGCGTGTGTGTGTGCATGTGCGTGTGCGTGTGTGTGTGTGTGTGTGTGTCGCGTGTGTGTCTACACCTAAGCTTATGCATGCAATGAGTGTGTATCATGTATGCATGAATGTGTGAGGGTACGTGCACTCATGTCTGTGTGTGTGTGTGTGTGTGTGGGGGGGGGGCATGTGTGTGTGGGTGTGTTTCTCACTATGCAACTCTGACCCACCAGGAAATTAGAGAGAGAGAGAGAGAGAGAGAGAGAGAGAGAGAGAGAGAGAGAGAGAGAGAGAGCGAGAGAGGGGATAGATACCCCAACCAGTGTCCACCAGCCGGGTCTAAATGTCTAAATGGAAGACCACCTCCTACCACTGCACATGACAGTCAGTTGTATATGAAGACTCCACGGTCTAGCACAGTAAGGACAGGTGGCCGTGCTCCCTTTGAGGATCAAAGCTGCCCCCACCCTATAGGGACTTTTAAAACCATGCTTAAAGGGATAGTTCACTCAAAAAAATACTTTTTTTCCTGTCGATTAGTCCCCCATAGAGACTTGACTTCATGGATTTTGTTTTGTTTTTGTCACATTCCTAAGCCAATAAGTTGATGACCAGCGAACCGTTAGGCAGCGGTTCCGGTAGGAGACACAAAGGAAAAAAAGCCTCTCAGAAAGGAAAAGCCTCTCCAATGAATCATCACCTTACCGTGGTGGAGAGGTTTGTGTGCCCCAATGAACCTGGGAGCTGTGTTGTCGGGAGCCTAGTGCTCCTGGTAGGGTCTCCCATGGCAAAGTGGTCTCGGGGGAGGGGCCAGACTAAGAATGGTTCACCAAACACTTCATGGACAATTCAAGACGAAGTGATGCGACCCGGCCCGGAGGAAGCCCGGGGCCCTCCTCTGGAGCCAGGCCCGGAGGAAGGCTCGTCAGCGAGCGCCTGGTGGCCGGGCTAACCACGGAGCCCGGCGGGCACAGCCCGAAGAAGGAACGTGGGCAGATCTTCGCCGCCACGTGGGCCCACCACCCGCGATCGGAACCAGTGGGGTCGGGTGCACTGTCAGATGGGTGGCAGTGACAGCAGAGGTTCCAGACGGACCAATCAGGGGCAGCAGAGGCTGACTTTTGGGACGTGGAACGTAACTACGCTGGTGGGGAAGGAGCCTGAGCTGGTGCGGGAGGCAGAGCGCTACCGGTTAGACCTGGTGGGGCTTGCCTCCACACATAGCAAGGACTCTGGAACCAAACTCCTGGACAAGGGGTGGACCTTGTTTTATTCTGGAGTTGCTCAGGGTGTGAGGTCTCAGGCGGGTGTGGGGATACTCACAAGCCCCCGGTTGAGTGCCATCACGTTGGGGTTCACCCCGGTGGACAAGAGAGTCGCCTCCCTCCGCCTAAGGGTTGATGGGGGGAAAACTCTGACTGTTGTCTGTGCGTACGCGCCAAACAAGAGTTCAGAGTATTCGGCCTTTTTGGATACCCTGCATGGGGTCCTGCATGGGGCTCCGGTGGGGGATTCCATAGTCTTGCTGGGGGACTTCAACGCACACGTGGGCAATGACGGGGATACTTGGACTGGCGTGATTGGGAGGAACGGTCTCCCTGATCTGAACCTGAGTGGTGGCTTGTTATTGGATTTCTGTGCTAGTCATGGACTGACAATAACAAACACCATGTTCAAACATAAGGATGCTCATAAGTGTACTTGGTACCAGAGTACCCTAGGCCAAAGATCAATGATCGATTTTGTAATCGTATCAGCTGATCTGAGGCCGTATGTTCTGGACACTCGGGTGAAGAGAGGGGCGGAACTGTCAACTGATCACCATCTGGTGGTGAGTTGGTTCAGATGGCGGGGGAAGCCTCTGGACAGACCTGGCAAACCCAAGCGTGTAGTGCGGGTGAACTGGGAACGTTTGGAGGAGACCTCTGTTCGGAAGGAATTTAACTCCCACCTTCGGCGGGACTTCTCTGGCATCCCTGTGGAGGTTGGGGGCATTGAACAGGAATGGGCAATGTTCAAAGCCTCTATTGCTAAAGCTGCGGCTGTGAGCTGTGGTCAGAAGGTCTTAGGTGCCTCAAGGGGCGGTAACCCTCGAACACCCTGGTGGACAGCGGTGGTCAGGGAAGCCGTCCGACTGAAGAAGGAGGCCTATCGGGGTATGATATCCCAGGGGACTCCGGAGGCAGTTGCAAGGTACCGACAGACCCGAAGGGCGGCAGCCACAGCTGTGACGGAGGCTAAGCAGCGGGTGTGGGAGGAGTTCGGGGAATCCATGGAGAAGGACTTTCGGGCGGCACCAAAGTTGTTCTGGACGACCATACGGCACCTCAGGAGGGGAAAGCGGGGAACCATCCAAGCTGTATACAGCAAGGATGGGGCTCTGCTGACTTCAAGTGAGGAAGTCTTAGGGAGGTGGAAGGAACACTTTGAGGAACTCCTAAACCCAATGACATCAGACCCACCCTCCCTGGCAGGAGCAGAGCCTGAGGATGATGGGGGATCGGCGTCAATCTCCCGGAAGGAAGTCACTGAGGTAGTTAAACAACTCCACAGTGGCAAAGCTCCGGGGGTTGATGAGATTCGTCTAGAAATGCTGAAGGCTCTGGGTGTTGAGGGGCTGTCTTGGTTGATACGTCTTTTCAACATCGCGTGGAAGTCTGGGACAGTACCGAGGGAGTGGCAGACTGGGGTGGTGGTCCCACTTTTCAAAAAGGGTGACCAGAGGTTGTGTGCCAATTACAGAGGTATGACATTACTCAGCCTCCCTGGGAACGTTTACGCCAAGGTACTGGAAAGGAGGGTCCGGTCGATAGTCGAACCTCAGATTCAAGAGGAGCAATGTGGTTTCCGTCCTGGTCGTGGAACAACTGACCAACTCTTTACTCTGGCAGGGATCCTGGAGAGGGCCTGGGAGTATGCATATCCGGTCTACATGTGTTTTGTGGATTTGGAGAAGGCATATGACCGGGTCCCCCGGGAGTTTCTGTGGGAGGTGCTGCGGGAATATGGGGTGAGGGGGACCTTGTTGAGGGCCATCCAATCTCTGTACGCCCAAAGCGAGAGCTGTGTCCGTGTGCTCGGCAGTAAGTCGGATTATTTTCCAGTGGGGGTTGGTCTCAGACAGGGCTGCGCCTTGTCACCTATCCTGTTTGTGATATTCATGGACAGGATCTCGAGTCGAAGTCGTGGCGGAGAGGGTATACGGATCACTGCTTTTTGCGGATGATGTGGTCCTGATGGCACCATCGGTCCGGGACCTTCAGCTCTCACTGGATCGGTTCGCAGTCGAGTGTGCGTCGGCTGGGATGAAAATCAGCATCTCCAAATCTGAGGCCATGGTTCTCAGCAGGAAACCGGTGGATTGTGCAGTCCGGGTAGGGAATGAGGCTTTGCCTAGGGAGACGCTCGGGAGGCATCCGTACTAGATGCCCGAACCACCTAAGCTGGCTCCTTTCCAAGCGAAGGAGCAGCGACTCTACTCCGAGTCTCTCCCGGGTGACCGATGTTCCTAGCATTAGGGCTGTTCCTAGCATTAGGGCTGTTCCTAGCATTAGGGCTGTTCCTAGCATTAGGGATGTTCCTAGCATTAGGGCTGTTCCTAGCATTAGGGCTGTTCCTAGCATTAGGGATGTTCCTAGCATTAGGGATGTTCCTAGCATTAGGGCTGTTCCTAGCATTAGGGCTGTTCCTAGCATTAGGGATGTTCCTAGCATTAGGGCTGTTCCTAGCATTAGGGATGTTCCTAGCATTAGGGCTGTTCCTAGTATTAGGGATGTTCCTAGCATTAGGGATGTTCCTAGCATTAGGGCTGTTCCTAGCATTAGCATTAGGGATGTTCCTAGCATTAGGGCTGTTCCTAGCATTAGGGATGTTCCTAGCATTATGGATGTTCCTAGCATTAGGGCTGTTCCTAGCATTAGGGATGTTCCTAGCATTAGGGATGTTCCTAGCATTATGGATGTTCCTAGCATTAGGGCTGTTCCTAGCATTAGGGCTGTTCCTAGCATTAGGGATGTTCCTAGCATTAGGGCTGTTCCTAGCATTAGATGTTCCTAGCATTAGGGATGTTCCTAGCATTAGGGCTGTTCCTAGCATTAGGGCTGTTCCTAGCATTAGGGCTGTTCCTAGCATTAGGGCTGTTCCTAGCATTAGGGATGTTCCTATGTTCCTAGCATTAGGGATGTTCCTAGCATTATGGATGTTCCTAGCATTAGGGATGTTCCTAGCATTAGCATTAGGGCTGTTCCTAGCATTAGGGCTGTTCCTAGCATTAGGGCTGTTCCTAGCATTAGGGCTGTTCCTAGCATTAGGGATGTTCCTAGCATTAGGGATGTTCCTAGCATTAGGGCTGTTCCTAGCATTAGCATTAGGGATGTTCCTAGCATTAGGGCTGTTCCTAGCATTAGGGATGTTCCTAGCATTAGGGATGTTCCTAGCATTATGGATGTTCCTAGCATTAGGGCTGTTCCTAGCATTAGGGATGTTCCTAGCATTAGGGATGTTCCTAGCATTATGGATGTTCCTAGCATTAGGGCTGTTCCTAGCATTAGGGATGTTCCTAGCATTAGGGATGTTCCTAGCATTAGGGCTGTTCCTAGCATTAGATGTTCCTAGCATTAGGGCTGTTCCTAGCATTAGGGCTGTTCCTAGCATTAGGGATGTTCCTAGCATTAGGGCTGTTCCTAGCATTAGATGTTCCTAGCATTAGGGCTGTTCCTAGCATTAGGGCTGTTCCTAGCATTAGGGATGTTCCTATGTTCCTAGCATTAGGGATGTTCCTAGCATTATGGATGTTCCTAGCATTAGGGATGTTCCTAGCATTAGGTCTGTTCCTAGCATTAGCATTAGGGCTGTTCCTAGCATTAGGGCTGTTCCTAGCATTAGGGCTGTTCCTAGCATTAGGGCTGTTCCTAGCATTAGGGCTGTTTATATAAAATAAAATAAAACTTTAAAAAAATTAATATATATATATATATATATATATTTTCTTTTTAGAATAACCAGATTGTATTCACAAAACGGTTAGTAGGGTCCACCCTGTTTAATCTAATAGTCGAATATCCGTGCACATCCCTACCTAGCATTGCTTTGAACTGATCAAATAAGACCTGTTGATTCTTCTAAA
Source organism: Gymnoscopelus braueri (assembly GCF_963280865.1). NCBI lineage: Eukaryota > Metazoa > Chordata > Actinopteri > Myctophiformes > Myctophidae > Gymnoscopelus > Gymnoscopelus braueri. The sequence continues at coordinate 13,678,501 of NC_137619.1, read as the reverse complement.
TCACAGTAATAACAGTTTTTTGCAAAAAAATCCAATTATTTTTTTCAAGATTTTTCAAAAACAGCAGATCTACAAGCTCATAGCGCGGCATGAGCTTGTGGATCTGCTATTTTTGAATAGCCAAAGAAATCTAAAGTGACACAGATGCGTTCCAGGTCTAAACGGGTAAAAAGACTTTTGAAGCTCATTCCATGAGGTTCATTTTGTCCACTAAAACTATGAGGAAAGATGTAAGTCGACTAACTTTTATCACTGAGGAAAACTACATATAAACTAAGCTATGAACTAATAATGAATACTAAAACTATGAGACTATTGACAATTTGGTCAACAAATAAAAACTAGATTAAAATGTTAGTGAGGAAACTAGTGGAGAAGAGATCCAGTAGAACTAAAAGACAAGTCAAGTTGCGCTCAGGTGTTGCGCTCTGAAAATAGCAGATCTACAAGCTCGAGCTTGCAGATCTGCTATTTTCATAACGACGCCATCAAGGCCCACCAAAACATTTTTTTTTGTCGACAAAATCAACTGTAGGCTACAATTAGTCAACTAAAACTAGACTAAAACGACGACTAAAATATGACGAAAACTAAATGACATTTTATTCAAAAGACTAAAAAACTAAATCAGACGTTGCTGTGAAAATGAACACTGACTGATAGTAAGCTGCCTTGCTCAATAACTCCCGCTGTCGTCCCCAACTGCAGCCAACACTGAAACGCAAGAACCACACAGATAAGGCCACCAGTGTTATGCCTGTGTGTGTGTACCTTCCCATGGGTCCCACAGCCACGGTGCAGTTCCCTCCCAGGGTGAGGTTTCCTCCTTTAGTGAAAGCCTCCACAGCTCTCCTCTGGTTCAGGATGATCACCAGGTCAGACACCTGCACACACACACACACACACACACACACACACACACACACACACACACACACACACACACACACACACACACACACACACACACACACACACACACACACACACACACACACACACACACACACACACACACACACGGTCCTTAGATACATAATTTGCATTTTCACATATTTTGGTCCGTAGCGGTACAAACAGCATTCAGCGGATCTATACGTTTGCATAGAGTTGCAGAGAGTTAATTACGTACAGCGTTCATCAACAGTAATCATCATCAGAGTTTTAGAGCCGTAGACAAATATTAACATTCAGGCATGCAAACAGCCCCGAGGTGAAAACGGTGACAACATGTTTTGTTTTCTTTGGGTCAGGTGTCACACTATTGCCTTATTTGGATTCAAAACGGCTATTGTAGCTGAAAAGCTACAAGTTTGCATGTCTGAAAATTAAACTTAAACATGACAATGACGACCAGCTGTCTTCATACCACCTTAAAGGTGAATTTTGGACTAAGGTTTTCTAACCTTTTCTATGATGTTTATGATATCTTAGGATGAATGGTACAGTAGATTTTTTTTTTGCAAAAAACAAAAAAAACCTAAGTCTCGCTAGACGAGATTTCAATCTCGTCTAGCGAGACTTAGGTTTTTTTTTTTTTTTTTTGTGCGATCTAACACAAGGCCTATCCGCGCACGTTTTAAGCTGTGGTGAACCCGGGATGGAGTTATGACATTTAACTACTGCACCATTCATCCTAAGATATCATAACATCATAGAAAAGGTAAGAAAAACTTAGTCCAAAATTCTCCTTTAAGCTTTAGTGGTTTCTTCCAGATTCTCCCAGAATCATACCTTTAAAAATATTTTTTATAAATGAGACTCTGGAAGCAATGAAGTGGCTTTATGAAGCGTAAACAAAGTGTTTTATGAGGCATTCTACTGTCAACAGACTCGTTAAATGTAATAACCTTTAGTTGAATGTATCCATATTGGATCATGTTACAGTGTAGCTGAAGGTAACTTTAGGTAAGGAGCCCCTCCTCCCCCCCATCTGTTTATTTGTTGTTTACAATAATAATTGCTGTGCTTGGAATTGCTGCATATTTCTCAAATGAATGCTTATGTTTGTATGATGATAGGCTGTCTGTCTGTCTGTCTGTCTGTCTGTCTGGCATAGAGCATTCTGAATGAGTATGTCTGTCTCTCTCTCAGCTGTCCTACTGTCTGTCTCTCCTACACTGTCTCTCTCTCAGCTGTCCTACTGTCTGTCTCTGTTACACTGTCTCTCTCTCAGCTGTCCTACTGTCTGTCTCTCCTACACGGTCTCTCTCTCAGCTGTCCTACTGTCTGTCTCTGTTACACTGTCTCTCTCTCAGCTGTCCTACTGTCTGTCTCTCCTACACTGTCTCTCTCTCGAAGACAATAATCAATATTTACAGCCTTAATTGAGTCGACCTGTCTTTCACACTGTGCAGTGAAACTATGACTCAGGTCACCTGACGTATGTCACAGGGACATGTCTTACCTTCACAAAACAACATATAAATGACATAATAATCCATAAAACATAACAGAGGAACATGGGGATCTGGTGTTGACATGGCAGAGGAGATATATGAGTAGAGAGCTGATAACATCTAGTTATCTGCACATAGAGCAGGTAGATAGTGATTTATTCACATTGTCACAGTCATTCTTATGTCTCTAATAACACAGTGTTGATTTGGACAGCACATTTTGATTCAGTTTTAGTCAGTGTTTTGAATAAAATTATGTTTAGTTTTAGTCATATTTTAGTCATCTGAAATGTTTTACTGTTAGTCTACTAAAGTTTTAGTCGACTAAATATCATAAGATTATAGTCGACTAAAACTACAGTTGATTTAGTCGACTAAAATGTATGTTGGCGGTGCCTTGATGGCGTCCTAATGGCTGATTTTACACTTGGTTGCATGCTGAAAATAGCCGATCTACAAGCTCACAACGCGGCGCGACGCGTTGTGAGCTTGTAGATCTGCTATTTTCAGAGCGCAACACCCGAGCTCAACCAAACATAAAATGTCTTGTCTTTTAGTTCTACTGGATCTCTTCTCCACTAGATCCTCACTGACATTTTATTCTAGTTTTTATTTGTCGACCAAATTGTCAATACTGTATATCATAGTTTTAGTCAACGAAATCAACACTGAATAACACTAACACGTGTAACAGACAGATACACTACTGTCGTAGCAACGCCACCACGCAGTCACAGCTTGTAGATGGCATCCGTCTTACAATAAATGCAAGGAATCTCTGTATACGTATACGTACGTATGTGTTCTACGCATATCAAGAACGCGGGGGGGGTGGGGAGGGGGTCTTAAATAGCCTGCATCAGGGCATGGTGTTACTACGCTACGCCACTGGGACCTCCCGGACCATACAGTAGTTTGACCCAAACATGTGGCATCTTTTTGACTGTAAAACAGATGAGCAGGATGACAGGAGAGCCTTGCATGGCTTCCCTGTCAGTGTGTGAATGTAATGAACGTTGTAAAGAACTGTTGGATAAAGATATAGAATCACATTTGACCATCTATGTTGTTCAGATCCTCTGAACGCTTCAAAGACACTCGGTTGGTTTTTAATCCATCATTTAGCAACTGCAGGACAAAACTGAAACGCAGGAACCGTACAGGAACAGCCGCCATAGTGTGTGTGCGTGTGTGTGTGTGTGTGTGTGAAAAAGAAACTGCGATTTTCGTTGCACCCTTGTGTGTGTGCGCGCATATTGTACGTACATGCGTGCGTGTTTTAGATATACACACTGAGTCTCTGTGCCTCTGCGTGTGTGTGTGTGTGTGTGTGTGTGTGTGTGTGTGTGTTGACAGATTAAGTGTGTTACGTGCCTGTCTGCCTTACACAGACCCCTGTCATGACAGATCCCATTAACACGTCTACATTTCACACACACACACACACACACACACACACACACACACACACACACACACACACACACACACACACACACACACACACACACACACACACACACACACACACACACACACACACACACACACACACACACACACACACACACACACACGACTATGATAACATGGAACAGGATCATGGAGTCCACACACACACTGCAGCTCCCATTATGGGCGATAATATTTATTATCATATGAACTCGTTGTTTCTGTAGTCTGATGAATCTAAAGATCTAAAATCACACATGATGCAAATAAATGACACCGGAAACGTGCGTTAATACTGTATAATAGTAATAATAATAATAATAATAATAATAATAATAACTAGAAAATGTGCTCCTCGGAGCACAAGTCTCCGCCAGAAGACCTGTGCTATTTTAATAGCACAGGTCGTCTTGGTAGAACGGGTCGTCTTGGTAGAACGGGTGGTCTTGGTAGAACGGGTCGTCTTGGTAGAATGCGCATGGTTTTTGGTGTTCTGCAGGGGCGACTGAATATGCAGTGTCTGCATCTAAAAAATGTTTTTCTTGAAGCAATGTGTCATATGGGAGTCCTCGTAATTGACTGGTTTGTTCAAATGCTTGTCTGTCTTCTTCATCTTCATTGTCTTGAACAGTTTCAGCAGTTGATTGGTGTGTTTGATCTATGTCAGTTTTCTCTAGTGCTACATAATGTATTTGATCAAGGTGGCCAATTGTTACAGTATTAAGACTTCGGCCTTGTTGTGGGATCAATTCAAGTCTATAGTCCTCTTCTGTGTTACTGTTGTAGATGAGTATGCTTTCTTAGCTTTGGCCTTCTGCGCCTTTGCTTGACCAATGTTAGGTGTTCTCAGAGGGACACACACACGCACGGACGGACGGACGGGTGATTTGTACTGGAAGGTACTGTTCCAATCAAGACTGATTGATCCTGTCTTACCTCACTTCAAAAGACATAAATAGACTTTTGAAGTGACACACCTATTTATAGGATTTTATTTCGTCATACGTCCCTCTAGCCAATCAAAGGCATTGGTGTCAACATATTGACACGTGTCACGTGGAGCTTGACCAATGTTAGCTTGGCTAGGGGCCATGCTAACACACGGCGGGACGAAGCGAAAACATACTCTCCACCTCCGGCGGAGACAATAATAGCCACTGTCCATTACAGAGAGGCATAGCCTGAGCATGCCGTAAAAAAAGAATAAAGCCAAGTTACTCGATCCAGCAGCAAATAAAGTAAAGTTGATATGAACCGTGAAGAATGATATTTCAAATACACATACCTCCCCCCAAAACATATCCATTGAACTGTGTAGGTACTAGGCAGGCCCACGTGTACAGTATTATAATGAGCCTTATATGAGCCTCATTCAGTGTGTATTAGGGATGGGACAATATGAGAATTACACGTCACTCACCATTATTGTGGCAAAACATTATTGTGATTAACGATACTAGACCATACCCGGTGAAGGTTATTGCACGTCCTGTAGCGCGGTCCCCCCGCGGGTCCCCCCGCGGCACCCCCCACGGGCACACACACGGGCAACAGTGTGTCGCGGCTGGATTGGATTGGATGCGACGCATGCGCAGTTTGATCGGAGACACGACCCAAGACACGACCAAGACAGACAGACGGACAGACAGAGGTTACTCAAATTATAGGAAGATTATCGCGATAATGAAAATATGCTCAAAACTTAAATGACACTTTTGTTAAACCACTTGAACCAGCATCCCTATTCTGGGGGGAACGTTCGTCAAAAATATTTTTGGAAGATGTACTGAATTTGGAGGTAAAAAAAAGCTAACTCATCCTAGTGTATGATGGAGGACAATTTCACGAAAACTTAAAATCTCTGCGATACGATTACTGTGAGTGTTTTTTACCACGATAAACGATGATAGCGATTATCGTCCCATCCCTAGTGTTTATTTTGCATGGCGTGCGTTCACCCACCGACACATTCCCAACATGTCAGGCTTCAGAGACGAGACGACAGTTATATGTAACATAGACTATTAACCTAACTCAGGGTCAATGAGTCCCACCTATTAATACAAATGTAATAAATGGTCTGAAGCCCAGCCCACCTAACCATGGGGTCGGGGTGTGTCCTGCAGTAAATGGTAAAATGGTAAATGGTGCATTTATTAGAGATGCACCGATACAGGTTTTTTCAATTCCGATCCGATCCGATATATCAATTAGGATATTTTTCGATATCCGATATATATGCCGATATCCGAGCAAAACTTTAAATACAAAAAAAATGCATTACCTTTCAATTAAAGACATTTATTACTGAATATTTTAAAGTACAATAACAGTAGAAAAAAAACAAATACACTATGATCTATCACCAAAAGAAAATACCTACAAATAATAAATTAAAACAATGTGCATACTTAGCTGCTTCTTAAAATTGTATTAAACACAAAAAAAAAAAAAAAAGAAAAAAACAATCCGATATATATATATTTTTTCCGATATCCGATACATGAAATAAGTCATATCGGTAGCCGATACCGATACGGTATCGGTATCGGTGCAACTCTAGCATTTATATAGCGCTTTTATCCAAAGCGCTTTACATAGATTGTGCATTACATTCACCCATTCACACACCCATTGACACACCCATTCATACACCCATTCACACACACCCATTCACACACACCCATTCACACACACATTCACACACACCCATTCACACACCCATTCACACACACCCATTCACACACACCCATTCACACACACATTCACACACAGATGGAGGAGGAAACCATGCAAGGCACCAACCTGCTCATAGGGAGCAATTAGGGGTTCAGCGTCTTGCTCAAGGACACTTCCACACTAACTCTAGGGGAGCGCCCCAGCCCGGGATCGAACTGGGAACCTTGCGGTTTCCAGTTCACTCTACCCGGCCACTCTACCCCTGAGCCACTGCCGCCCCACAGACAGTCAGACATCCAGTAGGCTACCTACATGTCTGCTCCTGGTTCTCAACGCTCTCATCAGTACAAAGTGTTGCTTCTCTGTTCATGCTGTTGTGTAAACACCAGTGGTGTAAAGTAACTAAGTACATTTACTTAAGTACTGTACAATTTTGAGGTATTTGTACTTTACTTGAGTATTTCCAATTTCCAATACTTTTACTTCTACTCCACTACATCTCAGAGGCAAATATTGTACTTTTACTCCACTACAATTATTAGACAACTTTAGTTACTAGTATACTTTTCAGATATAAATTATGATATTATGAAACATACATTAACCACTTCAGCCCTATTTCATACCTAGGCTATTTGAAAATAGCAGATCTACAAGCTCACAACGCGTCGCATCGCGACGCGTTGTGAGCTTGTAGATCTGCTATTTTCAAATATTTTAGTACTTTTACTTTTGGTACTTTAAGTACATTTTGATGCCAATACTTTTGTAGTTTTACTCAAGTCAATTTTTAATTCTGGACTTTTACTTGTAACAGAGTATTTCTATATTGCAGTATTGGTACTTTTACTTAAGTAAAGAATTTGAGTACTTTTTCCACCACTGCAAGTTACACTGAGTGCTCCTTCCTCTGTTCTACAGCCAACCAGTTGCAGAAAACACAGACTGAGCCTTTAACCTGTTGTTTTTATGAGATACTAAAGGTTCAGGTCGCTACGCCGCCCTCACACCGCCGATCTGACCCATACGCCCATATATGGAGATATCTGTATCTGTCGGTCCATGTCCCCTTCATGCCCATATATGGAGATCCCTGATGTCATCAGTATACGCCCATATATGGAGCTGAGTGATTTGTTTGCGCCTGATGCCGTTAACATGTTTAACATCGCGACGCATTGTGAGCTTGTAGATCTGCTATTTTCAAATGGATGAAATGTACATAGGGCTGAAGTTGTATGTTTTGTAATAATAATCAAAATCTACAAAGTAAGTAAACTAAAGGTTTCAAATAATTGTAGTGGAGTAAAAGTACTATATTTGCCTGGTATATACAAGTGGGATAAGTGTAGGAGCCCTTAGCTGAGTTTTTGGGGCTAATGTTCCCCTCAGAAATGGGATGCTAGGGTTCAAGTGGTTCATGTAAAAAACAAAGGTTCCAATCACACAAATATTTGGCGACCCCGCCTAGAGTAACTCTGGGGACCCCCTAGGGGTCCCGGACCCCCTGTTGAAGAGCCCTTGTCTAGAGGGTTTAAGTGCTTAACAACATTTCTTTCAAGATTTTAAAAAAATAGCAGATCTACAAGCTCGTAGCGCGGCACTCGGTGCGTTCCAGGTCTTAATGGGCTAAAGAAGATCTACAAGCTCAGAACGTGTACTTATCGCATTTTAGAAAAATCTGTCTGTTTTTTTTATAAATATTTAACCAATGAGACCCCTAGGGGTCCCCGGACCACACTTTGAGAACCACTGGCTTCCTGCCAAGTCAGCACAACAACCACCACAACACATCCGCCCCACACACCCCACACACCCCACACACCCACACACCCACACACACACACACACACACACACACACACACACACACACACACACACACACACACACCCCCCCCCCCAGAGGTTTCATTGAAGCGCATTGGACACATGCTGGCCATTCATAGGTACTGCAGTTGGGTCCACCGTACACGAACGAGTGAAAACGGTTGTCGACCAATGGGCTCGACTCACCAGCTTGCGCACGGGGCTGTGCACTGATGTGACGCAAAAACGTGTCACAGAAACCCCCAAATAGGCCCCGCCCATCACATTTCCCAACCCAGAAGAAGGGGTGATTTGGGCCTCATGCGCTGTGTGGGTGGGAGGGGGTATCCAGCGTCTAAAGCGTGCAAAGATGCACGATTGATATGGAGTCATAATCCTCTATTATTGCCGTGGTCCTAATGCACTGTAAACTGGGGGTTCTTGAAATGATAAAGTTTGAGAATCACTGTAATAGCTATTTTCTACATGAATGGATGTTACGTACAATTATTTTAAATACAAATAACAGCCTTGTATTAGACAAACAATGGTGCAGGGTGCAAATGTGTTTGTGTGTCCTGTTAGTAATTGCGTTAGTTAACCAACACATTGCCGTTGCGTTTAATCTCTCAATTAGTCATTCCTCTGGCTTCGGGATCCCAGCCCTAGTGGAGACGCAGGTGTCTCTTCAGATTACTAGAGCTATTAAAACTCTTGCTGCACAGTTTACACATGTATGGTCTGTCTCCAGTGTGGAGACGCTGGTGTCTCTTCATATTACCCGAGTCCTTAAAACTCTTGCCACACCGTTGACAGTGGAAAGGTTTTTCTCCCGTATGGAGACGCTGGTGAGCCTTCAGATTACTTGAGCTATTAAAACTCTTGCAGCACAGTTTACACATGTATGGTCTGTCTCCAGTGTGGAGACGCTGGTGAGCCTTCATATTACCAGAGTCATTAAAACTCTTGCCACACCGTTGACAGTGGAAAGGTTTTTCTCCGGTGTGGAGACACTCATGTTTCTTCACCTTATCTAACTGATTAAAATCCTTGTTACACCAATTGCATAGTGTTCTGTCACTATGAACATAGTGTTCTGTCACTATGAACACGTTGCATAGTGTTCTGTCACTATGAACGTCACATCTCACAAAAACAAACAACAACAAAAAAAGCTATCAAAATATGTGACATGTACTGTTACTGTGTGTACACACCTGTACATCTGAGAGATGTGACCATAAAGTCAACTCTGCAGCACTTTCACATTCATTATTTTCAAATGTAATGTGCATAGTGTGTGTGTGTGTGTGTGTGTGTGTGTGTGTGTGTGTGTGTGTGTGTGTGTGTGTTCATACCTCTACACCAATCTCAAATCCTCCTCCCAGACCAGCTATACCAATGGCAGAGGGCGCTGACCAGCCTAGAGAGAGAGAGAGAGAGAGAGAGAGAGAGAGAGAGAGAGAGAGAGAGAGAGAGAGAGAGAGAGAGAGAGACTTAATGTCAAATGGTAAAGGTTGTCTAGTCCAGTGTTGATTTTGAAGCACATTTAGATGTAGTTTTAGTCTTTTGAATAAAATGTCATTTAGTTTGAGTCATATTTTAGTCATTCTGAAATGTTTTACCGTTTGTCTAGTTTTAGTCGACTAAATATCATAAGATTATAGTCGACTAAATCTACTGCTGATTTAGTCTATAAAATGTGTGTTGTTGTGCCTTGATGGCGTCTTAATGGCTGATTTTACACTTGGTTTCATGTTAACCCATTAAGACCTGAGGCCATGCTTTTTAAAAAGACTAAATCCTATAACAGTTTTTTTTTTAATCTTAAAAACTTTTTTTCACGATTAAAAAAAAATAGCAGATCTACAAGCTCATAGCGCGGCACTCGGTGCCGCGCTATGAGCTTGTAGATCTGCTATTTTTGAATAGCCAAAGAAATCTCAAGTGACACAGATGCGTTCCAGATCTGAAAGGGTTGTTAAAAGGCATCAGGCTCCGTGTCCACTGGGCTTTTTTTCTGGGATGAAGGCGCTCGCCTCAAAGCCCTGACAGGCGCCCGGGGTTGGGCAGGCAGGGAAAAGCATAGATATAGAAACCTAGATACCTCATTGGCCTCTGCAGTTCGTTGGAGCAACTCGTATCGCGGCCGCCATTTTCGCGTAGGCAAACGGACACTCAAAGTGACTACTGGCCAATCACAGTGCTCACAGCGCGTTGACTACTGGCCAATCACAGTGCGTCTTTATAAGACCTGTCAGAATCTAGTTGTCCCACCCCCACCTGCCTCTTATTGGCCTACCGAACGCCCCCTTCTGTGACACACGCGGAAGCTTCAGGGAAGCTCTCCTACGCTAAAATGGCCCCCGTGATACCAATGCCTCAGAGCCGAAGGAGGCGTCTACCTTTATATGTCTATGGGGAAAAGCATCTTGCGAGCACAAGGTAAAGGCCCGGCGCTCGAAGCGCGGCGGATTGGGTTCGTTTTTTTTCCGTTTTTGGTTTCTTTATTTCGGTTTTAGGGTTAGAATTTCTTTTTTGGATCATCATAAAAAAACATTAAAAAAAAATGTTTACCCAAAAATCGGAGGCCCCCCCAGTTGGAGGCCCGTGGGCTGCAGCCCACCCTAGCCCAACGGTAAGTCCGCCCCTGCTCCTCCGTGTCATCAGTGCCCATACCCTAGGTGGGGTTGGCGAAAGGGCCTTTCTGTGTGGAGTTTGCATGTTCTCCCTGTGTCTCCTAGGGTAGTTAATACCCTCACAAAAACATGTAGTAATCCTGGTCTCTATACCGCCTCCCCCTGGTCAGCTGGGGCGCCTGATGGAGGGGAAAGGAACTGGTTGGAATAACGTGTTCCTTCCACACGCTACGTCCAACCAGGGAAACTCTCCCCTGTCAGGTGACAAGAAGGTCAGTTGGCTCTCATGCATTGAAGGAGGCATGAGCTCGGCCCTGGCCTCCCTAGGCTGGTGAGGGGAGTGTAGCGCCCAGGATCACTTAGAAAATTGGCACCGGGTGAAAAAAAAAGTTTAAAAAATCGAGGGATAAAATTTATTAAAAAAACTAAAGCGCTGCGCTCCCGTTGCAACAATTTTTTCCCGTTTTAAACAATTAACACCTAATCTGCCAGAATTATTTCAGATTTTTTGCTGTAGACTGCCAGAGATTTTTCATTGAAAAAAAAAGTACTCAGGAGCCGAGATACAGAACTTTTAAGTTTTAAGTTAACAAGGAAGTGGATAGGAGTTTAAATCTTCGATAAATCATATCTCCTTGGTCTTTGGGTTGTTTTTTTTTTTAGAACGCAGATCTGCGTCTTTGGCAGCCAGGCGAGCGATTAAATAGAACGCAGATATGCGTCTTTGGCAGCCAATGTGTTAAAAACATGCGCTGCGCTAAGGAAAAGAAACATACTGGTGGACATAGGGCTCTGAAACAGTTTTTTTTGCATCCTACAGTGGTCTCCCTCTTTTCTGTTTTTAACTGGATGTCTTCCTCCTTGAGAACCCTGCCTCCTGCTGCCCACAACAAACAGAACAATACATATCTATCACATAGAATACTCTCCACCTTTTTGTGTGAAGTGGTCCTTTAACATCTGTAAACAAGCAAACAACATACCTAACATCTATATATATGTGTGTGTATATATATATATATATATATATATATATATACAGTCAGACAGACAGAGTAACAGACAGACAGTTCTTACGTCAGACAGACAGACAGACAGACAGAGTAACAGACAGACAGACAGTTCTTACGTCCGTCAGACAGGCGGGCGAACACGATGCCGCTGCCCCCCCTCACTGTCATCATGAAGCCAGCCTTGATGACAGAGATGACAGCCAGACCCTGAGCCTTGGCTATCACATGAGCTGAGACACACACACACACACACACACACACACACACACACACACACACACACACACACACACACACACACACACACACACACACACACACACACACACACACACACACACACACACACACACACACACACACTTAAAGCATCAACATGTACGGTACGATTGAATCAAATGTTAAATATTCACGGCACGTTTCCATATTGTTTCTTTAATTCACCACGTAGTGGAAGGACCTAAACTAAAATATATATATATATATGTGTTTTTGGCCATAAAACCAACCATTTGATATCTCTTGTGGGAAGCAGCAAAATGCTAGCCTGGTATCCAGCCTGCTTCGCTACGTTCGGCGGACTTTTTTTTCTCTCTTCGCTTCTCAGTCTGGAGAGCACCCTATTGACTCGTTTTGCAGAACTACACTGGAACTACATATGTTACGTTGGGCAACGTCGTTGCTGATTGGATGTTGTTCAAACGAATGACGAATCACAACGATCACACTGTTTTTTTTGTCCCGCCCCGCACCACAGACCAATCAGAAGCCACGGTTTGATTCCTACCTTATGCCATGTCCCGCCTCCCTTGGAGATAGGAGGCTTTCCAGACTGAGAAGCGAAGAGAGAAAATAAAGTCTGCCGAACGTAGCGAAGCAGGCTGGATACCAGGCTAGCAAAATGCCCCTCACAATGTAGATTTTACAAAGTCTACAACACTTGTTGGACATTTGGTCCACACAAGGTGTAGTAATACACATAGGCCTGACACAAGGTGTAGTAATACACATAGGCCTGACACAAGGTGTAGTAATACACATAGGCCTGACACCATTACACATTTAAGTTGACGTTTAATTGTCACGCAAATAATGTCAGTGTGTTTTAGGCGTTTGTTTTGTTAGGCTTCATAATCACAAATGCTACAGGGCAGACATGTCAGATAAACTAAATATACAGTACAAAGCATTTAATAATGTAATACTTTAAAAGAAGAAAATGTAGAAATAGCTGATCTACAAGCTCACAACGAAGTGACGTGTTGTCAGCTTGTAGATCTGCTATTTCTGGAAAATGTATTTTTTCAACATGGAAACGATTATGACAACATGATTGTGACTATGTCAACTAATAGCGAATCAGGCATTTATGTAATAATTGTGACAGGCCTACGTGTGTACAACACACAGTCACACACAGTCACACACAGTCACACACACAGTCACACACACAGTCACACACAGTCACACACACAGTCACACACACAGTCACACACACAGTCACACACACAGTCACACACACAGGCGCACACACACAGTCACACACACAGTCACACACACAGTCACACACACAGTCACACACACACCTGGTATGAGTTTATCTGGTCCGCTACGGTTGGAGATCTCGGTGAATTCTCTGAGGATCTTGGCTGCTTTCTTCACCTCAGACTTCAGGTTGGACGGGATCGGATTATTCACTGTGGACGGACACACACACACACACACACACACACACACACACACACACACACACACACACACACACACACACACACACACACAGTTCATGTTTTACTCGTGTTCTACAGCAGGGGTCTTCAACAGGGGGTCCGGGACCCCTAGGGGCTCCTCAGAGTTACTACAGGGGGGTCCGTCAAATCATTGTGTGATATGATTTGTTATTTTATTTTCTACATTAACCACTTGAACCCACGCATCCCTTTTCTGAGGAGAACTTTAGCCAAACATATTTCTGAGATGGGGGTCCACAGCCAAATACATTTTGGGGGTCCTTGACATGAAAAGGTTTTAGAAGCACTAGTGTAGGGTAAGTAGGCAGACTCTCTGATCTCTGTCAGGTTGTGTTCCCTCATTATTTATTATACTGATATGGATCACTCACATGAATTGAATGAGTGACAACAGGAAGTGATGGCCATCATTCATTCAGGCCTCGTGGGACACATAAAACCATTCATCTTTAACCTCGTTAGATTCACTGAAAAAAACACCTCACTGCTTCTGACGACTGGTATCGTCCAATGTGTGAGGAGACCGTAATTTATCAATTACTTTGACTCCCCCCCCCCCCCCCCCTTTTTCATTCACACACACACACACACACACACACACACACACACACACACACACACACACAGAGTCTTTGCTGTCATGTCATCATGATGCCTCTCGTCTGCCAAAACAATTAAGGTTTGTTAATTGTCCAATCATAGGCCTGGGCAGCGGCCAGCCCGAGCAATTAGCCAGACTAATTAACATGTAGATAATGAGCTATCACTGAGTCACTGTGGAAGAGGAGAGGAGAGGAGAGGAGAGGAGAAAAGTAAACGAGGAAAATTAGAGGAGAAGAAAGTGAACTAACAACAGAAGAGAACTGAAAGAAGAGCAGAGATGGGGGTTAGGAGAGAGAGAGAGAGACATGGAGAGGAAAGGGTAGACGGATGAGAGGGGGACAGAGGACAGAGGACAGAGGACAGAGGACAGAGGACAGGAGAAAGGGAGAAAGAGGGTGGTGAGAGGGAACAGAAGTTTTAATTCTCTCACTCTTGCTTTGGTCAATGTAAACGTACGGTATGTGTCTCATGCCAAAGAACAGAAAGCAGAAAGAGAGATGCAATAAAGAAGAAGATAATGAACATTAAACTAGTAAAGAGAAAAGAAGATGATAATGAACATTAAACTAGTAAAGAGAAAAGAAGAAGATAATGAACATTAAACTAGTAAAGATAAAAGAAGAAGATAATGAACATTAAACTAGTAAAGAGAAAAGAAGAAGATAATGAACATTAAACTAGTAAAGAGAAAAGAAGATGATAATGAACATTAAACTAGTAAAGAGAAAAGAAGATGATAATGAATATTAAACTAGTAAAGAGAAAAGAAGAAGATAATGAACATTAAACTAGTAAAGAGAAAAGAAGAAGATAATGAACATTAAACTAGTAAAGAGAAAAGACGATGATAATGAACATTAAACTAGTAAAGAGAAAAGATGATAATGAACATTAAACTAGTAAAGAGAAAAGAAGAAGATAATGAACATTAAACTAGTAAAGAGAAAAGAAGAAGATAATGAACATTAAACTAGTAAAGAGAAAAGAAGATGATAATGAACATTAAACTAGTAAAGAGAAAAGAAGATGATAATGAACATTAAACTAGTAAAGAGAAAAGAAGATGATAATGAACATTAAACTAGTAAAGAGAAAAGAAGAAGATAATGAACATTAAACTAGTAAAGAGAAAAGAAGAAGATAATGAACATTAAACTAGTAAAGAGAAAAGAAGAAGATAATGAACATTAAACTAGTAAAGAGAAAAGAAGATGATAATGAACATTAAACTAGTAAAGAGAAAAGAAGATGATAATGAATATTAAACTAAGAGAAAAGAAGAAGATAATGAACATTAAACTAGTAAAGAGAAAAGATGATAATGAACATTAAACTAGTAAAGAGAAAAGAAGATGATAATGAATATTAAACTAAGAGAAAAGAAGAAGATAATGAACATTAAACTAGTAAAGAGAAAAGAAGATGATAATGAACATTAAACTAGTAAAGAGAAAAGAAGAAGATAATGAACATTAAACTAGTAAAGATAAAAGAAGAAGATAATGAACATTAAACTAGTAAAGAGAAAAGAAGAAGATAATGAACATTAAACTAGTAAAGAGAAAAGAAGATGATAATGAACATTAAACTAGTAGAGAGAAAAGAAGAAGATAATGAACATTAAACTAGTAAAGAGAAAAGAAGATGATAATGAACATTAAACTAGTAAAGAGAAAAGAAGATAATGAACATTAAACTAGTAAAGAGAAAAGAAGATGATAATGAACATTAAACTAGTAAAGAGAAAAGAAGATGATAATGAACATTAAACTAGTAAAGAGAAAAGTAGAAGATAATGAACATTAAACTAGTAAAGAGAAAAGAAGAAGATAATGAATATTAAACTAGTAAAGAGAAAAGAAGATGATAATGAACATTAAACTAGTAAAGAGAAAAGATGATAATGAACATTAAACTAGTAAAGAGAAAAGAAGATGATAATGAACATTAAACTAGTAAAGAGAAAAGAAGATAATGAATATTAAACTAGTAAAGAGAAAAGAAGAAGATAATGAACATTAAACTAGTAAAGAGAAAAGAAGATGATAATGAACATTAAACTAGTAAAGAGAAAAGAAGATGATAATGAACATTAAACTAGTAAAGAGAAAAGAAGATGATAATGAACATTAAACTAGTAAAGAGAAAAGAAGAAGATAATGAACATTAAACTAGTAAAGAGAAAAGAAGATGATAATGAACATTAAACTAGTAAAGAGAAAAGAAGATGATAATGAACATTAAACTAGTAAAGAGAAAAGAAGATGATAATGAACATTAAACTAGTAAAGAGAAAAGAAGAAGATAATGAACATTAAACTAGTAAAGAGAAAAGAAGATGATAATGAACATTAAACTAGTAAAGAGAAAAGAAGTAGATAATGAACATTAAACTAGTAAAGAGAAAAGAAGATGATAATGAACATTAAACTAGTAAAGAGAAAAGAAGTAGATAATGAACATTAAACTAGTAAAGAGAAAAGAAGAAGATAATGAACATTAAACTAGTAAAGAGAAAAGAAGATGATAATGAACATTAAACTAGTAAAGAGAAAAGAAGTAGATAATGAACATTAAACTAGTAAAGAGAAAAGATGATAATGAACATTAAACTAGTAAAGAGAAAAGAAGATGATAATGAACATTAAACTAGTAAAGAGAAAAGAAGTAGATAATGAACATTAAACTAGTAAAGAGAAAAGAAGATGATAATGAACATTCAACTAGTAAAGAGAAAAGAAGATGATAATGAACATTAAACTAGTAAAGAGAAAAGAAGAAGATAATGAATATTAAACTAGTAGAGAAAAGAAGATGATAATGAACATTAAACTAGAAAAGAAGAAGATAATGAACATTAAACTAGTAAAGAGAAAAGAAGATAATGAACATTAAACTAGTAAAGAGAAAAGAAGATAATGAACATTAAACTAGTAAAGAGAAAAGAAGATAATGAACATTAAACTAGTAAAGAGAAAAGAAGATGATAATGAACATTAAACTAGTAAAGAGATAAGAAGATGATAATGAACATTAAACTAGTAAAGAGAAAAGAAGATGATAATGAATATTAAACTAAGAGAAAAGAAGAAGATAATGAACATTAAACTAGTAAAGAGAAAAGAAGATGATAATGAACATTAAACTAGTAAAGAGAAAAGAAGATAATGAACATTAAACTAGTAAAGATAAAAGAAGAAGATAATGAACATTAAACTAGTAAAGAGAAAAGAAGAAGATAATGAACATTAAACTAGTAAAGAGAAAAGAAGATGATAATGAACATTAAACTAGTAGAGAGAAAAGAAGAAGATAATGAACATTAAACTAGTAAAGAGAAAAGAAGATGATAATGAACATTAAACTAGTAAAGAGAAAAGAAGAAGATAATGAACATTAAACTAGTAAAGAGAAAAGAAGATGATAATGAACATTAAACTAGTAAAGAGAAAAGAAGATGATAATGAACATTAAACTAGTAAAGAGAAAAGTAGAAGATAATGAACATTAAACTAGTAAAGAGAAAAGATGATAATGAACATTAAACTAGTAAAGAGAAAAGAAGATGATAATGAACATTAAACTAGTAAAGAGAAAAGAAGATAATGAATATTAAACTAGTAAAGAGAAAAGAAGAAGATAATGAACATTAAACTAGTAAAGAGAAAAGAAGATGATAATGAACATTAAACTAGTAAAGAGAAAAGAAGATGATAATGAACATTAAACTAGTAAAGAGAAAAGAAGATGATAATGAACATTAAACTAGTAAAGAGAAAAGAAGAAGATAATGAACATTAAACTAGTAAAGAGAAAAGAAGATGATAATGAACATTAAACTAGTAAAGAGAAAAGAAGATGATAATGAACATTAAACTAGTAAAGAGAAAAGAAGATGATAATGAACATTAAACTAGTAAAGAGAAAAGAAGAAGATAATGAACATTAAACTAGTAAAGAGAAAAGAAGATGATAATGAACATTAAACTAGTAAAGAGAAAAGAAGTAGATAATGAACATTAAACTAGTAAAGAGAAAAGAAGATGATAATGAACATTAAACTAGTAAAGAGAAAAGAAGTAGATAATGAACATTAAACTAGTAAAGAGAAAAGAAGAAGATAATGAACATTAAACTAGTAAAGAGAAAAGAAGATGATAATGAACATTAAACTAGTAAAGAGAAAAGAAGTAGATAATGAACATTAAACTAGTAAAGAGAAAAGATGATAATGAACATTAAACTAGTAAAGAGAAAAGAAGATGATAATGAACATTAAACTAGTAAAGAGAAAAGAAGTAGATAATGAACATTAAACTAGTAAAGAGAAAAGAAGATGATAATGAACATTAAACTAGTAAAGAGAAAAGAAGATGATAATGAACATTAAACTAGTAAAGAGAAAAGAAGAAGATAATGAATATTAAACTAGTAGAGAAAAGAAGATGATAATGAACATTAAACTAGAAAAGAAGAAGATAATGAACATTAAACTAGTAAAGAGAAAAGAAGATAATGAACATTAAACTAGTAAAGAGAAAAGAAGAAGATAATGAACATTAAACTAGTAAAGAGAAAAGAAGATAATGAACATTAAACTAGTAAAGAGAAAAGAAGATAATGAACATTAAACTAGTAAAGAGAAAAGAAGATGATAATGAACATTAAACTAGTAAAGAGATAAGAAGATGATAATGAACATTAAACTAGTAAAGAGAAAAGAAGATGATAATGAACATTAAACTAGTAAAGAGAAAAGAAGAAGATAATGAACATTAAACTAGTAAAGAGAAAAGAAGATGATAATGAACATTAAACTAGTAAAGAGAAAAGAAGAAGATAATGAATATTAAACTAGTAAAGAGAAAAGAAGAAGATAATGAACATTAAACTAGTAAAGAGAAAAGAAGATGATAATGAACATTAAACTAGTAAAGAGAAAAGAAGATGATAATGAACATTAAACTAGTAAAGAGAAAAGAAGATGATAATGAACATTAAACTAGTAAAGAGAAAAGAAGATGATAATGAACATTAAACTAGTAAAGAGAAAAGAAGATGATAATGAACATTAAACTAGTAAAGAGAAAAGAAGAAGATAATGAACATTAAACTAGTAAAGAGAAAAGAAGATGATAATGAACATTAAACTAGTAAAGAGAAAAGAAGAAGATAATGAATATTAAAGTAGTAGAGAAAAGACGTGGGCACACAGCTGTCACATGGCTCCGGAAAGTTGACTAACAATGTAAACGTATGTGTCTTATGTCAGCGAGAAGAAAGAAGAGGAAATAAAGAAAGCAACAGAGAGGAGAGAAAGACAGAATGAACAAAGCAAACAGTGATAATCATGAACATAAACCTAGAAAAGACGTGGGCAAACAGCTGTGTGTATGTGGCTCCCAAAAACGTTTCATGTATCACAGGTACACAATGTCTTTCGACCATACAACCTTTATCACCTGATGAAGGCCCAAACGTCGTTGTGTACCTGATTATTGCATAAAAGTAAACGTTATTTTCAGAGCCAGAGCTGTGTTGTGGACGTCTTTTCTATTTAGGGGCCGTGTGTGTCTGCAGTGTTTTATGAGCAGAGGGCTTTAGATATACTGTATGTCCTTAATGCTACGTAAACATAGACATTAGATATATATATATACTGTATGTCCTTAATGCTACGTAAACACAGACATTAGATATATATATACTGTATGTCCTTAACGCTACGTAAACACAGACATTAGATATATATACTGTATGTCCTTAACGCTACGTAAACATAGACATTAGATATATATACTGTATGTCCTTAACGCTCAGCTGAAACTACGTAAACACGGCCTTCTCATGGATGAGGTAACGATTCGATGTCGGGTCGTAAATTATGTTTTTTTTTCAAACACAGCCGGAGGATAAGATGACCGGGCGCTCCTCTTCAACAGCAGGGACAACACACACACATGGGTGCGGGGAGGAATGAATTCCTAAAACACTAGGTAGGGGGGTAGCTCCATTCGGAACCTCTCCCTTCGCTGTATAGCTCCGAGATGAGGTTCCACGTTTGTCGGTGCCGTTTTAGCAGGACATTTTCCATTTTCCATAAATATTTCCCACTTTCCATGTTTCTTACCCCTTTCTGCACATCGTTTCCAAAAAGTAAGGGTTTTCTGAAACGCTCTCAGATGTTTTAACTTCTAGCTGGCAATAAAATCTATCCAACAAGTTGAAAAAAGCATTTAAATAGCTTCTCTCCTAAATGTTTTTAAGACATACCCGGAACTTCCGGAAGTTGCGCCCGCAGAGTTAACATTACTGATTCCCCTACTGGTCAAATGTTGAATTGCATCTTCTAATGCATAATATTATGGAACCGGCTGAGCAGAGAAGCTATTTAAACACTTTTTTCAACTCGTTGGATAGATTTTATTGCCAGCTAGAACTTAACACATCTGAGAGCATTTCAGAAAACTTTTACTTTTTGGACAAGATGTGCAGAAAGGGGTAAGAAAAATGTAAAGTAGAAAATGTGCGACAATGTCCTGCTAAAACGGCACCGGGCCACGTAGGACCTCGTCTCGGAGCTACATAGCGGAGGGAGAGGTTCTAAACGGGGCTAGGTAGGGGGGAAGAGTGACTTCCCACCTGTGGACATGAAAAACACATCCGTTGTGCGGTCCAAACTTGTAACTATTGTACAAATGTCCACCAGCTCCCATCCATAGGCCTAGAACTAGGGCTCAGGCAGCAATGCCCAGCAAGGGTTCTCACGTGTGCTTACATCTTGAAAATTATAAATACTGAAGAAAGTAAAAAATACCTCAAAATTGTACTTAGGTACAGTACTTGAGTACATGTACTTAGTTACTTTTTACAGCACTGCATAACAAACACCATGGAGTGAATCACTTAAAGAGTGAATCAATGAGTCACTGAGAGAATCATTCATCTAATTACATCCATTATTACCTTCAATTAACTCACTAACAGTTTAAACACTGAATCACTGGCCACACAACGTCACAGCGCTGTGTGTGTGTGTGTGTGTGTGTGTGTGTGTGTGTGTGTGTGTGTGTGTGTGTGCAAGAGTGTTAAGTAAATTAAAAAAGCAATCCGGAAGTCATCTTAATGAATAAAAGGTTACATTAACCTGAATCTGAATTAATTACCACAGATTACGCATCCTTTTACCAATATTTTCTCAAACATTTCCTCATGAATTTGAAAGACAAGTAAATGTAAAATCCACATGAACTGACCCGTATCAGCCTGGCCTAGTTCAGTCTAGTCTTTCAATGTATCTATTAGAAAAGGACGTTTTTAATTCAAAGGAGTATTTCACCCAAAACATTACTTATTTTCTATCAATCACACACCCCATGAAGCCTTCGATTCATGGATTCATTTTATGTTTTTGTTGCATTCCTGAGACAATAATTTGATGACCAGTGGAGTGTCTGGTAGGAGGTCTCCTATACCGAGTCTCCTATTGACAAATGACCTGGTCATCAAATTATTGGCTCAGGAATTTGACGATAATTTGACGATAATTTTTACCTTGTAAACCTGTGATGTGACAATAAAACTGATTCTGATTCTGATTCTGATAAGTAATTTTTTGGGTGAACTGCTCCTTTAAATAACAAGTAATTGGAAAAACAAACATGGCAACCTCACACATCAGTCTCCAGAACCAAGGACAGGTGTTTTCAATGAGTCCAACATCGTTAAAATGGATATTAAAGTTACAATGTAGGAAGGGGGCGTGTCTGATAAAATGAATATCAGATATCTAAATACTGAATCAAGCAACTTAACTGGTGAAACACTTAGTTTACAATGAGCCCCAAATTAGACCTTTAAACCCTATAAACCACTGTTTACCAAACACTAGGTCACGACCCAAACATGGTTTTCTTTAGCTTTGAACACAATAACAATTATTATTAAATCTGGAATTTATAAAGTGCTTTTCTATGTAGCGAACTCAGTGGCTTTACGTGTGTGTGTGTGTGTGTGTGTGTCATTGTTAAAACACCTCTCTCTCTCTCTCTCTCTCTCTCTCTCTCTCTCTCTCTCTCTCTCTCTCTCTCTCTCTCGTTGAACTGGTCAGCTTCCCGTTTCTACAGAGAGAGAGAACATTCCACACACACACACACACACACACACACACAAATGGCAGAGAGAGCTAGAAAGAGGCAGAGTGTGTAGAGAGAGAGAAACATAACACTAAACATTGTGTTGATCTCTCTCTAAACAAACGGAACACACACACACACACACACACACACACACACACACACACACACACACACACACACACACACACAGAGAACATGAGGGTATATTATTGTTGTACTCACTGTTTCTTTTCACAGCAGCGGTGTGTTATTGTTGTGTGTGTGTGTGTGTGAGTGTGTAGTTGTGTTACTTCCTGTCAGCTGTCTACCTGGTCCAGGTGAACCCCGCCCCCCTACTTCCCCCTGCCAGGGTTGCCAGATTTTGCGATAGAAATAAGCAACCAGGTCTATGAAAAGAAGCCCTAAAGAAGCAACTATTATAGAGCACTTCAAACCAGCAAACCTGTATACACACAGGCTATTTGAAAATAGCAGATCTACAAGCTCACAACGCGTCGCGATGCGACGTGAGCTTGTAGATCTACTATTTTCCCAAAAAATCTTGAGGGGAAAAAGGGGCATTTTTTTTTTAAATATATATATATATATATTCTAACCACACAAATCTTGTATCATACAGTATTGTTAAAAATATTTTTAAAAAATATCAAAAGCAGTATATTTTGTATAATATACTTTTGATATTTTATATTTTGCCAAATATTGCCCAAGTAATCAATTTAATCAATTGATGTTTTTTTTTTCATTTTTTTTTTTCATAACATAATCGATGAATGATTCATTTACAAGCAACTTTACAGAAATAATAAGCTAAAAGAGCCTTATAATATATAATATATAATATATAATATATAATATATAATATATAATATATAATATATAATATATAATATAAGCGGACATGGCAACACTCCCCTCATTAACATAAACAACACACACCTGTTGAGCTGCCCGAACCGCCTCCAACACACACTCACAACTCCACACACACACTCATGTGTGTGTTAAATAAACACACACACGATCACAGCGTCCATACTAAACACACACACACACACACACACACACACACACACACACACACACACACACACACACACAACACACACACACACACACACAGAGAGAGGGGGGGGCAATGTTGCCATGTCTGCTTATTATAAGCGACTTTAGTCTTGTTTGCTTTTTTAAGTTGTTTAATGTAAATATTGGTCAGGTTATGTTGTTTATTTAAATGTTGTTTAAAACCAGTGTTTCTCAAACATTTTAATGTCAAGGAAAGGACCACCAAATTAACATGAATTTGTCCACCGACCCCCATCAAAAAAATACAATGTTTCCAAAAATATTCAAAATGTTTCACTTTTTCCCAAGAATATTTTTTGGGGGGAAATAGCAGATCTACAAGCTCACAACGCATCGCATCGCTGTGAGCTTGTAGATCTGCTATTTTCAAATATCCCATGCATATTACAGGTTTAATGTGGCATATATATCTATAGTCACTTCTTTTGGGCTTGTTTTCATAGACAGCTGGTTGCTTATTTCTCTCGCAAAATCTGGCAACACTGACAGCAGGTAGGGGAGGGGGGGGGAGGGGGGAGGGAACAGCTGCTGCTGTTGCTTCTGTTCTGCGCGCCCCCGTGCATGCGCGTGCGCATGCGCGCGGGTGCTGGAATGAGGCCAGGTGAGCTTGTGTTGTCAGAGGTTAGGAATGCGATACTGCAGGTATCTGAGTATCTGAGTATCTGAGTACTTCTTCCACTACTACAGATACCATAAAATTACTCTGTTAAAGGCCTGTGTTCAAAATGTCACTTGAGTAAAAGTACAAAAAGTATTGGCATCAAAATATACTTAAAGTACCAAAAGTAAAAGATGTTTGAAAATAGCAGATCTACAAGCGATGCGACACATTGTGAGCTTGTAGATCTGCTATTTTCAAATACCCTATGCATAACATCAGGCTGAAGTGGTTAATGTATGTTTTATAATAATAATAATTTACATCTGCAAAGTAACTAGTAACTAATGTTTAGTGTTTAGTTTAATTGTAGTGGAGTAAAAGTACAATATTTGCCTCTGAGATGTAATGGAGTAGAAGTAAAAGTACTTGGAAATACTCCAGAGAAGTAAAAAAAGAGGAAACATATTTGAAAACTTTATTTACCTACTTTGCAGATTATAAATTATTATATTATTATGACACTATTCTACAGGTTGGAAGATGCAGATGTGATATAAACAATGTCTTTCTGTCTGTCTGTCTGTCTGTCTGTCTGTCTGTCTGTCTGTCTGTCTGTCTGTCTGTCTGTCTGTCTGTCTGTCTGTCTGTCTGTCTGTGTGCATCCACACATTACATTACAGTCATTTAGCAGACGCTTTTATCCAAAGCGACTTACAATAAGTGCATTCAACATAGGTAGGGAACGAAACTACTAATCACCAGAAGTCTGAAGTTCATTCTCTTCTATAACAAGCAGTACCTATAGCGCTAAGGTAAAAGTGCAATATATCAGCTACCTACTGTCTTAAACAGATGAGACAAATAGGAAAATCAAATGAGCAAGAGCTAAAACCAATAAGTGTATCGACTAAACAAGATCCAATAAAACAACACAACAATAAAACAAGAGTTCGTACAACTAGTTAACAACAAGTAGGCAAGGCGAAGAGGAAGGGTAGTGTTTCCTGAAGAGGAAGAGGAAGGGTCAGGGTAGTGTTTCCTGAAGAGGTGGGTTTTTGACCTCCAGTCACCGGAGTGTGTGGATGCACCTTATGCACCTTTTGCACCTTATGTCATTCAGTCTGGAGCAACGGAAGCTCTGTCAACTGATCAAGCGATAAATCGGATGTGACTCCTCCCCCTTGTTTCCGTTTCGTCTGTACTGTACAGTCGCGCAAATGTATCCGAATATAAATGAGAATAATGTGAGCATCGTATAGCTGGTCATATATATATATATATATATATATATATATATATATATATATATATATATAGCATCGTATAGCTGGCTCTCTGCTGCTTAGAGGAAATGGAGATTGAAAAGTTTAAACGACGAACAGATGACACAGCTTCCTCTGTGGGATCTCAGGAGGTGTAGATCTAGTTCCAGACTCTATAGCATCCAGACATCATGGAATAGTTGTCTTGCTATGTGAGACTCTGGTCAAAGCTGACAGAAGACACACATCCCACATCCTGCTGGGGCGGGGTGAGGGAGGAAAACGTCACAAATAGAAACAGCATAAAAATCTGCACACCAGGGGCCAGTTACACCACCTCTCAACTTAGCCTAGTTAGAGCTTAAATGGCTTTTAAAAAAGCCATTTAACCAATTTAGCCGGGAAAGTATCTGTGTCATTTTTAGATTTCTTTGGCTATTAAAAAAATAGCAGATATACAAGCTCATAGCGCTGCACCGAGTGCCGCGCTATGAGCTTGTAGATCTGCTATATTTTTTTAAATGTGAAAATTTGTGCAAATCTTTGAATATATATATATAACTCAAATCTTTGAATATATATATATAACTCAAATCTTTGAATATATATATATAACTCAAATCTTTGCTTCTGGGGGTCCCTGGAACAAAAATATGTTACAAATGTTTTTTAAAAAATGATTAAATATATATTTAAAGATGTGCACAAATGTTCACGATTTTTCTAAAAATAGCCAAATAAATCTCAAAATGACAGATACTTTCCTGGTCTAAATGTTATTTTTTAAAGCTCTAACTAGGCTAAGTTTGAACTTAGTGTGAGGTGATGCTACTGGCCCCAGTGCTCCCATTGTGGAGGGAGTTTGATTGATTGATTGAATACTTTATTAGCAGTTTGTAAGAAAGCACATAAAGTACAGATCAATAAACACAGTCTGTTAAGAGCATTTAAAACCCAAGAAAGCCTATGTCTGGTTTCCATTGGGGTCCTTTGTACTCAATTCATAGAAACGTTCATCAGTAACAGATACTCCTGGTCAAAATATTACTTATCGATAAGTGACAGTTGCAAAACTGTATGGCATACTTTACGTGTGTGTGTGTGTGTGTGTGTGTGTGTGTGTGTGTGTGTGTGTGTGTGTGTGTGTGTGTGTGTGTGTGTGAGAGTGTGTGTGAGTGTGTGAGAGAGATGAGAGAGAGAGAGAGAGAGAGAGAGAGAGAGAGAGATGAGAGAGAGAGAGAGAGAGAGAGAGAGAGAGAGAGAGAATGGGAGTGACATAAAAGCCATTTTCCCAGTGACCTTCGCAACCTTCCCTCTGGATTGTGACGCCGTTGTGTGTGTGTGTGTGTGTGTGTGTGTGTGTGTGTGTGTGTGTGTGTGTGTGTGTGTGTGTGTGTGTGTGTGTGTGTGTGTGTGTGTGTGTGTGTGTGTGTGTGTGTGTGTGTGTGTGTGTGTACTGTTCTCTTGACAGGATCATTCATCAGGATTTGATGGGATTTCTATGTTTGTTTTACAAAAAAAATACATTTATTTATACATAGACTGAATGAGAGAGTGAGAGAGAGAGAGAGAGAGAGAGAGAGAGAGAGAGAGAGAGAGAGAGAGAGAGAGAGAGAGAGAGAGAGAGAGAGACAGACAGACAGACAGACAGACAGAGAGAGAGAGACAGACAGAGAGAGAGAGAGTAGCAGAGGGAGAGAAAAGAGAGAGAAAGGGAGAGACAGAGAGAGAGAGATAAAAACAAGTGAATTACAGTGCTATTTGTCCCTATAAGGAGAGCATGGTGTCATTGAACAGTGATAGATCTCCAGACCCTCAGACTGCATTCCATGCATTCACCACTTCAGACCTTTATTCTATTCTCTCTGTCACACACACACACACACACACACACACACACACACACACACACACACACACACACACACACACACACACACACACACACACACACACACACACACACACACACACACACACACACAATACACACACACATTAAATTACATTACATTACATTACATTACATTACAGTCATTTAGCAGACGCTTTTATCCAAAGCGACTTACAGTAAGTGTATTCAACATAGGTAGGGAACGAAAACTATAATCACCAGAAGTCTTAAGTGCATTTTCTGCAAAAACAAGCAACCAAGAGTATTACCTAGCGCTAAGGTAAAAGTGAAATATATCAGCTACCTACTTTCCTTGAACAGATGAGACAAAATAGCTAAATCAAATGACTAGGAGCTAAAACAAATAATTGTATCGACTAAACAAGATCCAATAAAACAATACAACAATAAAAAAAGGCGTTCGTACAACTAGTTAACAACAAGTAGGCAAGGCGAAGAGGAAGGGTAGTGTTTCCTGAAGAGGTGGGTTTTCAGCCTGCGGCGAAAGATGGGCAGTGACTCTGCTGTCCTGACAATCAGTGTCTCTGCTGTCCTGACATCAGTGACTCTGCTGTCCTGACATCAGTGACTCTGCTGTCCTGACATCAGTGACTCTGCTGTCCTGACATCAGTGTCTCTGCTGTCCTGACATCAGTGACTCTGCTGTCCTGACATCAGTGTCTCTGCTGTCCTGACATCAGTGACTCTGCTGTCCTGACATCAGTGACTCTGCTGTCCTGACATCAGTGTCTCTGCTGTCCTGACATCAGTGACTCTGCTGTCCTGACATCAGTGACTCTGCTGTCCTGACATCAGTGTCTCTGCTGTCCTGACATCAGTGTCTCTGCTGTCCTGACATCAGTGACTCTGCTGTCCTGACATCAGTGTCTCTGTTGTCCTGACATCAGTGTCTCTGCTGTCCTGACATCAGTGGGAAGTTCATTCCACCACTGTGGGGCAGAACAGAAAAAAGTCGTGACCGTGTAGATCGGCCAGAAGGACCCTTGAGTGACGAGGCAATCAGTCGCCCGAGGTGGCAGACCGAAGTGGTCGGGCAGGGGTGTAGGCATCGACCATAGCCCGGAGGTAAGAAGGAGCTGTTCCTTTCACTGCCCTATAGGCTAGCACCAGGGTTTTAAACTGGATGCGAGCCGCTACGGGGAGCCAGTGTAGAGAACGGAGAAGGATAGTTGTGTGGGAGAACTTGGGGCGGTTGAACAC
>NC_137619.1:13639372-13641872 GCF_963280865.1 Gymnoscopelus braueri | reverse complement strand
TATATGGGTCAATTTTGACCCGTAACACCACAAATGTCACTATTGTTAACTCATTCACTGCCTGAATTATTTATGGCCGTGTTTGCCCACTGCCAGAGATTTTTCATTGAAAAAAAAAAAGTACTCAGGAGCCGAGATACAGAATTTTTAAGTTTTAAGGAAGTGGATGGGAGTCTAGATCTTCGAAGAATCATATATTATCCTTGGTCTTTGGGTCAAATTGAAAAAAAAAAATGAAAAAATTAAAATTATCTTTTTTACGTCAGTGGCAGTATTGGTAAACGGGAATAATTACGTTTATTACGTCAGTGGCAGTGAATGAGTTAAGATTAAGTTATAAAACTAAAATAAGTAATTTATTTTTGGAAGTGTGTTCTAATATTAGTCTATCATAGCCAGATAACATCATTATCCATTGTCTTCATTATAGGAAATGTAATGAGTGAATTTGAATGTTTTTATAATTGATCGAGCTTTATTGAAAGATGAAACCCTAACCCTAACCCAAAATAATATTTGAAATAGTGTTTACATGGATATAAATGCATGACAAGTCAGCTATGAGGTGGGGGAAAGACATTATGAAAACTATTATTTTTTGAATATTTTGGGCTGAGTTAAATCACGGGTCAAATTTGACCCACTAACACCAAAAGTGTCAGCAGGTTTCTAACACAATGCAAGGGTTAAAAAAAATGTAAGTATTCAAAAGTACAAATTACAAAGAACATTTTCTTTTTAATATCAATGCATTGCTGTGTTCTGTTCAAGATTTTCAAAATATTTCAAGTCAAAAGAACAACATTTGAAAGTAATAAGCTTTTTTTTTAAAAGAAAACAAATACTAAAAAACTCCAAGTTGATAATTCAATTGTGTACTTCATTACTGTCCATCACTGCCCATGGCCTTATGTATTCATTGTCTCTTGATGAGGGAGCTGACATGAATTCTATGTGATTCAATAGATTCTGAGTGAAGCATCACACTATGAACTAGATCTAGAACTTGCAGATTAAATGGGAGTTCCGAAAATGGAATCATGTGCATCCAGATGATTCAATTAAGTCATGTCTCGAGAAACAAGTCATGTCATTTAAAACAAATCATGGGTGTACACAAGACAAACATTTATTGATTCTTAATTTGTTTTTAAAAATTCAGTTGAACTGCCTCACACGCACAGACACATGCAGAAAAATCACAAACACACACTCGTAGTATGGAGTCACATGCCAAAAAACAGATCTACAAACTGACGTTCAAGTCCATGTGATGCTTTGTTAGCTTACAGATCTGCAACGTCTCAGATTGATGATGTCCTTTGCAGGCAACGCTGAGTATCAGCGTAAATCATCTATTCGAAAATAGCTAACATTTTAAACATTATTTCTTTATGTGAACCAGCAACAGTGCTGCATGGTTCCCTGTGTCTGAACTGAAATGACTACTGATTGAAGTGATAGGTTCATATTTCTTTTACCTGCCCACGCTACAAATAAGTTACAGTAATAGTTTAACTTGAAACCAATTCTCATCTACCAATGAATATAATGAATGCATCGTTTTTTCCAAGAAACTCTGCAAGTGTTTTACAAACAATCACCAGGCAATGGGTTTGAGAAGTATATTGTGAGAGAAATCTATGCACTGCACTGCCGGTAATGGTACTCCCTGAGCAGGGCAAGTATATAAATGTGGATTGGGCAAGTAGATTGGAGAAGTTGGAGAGAAAGCCTTGATGTCAGACCCTGTATCATGTACTAGGCTACTGTATAACAGCAATGGACTCTTGTCTACTGAAATGACTTGACTGGAAGTCAACTGTTATATGGCTTGGAACAGCTGACATATTTCTTGTCGGTATGTACAGTATAATGGACATATATGTTACAATCTTGTGACAGTGTCGACACAAAGACAAAACTATGAAAGAAGTGGGAAAAAAAAGAAAAACAACCACTGTAAGAACACAAATGTTTAGAAGGAAACAATGTAAACATGGCAGGCCTCTCCAACATATAATGTAATCTAAATTATCTAAGATCTATAATATGTGCTGTGTTCAACTTCCTGAAGCCAAAAGGTCCATTTTGGACATGAGAAGCCAAGCAGCCGTCATTCCCATATAACGCTGGCTGGGTTACATAACCTGTTGTGAAATATCAAAGTCCCCGCGCTCTGTTTGTGACACCCTGAGCCAAGATAAACTCTGCGGGGTGGAATGGTCCGAGTACCAGTGAACCGCGAGACAAAGAAACCAAACATTCCACTGCAATGGTGGAAGACAGAGCTCTTCATTCAGTGAAAGTAGCAGTATCACAACGTAGAAACACTCTGTTACAAGTAAAAGTCCTGTATTAAAAATGTTACTTCAGTAAAAGTACAAACTAGTGGCATCACAATTATAGTTAAAGGGCCAAAAGTACTCAAAATCTTTTAAAAAAAAATAGTCGATCTAGATCAGCTATTTTCTAATGGCCAAAGTATAAAACAGGGCTT
>NC_137619.1:13486872-13634372 GCF_963280865.1 Gymnoscopelus braueri | reverse complement strand
TTATAGGCTCAATTATGTGTCATATGAAGATGAAACAGTATAAGATAGATGCTAGAAGTGACTCCCAGTCGACTATGAATCAGATTAGATGACGGCAGACAGACCAAGCAGTCAAACACAACATCCCAGAACATTTTATTGTGTCTCCGACACCCAACTAAACACCTGAGCGTCCCGAATGTTGCAGCAGCACTTCACCCCTTCTCAACCTTTATCTTCATATATAATTGGCATGGGATGAGGAGAGTGTGGAAATCTGACATGGGAGAGAGTTGGCTGTTCGTAGCTATACAGTGGAGTCAGTGCTGCTGTACGGGGGGCCGAGACATGGACGCCCACCGTACGGCAGGAAAAGGCTCTGAATGGCATCCTCATAAGAACGCTACGAGTGGCACTTGGTGTCACATGGGTGGAGCACATCAGAAAACAGCAGCGTCACACCTCGATCCCACTCCTTCCGTTTCCCTATAAATAAACACCTACTGTAAGCCTCTCCCTTCCGTTTGGCTCTCACATTCTGTGTCGCCCACCCTGCCTCTCTTCCTGTTTCTACTTTTCTGTCCGTTCGTCATGCCCGGGTGCTACGGCAGACTCCCTACAGCCTACACACATGAACGTGGAGGATTGGCACTGGTCCTTTGGGGTGGTTGAGGTGCTACAGCATTGCTGCCATACAACAAACCTGTTAAACCCCTGTATAGTTCTTTAGAGGTTCTCTACTGGTATATAGCACCATTTGACAAAGTCGCTACTGTATACACAGTACATGAAAAAAGGCTTGACTGGTTATCTAAACCTAGGCCAAGACTGGATGCAATGGTGTCCAAACAGAGCTTAAACCGAGATGTCCAACCCAAGTGGTTCACAAGATGACGTACTGTAGTTGCAGAGGGTGAATGAGAATAAGTGGGAAGGGCGCTGTAGCACCTTTAGTTGACTGGTGTACCCCAGGGTCTATACTAGGCCCCCTCCTTTACTCCTTCTGCACAAAATATCTTCATTGAAAAATAGCTGATCTACAAGTTCACACGGCAAAGCATTGCAACACGTTGTGAGCTTGTCTATGACTATGTTCGCCCCAGAATAGGGACGCTATTGTGTGGTGAAGATAGGTGCTATATTGCACCAAAAGATGTTCCCATATATGTTTAGGAGCCAAAGAACCACTTTTACTTGTGTTTCAATGTTGCTGCAATCAAGTCTCACGCGCCGTCATTTGTTTAGTTTCATTCGTTTTTTTTCTCATAATAAATCGGTTATGTAAATGCATATTTGATTGATTGTGTGGTTCTTTCTAGTGATATGGATCATTCCAGCGTCAATCCATGTCATTGTCTGTTCACAGCTTTGGTCCCTTGTCATACATAAACAGACCGATTTTCCCAGATTTTTTTTTTAGATTTACAGTAGCTATAGCTTACATTTTGTCCAGTGTTATTAAAACATAAGCAAACTTGCCTGAATAATCGCATCGACTTTTGCCAAACATAATTACACGGTTCAAAGACGTTTGAATTTTGTTCGTGAATCTTTTCTCCAGTGACGGTTTTCGGCTAGACTTTTCAAATCAATCCACGCTTTGAAATGAGCAACGCAAGTTCATTCGGTGCACTCCTTGGCTTAGCTGGTTGGTTCTCAAACCTTTTCATTTCAAGGACCCCATAACAAATGGAGAGTGTACAAATGGAATCAAATGGACCCGGCTCCGTTTTGGCTCCAGACCGGATCAGAAACCCGAAAATGGTATTGATCCCAGGCTACCATTGGTGATGGAATGTGTGTGTGAATGGGTGAATGTGAAATGCATTGTAAAAGGCTTTGGAGAAAGGTGCTATATAAAGTCTGTTTATAAATGCAACACATTAACCACTCACTGACAAGAACAGATCTGACGCATGGCATGCAACTCAGACGAGGTGCAACGTTGCCAATCAGGGCCTCACTAAATGCAACATTGTAGTCCATAAGGAAGTATGCAGAGACATATTAGGGTGCGTTCGGAAATGCGCACCGGGAGCGCACTCGCCTATTAGTTTGTATTGGCCAGTGCGCTCAGTGCTATATTGCCGAACGCACCCTTAGTGAAACAAAACAAGTGCTCCCCCAACCTGCCACCACCGTGGGGCCCGTCAACGAGGAAGTGACTGGCTTGTTGTCATCGTGATGCGTTTGGTTGACGTTCTCTGTGGATATACTCACATTCTGGAGGATCAAACGTATACATAATTCATAGGAAACAGAATATTAAATGAGGGCAAGGATAGAGCAAAGAAAAAGGTTTTCCTAATATACTTTGTCCCACAACAGTGTTGCTTCCGTCGCAACGTGAGCTTGTAAATCTACCAAATTTGTTTTTTTTTTGGCAAATGTCCCCCCCTGAATAGGGATGCTGGGGTTTAAGTGGTTAAAACCTTTATACTTAGTTGGCAGGGCTCTGTACTAGGTCTGCTAGTATTACCCTAGTCTAGACCGAACCTCTTCGCCGAAAATAGCAGATCTAATAGTAGATCTGCTATTTTCCCTGGATGTTCACCCCAGAAATAGGGACGCTAGGGTTCATGAGGTTAAGAACTGTTTCTGCAACGACTTAACACAAGTGATTGTGTGCCTGGTTACTGTTTCCGTGGTTATTGTTTCCGTGTTCTTGGTAGCCATGCAGCGGACACCGCACGTTTGTCTCCTTGACCCACTGACCTTTAGTAGGAAGGATGACAAAATGCAATCGCGCACATATGTTGAGGACCTTTCAACCTGATTATCACAACTGCCTTCCTGTGCCACTGAACGAAGACATCTCCCTATCGGCCATATGACTCACTGTGTGTGTGTGTGTGTGTGTGTGTGTGTGTGTGTGTGTGTGTGTGTGTGTGTGTGTGTGTGTGTGTGTGTGTGTGTGTGTGTGTGTGTGTGTGTGTGTGTGTGTGTGTGTGTGTGTGTGTGTGTGTGTGCATGTTTTCCAGGAACTGGTGTGCGTTTGTGCAGAAGCGTGTAGTGACCATGGCGGTGGCGTGTGGCACAGAGATGTACACCATTAAGTCCCAGAGTCCCTGTCCCAATGGAACTCCAGACTGTCAACTGGTGATGTAAGTACAGTACACGCACACGCACACGCACACGCACACGCACACGCACACGCACACGCACACGCACACGCACACGCACACGCACACACACCCCCACCCACAAACACACACACACACACACACACACACACACACACACACACACACACACACACACACACACACACACACACACACACACACACACACACACACACACACGCATAGAGTATACATAAATCATACGTACATGATAGGGTATGATTGAATGTGCATTGTAGATAATTGGTGTCCGTGTGTGTCCGTGTGTGTCCGTGTGTGTGTCCGTGTGTGTGTCCGTGTGTGTGTGTGTGTGTGTGTGTGTGTGTGTGTGTGTGTGTGTGTGTGTGTGTGTGTGTGTGTGTGTGCGCGCGCAGGTACAAGCAGTCCACTCGTCCGGTGTACCGTCAGAAGCAGAACATCTTCACAGCTCTGCTGTGGAGGTGTTGTCCTGGACACGGAGGGGACAACTGTGAGGACACAGGTAGGATGATGACCCGATGCACCGTACAGTAACCACAGCCTCACAGGTTCAATCCCCTAGCCTGGAACACAGATGTAGGCGCTCGTTCAGTGTTTGTTTGTTTTTTCACTCCGCTTCTCAGTCTGGCTATCATCCTGTTTGAGCCGGATTTCCAAACGTCACCAATTATGTCGGCAAGTCAGGAAGTGCCTCGAACTTTACATTGGAAGGCTCCGTCCTGCCCCGCCCACGGACTTTTAGATTGGAAGCCACTGGTCCCTTGAAAATAGCATGATTTCCAGACTGAGAAGCGAAGTCCGAAAAAAATGTATCTGCCGAATGGAGTGAATAAGTCTGGATTCCAGGCTACATGTCTTCATCCTTATTGTCAAAGTATCTTTGAGCAAGGCATTAAAACCCTTCACCTGGTCCAAGCAAAGAAAAAAATGCCTGATTGTTGAGCATGGATATATGCTTTTGTTTTTGTTAATATTTTGTACATTTGTATACCTTTCCCCCCCATTTTAATTGTAAAGAATTTTAATTATAAATGAATACCTTCTCAATACTTAAAGCTACAAAGCAAATTTAACCACTTCAACCATATACTTGGTTGAGTGTTACAATAAAGATGGCGCCATATCTAATGTCCAATGCGGTGCGCTGTTTACTTCAAACAACCTTTTGGCGTCCTACCCGACAGGGTCTAAATTTCTAAGAGTAGGGAGACCACCTCCAACCACTGCAGATGTACCAGTTATATTATATTAACAAGTTAAATAAAGTTGTATTCATTAAAATAAGGTCCAAATTTGTGACTTTAATGCCTAATCCCTCATCAGTATTGGGATTGAGCTGCCTTCTGAAGAACATCGCTGGGGGACAGAAGCATGTCACATGTGATTGTCTCTGTTTTTACTAAAGGGACCTAATTTATAGCCTGTTTCCTGTGAGAAACAATAAAACACTCCCTGTGTGTGTGTGTGTGTGTGTGTGTGTGTGTGTGTGTGTGTGTGTGTGTGTGTGTGTGTGTGTGTGTGTGTGTGTGTGTGTGTGTGTGTGTGTGCGCGTACGTGCGCGTACGTGCGTGCATGTGCATGCTCATGCATGTGCTGGGAAAGTGAACTGTTTACCAAATACGAGGAGGAACTACTAAAAGTGGTATCCTCTCTCCCCTCCTCCTCTCTTCCTGTCCTCCGCTTCTCCTTTCTCCTCCTCCTCCTCCACCCTTCACCCTTCCTCGGCCACTCTTTCTTTCTTTCTTTCTTTCTATCTTACTTTAGTCCGTCAACTTGAAAATTGCTCCGTCACCGACTTCCTTTGTCTTTGCATCTAACACTCCTATATTTCACACACTCTCTCTCTTGTTTCATCTCTCTATCAGTTATTCTTATTCCATTTCCATCACTTCCATTTTATGTTGTTTTTTCTTTCATTTGAATGGAGTGCGTTTAGAAAGTTTAGAAACTTCCGACATCGACACCGAATCTTTCAACGTGTTTTGATTGAATTCTCTCACTGTTCTTTTACTTTACGTTCTACCGTCTCTCAATGTCTCTTTATCCCGTTGATTCTCAAACATTTTAATTTGGACCCCTTGTTGTTATCTATATTAGGGTCACAGACTCCCATAACTCTGAAAGTGTACAAATGGAACCAAATGGTTACGGGTCCATTTGGTTCTATTTGTACACTCTCAGAGTGACAGACCCTTAAGGTTCCCTTTTGTTCCTATAGCGATCAATCATTTAGCTGGGGACACCCTGGGAACCCCCCCCAAGGACCCCTAGGGGTCCCCGGACCCCACTTTGAGAACCACTGTCTTATCCCACTCTCTCTCTTTCTTTCTCTGTCTCTCTACCACTCTCCCGTCTCCCCTCTAGTGACCGACGGCCAGCTCTCCCACTCTGAAGACTCGTCTCTGATTGGACAGTCCGAACCAGGAAGTACAGAAGTCCATGCCCCAGGTACTGAACCACCTCGCTCCGCCATTATCTGTTTCTGTTCAGTGTAAACTACAGTGCTATAGAATACCGAGGTCCTGACGTCACTCCCACTCCCTGGGTCAAAGAGACTTTTTTTGTATTGGAATTGCCATAGGTAAATCTAAAAAGAGTGCTCCACTGCTATGCCCCTGCTATACCAAATGGACTATGGGGGGCATTTTAAATTAAAACGTTTGAGAGGCAATCAAACAGGCAGCTACATGTTGGCCAGAACCATCGCCGGATGAATACTGTATCAACATTCTATCACTTATTGAGTCATTGCAGGCTGGGTTTTGGAAAACCCTGCCTTTTATGAGTCACTTTGGTCTCACACCACCGTCACACACACATACGCACACACACGCGGGCACGCACGCACGCACACACACACACACACACACACACACCGCTCTGTACCTTAACAAACTCAGGAAGCCACGTAGGTTAAGTTGAGTGTAAACACTGTGAGAATGTCTTCACCTCTGCACGGGGCTGGAGGAGGAAGAGGGTGTGTGTGTGTGTGTGTGTGTGTGTGTGTGTGTGTGTGTGTGTGTGTGTGTGTGTAGGTGGGTGGGTGGGTGCAATCATTATGAATAGAACAGACTCAAGGTCAAACCCCGATCGCCACCCCATCCACACACTCACACACGCACACACACACCTGAACCAACTCACATGTACGGTCCATGCATAGCTCAGAATGTCTGTGGAATTATGTCAGTTCTCTTCAATTTTACTTTGTGCCCTTGAGCCGGGGCTCAAAGCAACAATCAGCAATAAAAAAATCTTTGTCCATTGTCCCACTCTCCCAGAGGACAGATATCCTAAAACTAAAATAAAAATGGTGGCGCCTCTAGTGTGCAATCGTGTGCCGTCTGGGGGATACTTAAAACTAGGTGTTTCACCCGGCAGGGCGTGGTTTAGCAGGACCTAGTGTAACAAGGCCATCACACCAGCGAGGCCTTGAATGCCTAATTTATACTCCGTCATACGAAGGTGTCACTTGCCGAGAACAGCCAACCTGCAAGCGAGAGTAGGTCAAAACAGTGAACGCGTGCAGGGTGAGGTTGTAAGTATGAATTGGGCTTGAGTGAGCCTCAAGGCAATGCTGTCTGAGTTGCATATTGATAGGTTTGGTATCAGTCATAATCTACTGCACATAGTACACCCTCGTAAGCAGGTCCGAGCGGATCAATGCGAGCAGCAGTGCACAGACAGGGAGGAGAAGTACTGTACAGACACTCAATGCTTGTCTCTGGCTGCTTGTTTGTAAAGGATGTATACGTTTTAGGTAAGAAATAGGTTCTATGCGCAGCAGCCATTTTGTTAAGAACGATCTCTCTGAAAAGGCAGATCGTATGCCTTTATACAGTCTGTTTGGAAAACAGACTGTATTAACTTACTGCCGTAAGAACTGCCCACCCCCCCTCTCTCTCTCTCTCTCTCTCTCTCTCTCTCTCTCTCTCTGTGTTTCGCTATGTGTCTGTCCTGTGTGAGACACACACACACACACACACACACGCACACGCACACGCACACGCACACGCACACGCACACACACACACACACACACACACACACACACACACACACACTCGCATCATGTGCTGTGTGACTGCAAAAGTGTGACTCATATTGCGTCAGACCACTTCCGGCGCTAGGGCGACCATAGTGGCAAAAATTGTTGCGCAATAATGGAGTTGCATACAAACTGTACATCGTGTAATTACATTAGCGGTGCGGAAAGCTGCTCTGGCTATAGCTAGACCACTGAGCAATATTTGTGCAAAGTGTCAGTTGGATCATACAGTATTCTGTGAGATCAACTCTCCAACGCTGACTCCAAACTCCATGGGTGTTATCGGCCTCAATTCTGGTAGACAGATTAAGGCTCTGTTCCATTCTGGTCAAACAGAGTCAGGGTGCTGATATTGTGCCTGTGTTGGCTCACTGGAAACACTCTGCTACACCAGTGGGTCTCAAAGTGTGGTGGTCCATGGTTCCTTGAGGTGGTTCCAAATGGCCCCTTACGAGTGTGTAACTCTGAGAGTTATGGAGGTCGCAGAGGACCCGCGGGAGTGCAGTGCATGCCCAGAGGTAGAAAACTTGGATTGTACTGCACTAACGGCCAACAATGGAACATTGTGGTTGTACTTGGCATGTCCCAGGTATGAATGTGTGTAAATGAATGAAGTATGACGCAGAGTGTTACTGTGGAAGAGGATCCGGTCTCGGTAAACAAGAAAAAACACATGCACATGCCAATGGACAGAATTCAAACACAACATCTTGATGGAGCATTAGTAACCTAAAAATAACCCTTTGACCTTTTAGGGGTCTATAACAAACGGGACCAAACAAAGAGGTGAACCCCCCCCATCTACTGCCCCATCACGGTACGGTCCAATCCCAGCCCCGCCTACCAACCACGCCTGCTATTGAACTGCTTCCTAAGAGCAAAAGGTCCCACGTAATCAATTCTTCAACACCACTGCAGGCAGCTAAATAGCTATTGTATTGCACACAATTTCAATTTCAATTCAAAGGGCTTTATTGGCATGAGAAAACATACGTTTACATTGCCAAAGCAGAAAGCATAATACAACAATACAGCAATACAATCAAAACAAAAAATATGTACATTTGAAAGTCAGAATCTTCAATAGATCAATTTCTATGTACCAAGATCACTGGGTGTAGTTATAGTGCCGGAATATACCCAATGATTAGTCTTTAGGGTGGTTGTGTTCCGTTTGATATCCTTTTCCTATCACAGCAACTCACGAATCTTGCTGCTGTGTTTGCACATTGTTGTACTTCGCCCAGCAGATATGGGAGTTTTTTGTCATTGGTCATGTTTTCAAAATCTCCGTGTGTGGTTGTAATCTGTGGGAAGTATGTGTCTCTGATGTCTTGGTACAATGGACAGACGGTTAGGAAGTGTAGCTCGGTTTCCACTTCATTTTGTGTGCAGTGGGTGCATAGTCTGTCTTCTCTCGGGATACAGGTCTGCCTGTGACGACCTTTCTCGATCGCAAGACTGTGCTCACTGAGTCTGTACCTAGTTAAGATTTTTCTTTGTTTTGGGTCAGTCACGGTGCTCAGGTATTCTGCCACTGCGTATTCTCTGTTTAGGGCCAGATAGCATTCTAGTTTACTCTGCTTTTGTGTTGCTTCTTTCCAGTGTGTCAGGTAGTTTTCCTTTTGCTGTTTTATAATTTGGTTTAGTCCAATGGGTTTTCTATCTCGTGGCTCTGTTTGTGTTTGTGCCCGGAGTTCCAGGGCCAGCTGGCTGAGGGGGCATCTCTCTAGGGTTTCGCTGTGTGTGAGTGCCTTGTTATGGAGTGCATCTAGGTCGCTTTCTTTTAGGTGGTTGTAGAACTTAAGTGCTCTCTTTTTTATTTTGATAATTAGTGGGTATCGTCCTAATTCTGCCCTGCATGCATTATTTGGTGTTTTTCGCTGGGTACGGAGAATGGATTTGCAGAATTCTGTGTGTAGGGTCTCGGTTTGGTGTTTATCCCATTTTTCAGGGTCATGGTTTGCTAATGGTCCCCAGATCTCACAACCATAGAGGGAAATTGGTTCTATCACAGAGTCCAGTATTTTAAGCCAGGTTTTAATTGGGATGTCTATTTTGATGTTTCTTTTGATAGCATAGAATGCCCTTCTTGCCTTGTCTCTCAGGTCCTTTACAGCTTGGTTGTAGTTCCCTGTGCTGCTGATGTTTAGGCCAAGGTAGGTATAGTTTTTTGTTTGTTCTAGTGGGATTGTATTTAGGAAAAATTGATGGTTTTGGCGGCTGGATCTTTTTTGAAATATCATGATTTTAGTTTTAGTTAGGTTCACTGTCAGGGCCCATGTCTGGGAGAATTTGTGTAGGAGATCAAGTTGCTGCTGTAGTCCTTCCTTGGTTGGAGACAGCAGCAGCAGGTCATCTGCAAAAAGTAAGCATTTGATTTCTGTGTTTGCCAAGGGGATGCCTGGAGCTGTGGACTGTTCTAACGTTTTTGCTAATTCGTTGATATATATGTTGAAGAGTGTTGGACTCAGGCTGCATCCCTGTCTAACTCCTCGGCTTTGGGGGAAAAAGTCTGTGTGCTTTTCGCCTATTTTAACTGCACATTTGTTGTTAGTGTACATTGATTTTATGATGTCATAGGTTTTCCCCCCAATGCCACTCTCCAACAGTTTGTACATCAGACCCTCATGCCAAATTGAATCGAATGCTTT
Source organism: Gymnoscopelus braueri (assembly GCF_963280865.1). NCBI lineage: Eukaryota > Metazoa > Chordata > Actinopteri > Myctophiformes > Myctophidae > Gymnoscopelus > Gymnoscopelus braueri. Next base: position 13,624,587 of record NC_137619.1, on the reverse strand, counting down.
TTTGAAGTCGACAAAGCAGGAGAATAATTTGCTTTTGTTTTTGTTTAATTGGTTGTCAATTAGGGTGTTTAGAGTGTAAATGTGGTCTGTTGTGCGATATTTTGGTAGAAAACCAATTTGTGATTTGCTCAGGACATTGCTTTCTGTGAGGAAGTTTAGAATTCTGTGGTTGAGGATCATGCAGAGGATCTTTCCGAGGTTGCTGTTTACACAGATCCCGCGGTAGTTATTTGGGTCATATTTGTCTCCACTTTTGTGGAGTGGCGTTATCAGCCCTTGATTCCATGTGCTGGGGAAGATCCCAGAGCTGAGCACGATATTTAGGAGTTTTAGTATGGCTATTTGGAATTTGAGGTCGGTGAATTTGATCATTTCATTTAGAATACCGTCCGCCCCGCAGGCCTTCTTGGTTTTAAGTGTTTTTATTTTGTCTTGTAGTTCTTTTAGGTTGATTTGGGAATCTAGTGGATTCTGGTAGTCTTTTACGGCTGACTCTAGGTTTTGTAGTTTATCTTTTATTTGTTTTTGCTCTTTGTTCTTCTCGATTGGGCCAAAGAGGCTAGAAAAATGGTTCACCCATATATCTCCATTTTGGATGGGTAGTTCGTCCTGTTTTAGCTTATTAAGTCTGTTCCAGTTTTCCCAGAAGCTGTTTGTCTGTATGGAATCCTCGATATCTTGCAGTTGGTTTCTAACATGTTGATCTCTTTTTTCTCTTACTGTTTTCTTGTATTGTTTCAGTGATGCACACACACACACACGCACATTCCTTCTCATTACGAGTGTATACAAACACACACACGTTCTCAAACACTTCCATAATTATTTTTTAATGGTACAAGTGCACACACACACACACACACACACACACACACACACACACACACACACACACACACACACACACACGCACACGCACACGCACACGCACACGCACACGCACATGCACACGCACACAGCTTGTTGTGACACTGAATCAGCCTCAGTTTGAAAAACAGTTTCTCCACTGGTTCAAAAACACCTCTCATTATTTGTCCATTGTGGTTTAACAACCTGTCACTCCTAATCAACACAAAGTATTTTCAAGGCTCCAACTATGTGCTCACACAGGAACTATGAAAAATACCCTCATATGGAACGTACGTGTGTGTGTGTGCGTGCGTGTGCGCGCGCACGCGCGCGTGTGTGTGTGCGTGTGTTTGTGTGTGTGTGTGTGTGTGTGTGTGTGTGTGTGTGTATGTGTGTGTGTGTGTGTGTGTGTGTGTGTGTGTGTGCGTGTGTGTGTGTGTGTGACCCCAGATCTTATCCTTTAGTGGTCTGTCTCACACACTCCATGTCTGTCTGTCTGTCTCCCTTCCTGTCTCTCTGTCTGTCTGTCTGTCTGTCTGTCTGTCTGTTGGTCATCCTGTTTATCCATATGTCTAAAGCCTTATTTATACAGTCGCGTGTCTGTATCACGTTCCCAAAAATAGCCGATCTACAGTACAAGCTCAAAGCGTTGTAAGCTTGTATTGTAGATCGGCTATTTTAGTGTAAGTTAAGCATAAGATTCGACTTCATTGCCATGTGTAACGGGTGTCATCATGGCCTGGCCCCTGAGTCAATGACAAAAAGAGGAAGACGAGGTGCAAAAGTAATATGAATATATTGACAAGACAAAGAAATTACTTAAATATACACCAAAGAATAGCAATGTTAATCAGTAAAATCAGCTATGTGTGGATGTGGATGTGGATGTGGAGTAGATGTAGTGTGACCTATTCTGGATCAGGGCCCACTTGAAAATGTCTAAATTCGTCCGCTGCCCACACACCACACACTGTTAAGTGGTCAGATTGGTGGGCAACGTGCATTTTCAGAGCATGCGGCTCGGTTCAATGTTTCAAGGACCCACGTAACTCTAAGAGTGTTCAAATGGAACCAAATAGTGTTCAAATGGAACCAAATGGACCCGTAAGGGGCCATTTGGAACCCCCTCAAGGAACCATGAGGGTACCTGGACAGTACGGGTTCCAGTGAGCCAACATGCACACTAGTATCAGCACCCTGACTCTGTTTGACCAGAATGGAACACAACCTTAATTAGCATCATTGCAAACACCTGTGAAGGAAGTAAGTGCATTATGCTGTGCAAAGAGCCTAATTGCTGGTGTAGAAATTAACCAAAAAGCAATGCTGACAATTGTCTGTCATTATGGAGGCTTAGGTTTGATGGTTTACCCGGTTTCCTCGTTACTTTGTAGCACTACATTGTTTTCTTTGCACTCTATTCATGCGATCGCTTAGCCTTGTCGTTTGTCGACTATGGTTCATTACATTTATTTGTGTCTGTGTGTGTACATTTAAAATCTGGCTGTCTATGCTGCTAGTCTGCCTGTCTGTCTGTCTGTCTGTGACTGACTTTCTGATCGTGTGTGTGGGTACTGACATGACATCTGACCTCTTCACACTTCTCTTAACCTTTCCTGAACTTTTCCTGAAAAGCCATTTTGTCATGCCTGATTTGCCTAGTGTGAAAAGAGGCCAATTCACACCTGGCACCATTTCACGCTTGGCGAATCCCTTCCCCTTTGTCCGTGACAATGCTTGGACAATTCACTGATGTTTCACTGAAGTGCCAATGGCAGGGTCTCTGAAACTTCGGAATGTCACATCTGTGTGTGTGTGTGTGTGTGTAGCCGTGCAGGCCAGACTCCAGTCAGACCTGGATCAGGAGCAGAATGACTTCCAGGTTCCTGTCACCACGCTGCACGATGACATGTCCCACCGTGACGGCCACCACAGCCACCACAATGACACCGCGCTCAGCGAGGCAGAGCTCACCGCAGGCCCCACCTATGACCACCGAGGCCACCCCCATCCACATGACTCCACCCACAATCCCAGCCACAACCACGCCCACAATGCCAACCCGCACCTTCACCATGGAAACCACCAACAACCGAACTACAACCTTCACCGTAAGTTTATTAAGGACAATTAAATAAAGGACGACTTCACCCATTTTCAACCTATCTTCGTATAATTAGTCCTCACTAATGTTCATTATAATATGGTACAATTTTTGTGTCGGTGGTACCACAGCCCTCCTCTCAGAGGGGGAGGGCTGTGGACCGTTCAGAAACCTGCCTACTAGTGACATCATCGATGGGGAATCCAAGCTAATAGAAACTGCAGGCATTCTGTTCCTGGAAAGTTATCATGCTATAATGGAAGCCATTGTTCTCACGGTAAAAACAAAAAAGAATACAACGATGATGTCACTGGTTGGAGAGTTTCTAAACTGTCCACAGCCTGCCTATGAGACACATGCTGAGTAGATTTTTATCATGAGCTTTAGTGAGGACCAATTATATGAAGATAGGTTGAAAATGGGTGAAGTCGTCCTTTAAAGCATTGGTTCATTGTTTCTTTAAACTTTAATTTCATGGACCCTCATAACTCTGAGTTTCCAAATAATTTGTAAGCTCTCAGAGTTACAGACTCCCACTTCATTTAGATACTTCATTTAGCCGGGTACCCCCTGGAATCCACAGCTAACCAGGTTGTCATCCGGCTGCCGTGTTAAGTGGTCAGATGGGTGGGACGCAAAAAGTGCTTTTGATACTTTCAACCGGGCCCTGATCCAGGAAAGGTTGAGAAACGCTGTTATCATGGGGGGAAAATAATCATCACAAAGTATAGCCTCATTTTGAAATTGAGAAACGTTACAATTTATGGAAAAAAATAAGAAATGATGACTGTAATCGTCTCTCCCGGAAAGAACATGACTGTGAATGTGATTTCAGTAGAGGTTAAAACATAAGCTCAATGTCATATTAATAACCATGATGTCATTAAGCTAACACACACACACACACACACACACACACACACACACACACACACACACACACACACACACACACACACACACACACACACACACACACACACACACACACACACACAATGTATAGAACCTTTTTTTCCGAGAAGAAAGAGAGGATATCCTGTGAAGGAAATTGTATGTGTGTGTGTGTGTGTGTGTGTGTGTGTGTGTGTGTGTGTGTGTGTGTGTGTGTGTGTGTGTGTGTGTGTGTGTGTGTGTGTGTGTGTGTGTGTGTGTGTGTGTGTGTGTGTGTGTGTGTGTGTGTGTGTGTGTGTGTGATGCAATGTACATGGTGACACAGTAGTGCTAATATAGTGGCAGTTCTCATCTAATGCTCGCACATACACACGCACGCACGCACACGCAGGGCGTTATTTATTTGTCTTGCTCCCTGCTGTGACATGCTGGATTTTCCTTATTTGGAAAAGGAGGAGCGGTTGTTCAACTTTCCCAAAGTTTTTCCAAAGCAGTACCATCTTTAGCTCGTTGACTTCCTGAACTGAGGGTATTATTTTAGTCGGAACCACTGAAAACAGAAACCACATTATATTTCAGGCTCCCAAAATCTGTCTGATCTGCCACTAACAGATTTACAACAGAATATGTTGCACTATACTCTGTATTTCGTCTCTGTCAGGTGGAAACCTCATATGTCCAAAACTGTTACTTTTCAGGATTAAAACAATTGGATAGGTTTCTGCCTGACAGCAACGATTTACTCTGTATAAGCCCTACATACTTTGTCTTATGACAAGTAGCGAAAATATCCCTATCTACAAGCTCACAACGTATCGCGTTGTGACCTTGTAGCTAGGGTTATTTTTGAGAAACCAAATCAGACAGCTAATAAAATGAATAATGGGTGTTGTATGCCCAGAGCCATTATGTGCAAGCATGAACAGTAGTCACTTAAGTCTAACACAACCATTATTAAAGGCAGGGTTAGTGATTTTATTTGGTTACATTTTGTGTTAAATACAGTAGCTCTATATTCTGATATTACTCATTGCTATATAGTGTTTGTTCAGTAACATGAGTCTCCATCTCTTTATTAAACAGAAAAAGCATTTTCAGGTCGGGATAACAATTTTATCCAATCAGTATAGAGAACTCAGACATGATACAGATTAAACAAGTGAAATTGGACGTGATGACAATAAATGAGCAGACAAAATTGGAACTGGAACACTATAAAAATAAAGCTGAGAAATGGGATTGGCTGAAATGTTGCAACCCACCTGATTGTTGTTCTGTTTATTGAAGAGCTGGAGAGATGGGAACACCCTTGTTACTGAAAATACACTCTATAGCAATATAGTGCTTTAACCTTTTAACACGCTTACATCATGGAGTATTAGGCTATAAGGTTAGCCCCCTGGGCACGCCAGACTATGATCAGCAAGGGGGGCATACACTATATTTAACAACATCATTATTACTAACACCCCTAGGCTATACAAAATGCTCTTATACAATACCAGAGGTTTCACATCTAGTAATCTCTCAAGAACAGATTCTGCTCTGCGTTTGAATCTGTCGGGGGGGTTCGTCATATCGCGTACGCACTGGCCTACAAGTGGGCGTGCCTTCAGATCAGGAAGCAGGCCACGCTTTATCCAATCAAATGTAGTGGGCGGGATTCACGTGTCCGTCGATCCTTCCCCACTCGAAACCAACCGAAACTAATTTAACAATAGCGTCCGCGGAGCAGACAAAACCACGGAAAGATATTCACATTAATTTGCTCTTTCATCATAGAAACAAGTGGGCTTATAACCAAAACGATCCATGTTCTCTGGGAGAAGTGGTGTTAGTGTTCCGTGTAGAAATATTGTTAGTGGGAATGAAAACATAGTGGCACCACCGGAAGTGAAAGCTGAAGGCAGACCAAAACCCCGGTTTCCTTGCGCACGGGTGCTACGTCAACTTCCTCCCAGAGCCAACTGAGATAGTCAAAAACAGCAGAGGGCGCTGTTTTTCCTTTTCATTTGGCGCTGGGTTCCCAGATTGCACATCTAGTAGCCTGGCCCTCACATCTAGTAGCCTACAATATAGGCTATATACTATTATTATGGGGCCAGAATTTAAAATATATGTGCTGGCTGTCCGTCCTAGCCTGGCTCCAGACCATGTCTGTCCCTCATGCATCCATCTGACTGAGGTATCTCCAGAGGAGGTGCCTACTCTATATTGATTCACATCACATCTTCACCTGTGGTTTTTGTTCGCCATTAGGATAAAATGATTTGAATTTCTAAATTATAAAATAATCGCAATGTAAATGTAATGTGTATGGTGCATAAGGGTGTATGTCTGTCATTAATGTTACCCATATTGCATATACAGTAGCCTATTCACTTTTAATATACGCAAAATCAAAAACAAACCTGTCTCTACAGCGGGAGTGATGAGTTCAGCACCATGGACAGTTCCTCAGCACCTATTAGGCTAATGGATTTCGCCAGTGTATAATTATAAACTAAAATACAATATTTTTCCTTCATTCAATCACTCACCATTGACTATTGTGACCTGCATGAAACCTCCTGAGAAGGAGACCGCCGACCGTCCTTCCATTCATTTTGACAAATTATCAACTCTAGTCTATCTCTCCCACTAATGGCATCAAAACAAATCTGACTCTGCGCTAATTATAAGCCTATCTTAACTTGTATTTCAAACCTTATAATTAATTTGGAAATATATATGTATATTTAACATTTGTAAAACATTAAAATGTTGGTGGGCGCCTTATTCAGCCTTATTCAGCCTGCCATGTTTCTATACTTCTATTGGCCTAGTTTTTAACCTGAAAACAAACAAACAAACAAAATAATCTACAAAATCAGCCAAGGGTTTCTGAATTCTACCGAATTCTACCGTGGTCAGATGGGTGGGCCACGGACACTATACATACTTTCAAGTATAGGCCCTGACCCAGAAAAGGTTGAGAGCCGTTGACCTATTGAGACAGCTCTGCCCTTTGCAGGGTAGAAAGGATTCAAAACATTAAGGAGGGTCTGCTTGATTTCAAGCACATGACACTCACGGGTGAGGGTGTGTGTGTGTGTGTGTGTGTGTGTGTGTGTGTGTGTGTGTGTGTGTGTGTGTGTGTGTGTGTGTGTGTGTGTGTGTGTGTGTGTGTGTGTGTGTGTGTGTGCGTGTGCGTGCGTGTGTGTATGTGCTCCAGCTGGAGTCTGACTCTCACGGCAGGGGGTGACCTGAAACTTCCTGTCGCGTAATGACCTCACTGTAGTTTGACCCCTGACCTCTCCAACATGTGGGAAGAGAAGGGTAACTTTTTTTTTCTTTACCTCTGTGCGTGCGCGCGCGTGTGTGCGTGTGCGTGTGCGTGTGCGTGTGTGTGTGTGTGTGTGTGTGTGTGTGTGTGTGTGTGTGTGTGTGTCTGTGTGTGTGTGTGTGTGTGTGTGAACGTTTTGGGGTCATTCGTTCTCTCTGGTCTCATTAAGAAAACAGGTTGTGAATGATGAAAGGGGCTCAGGTCCCTGACATCATACAGCCTGTTACAGAACAGAACCCCTCTCTGTTCTGCAGCAGTGGTTCGCAAACTTCTTTTTAATTTCAAGGACCATTAGTATACATTAGATCACGGACCCCCCATAATTTGGATCAATTTGGTTCCATTCGTACACTCTGAGAGTTACAGACCTGTAAAGGTCCATTTGGTTCCATTCGTACACTCTGAGAGTTACAGAACTGTAAAGGTCCATTTAGTTCCATTTGTACCCTCTGAGAGTTAAAGACCTGTAAAGGTCCATTTGGTTCCATTCGTACACTCTGAGAGTTAAAGACCTGTAAAGGTCCATTTGGTTCCATTCGTACACTCTGAGAGTTAAAGACCTGTAACGGTCCATTTGGTTCCATTCGAGAACCACTGCTCTACAGATAAAAACAGAAAAATCTGAAACAGAGGGAGGGTTAAAATAAAACAAACAACTTGATGTCCCATTCATTTCAGAGAATCAGTGCTAAAGTTCACATTATCAAACTTCCAAGTGTGTTTCCAGCATCCTTTCCGAATAGAGAGTTGTACTTACATTTATAGTTCCTGTCTGCAGAACACACGACCCCCTCTGGCCTCCAAATCAAAGACATCAGCATGAAAAAAACACCAACGCTGCAGGGAAATTGAGCAACAGCTAAAAATAGCTTCTCTGACATGTCGCACGCACATGCACATTCACATTCACGCACGCCCGCGTGCACACACGCACGCACAAAGTAAGACAGAAAGAGAGAAAGAAGAGCTTGGAATATAGCCTAGTCTAATTGATATCCTGTTGTGAGCTTGTAGATCAGTTATTTTCAGCTAAAGACACTGTCATGAGATGCACTATAAATCATTGGTTGTGGGGTCCGGGGACCGCCAGGAGTCCTTGGGGGGGTTTCCAGGGGGTCCCCAGCAAAAGTACATAGCACAACAATCATCTTAATCCCTATATCCATTTATATGTTGGCTATTAAAAAATAACAGATCTACAAGCTCAAGTTTGTACATCTGCTATTTTTTGAAAAAAAAATATATATATCGATAATGTTAAATAAATGTTTATTTTTATTTTTAAATAGAGTAGCCAATAATGTTTTACCCCATTTTTCTCCCAAATGTAGTCATTATTCCAATTAATTCCTCCCCACACACTTTTCTGTGTTGTCACTGCTGTTGCATCCTACTGACTCACCTCCCAGTGAGGAACCCCCACCAGGGAGGACGTACAGTAGAGCCTTTATAGAACCACTGCTATAAATGACATGTTATCTGTGTGACTGTGAAGACAGTGTGTTGTTCCTATGCGTGTGTGTGTGTGAGAGAGAGAGAGAGAGAGAGAGAGAGAGAGAGAGAGAGAGAGAGAGAGAGAGAGAGAGAGAGAGAGAGAGAGAGAGAAAGAGAGAGAGAGAGAGAGGGAGAGAGAGAGAGAGAGAGAGAGAGAGAGAGAGAGAGAGAGAGAGAGAGAGAGAGAGAGAGAGAGAGAGAGAGAGAGAGAGAGAGAGAGAGAGAGAGAGAATACACATGGTGCAGATTGTAGCTGGAGACAGTGAGGCACTCTAATTAATAATTCAACCCAGAGCTGATATCAACAGTTCACACGGTGCCAACGGAGGAAACGCTCTGCGATTAATGAGGGGGGATTTGATGCTTTCCTTCAGCACAGACAGTACAGGATGTGAAATGAATTGACAAAAACATGCAACAGACAATGGCAAGAAAACTAATATTTATTAACAGTTTAGATCAGGGATCTTCAATGTTTTTCAGGCTAAGGACCCCCTGGCTGGGAAAGAGATGAAGCAGGGACTCCCACTACATATCGTTTAAAATGGTGTCGCAGATTAAACTTTTTCATAGATTTCATAGATAGCTTCATAGACTTGTTTGATAACAACTATCATCAGTGTATGTTGGATTCATGTTAATGAGTATTTTCAGTTTAACCACTTAAACCATCAATACCTAGTGAACTTGACCTTTCACTCTGTACTTGATCTGCTCTTTTTTACCCTCTACACCAAAGCTCTACAAGCAGATCTACGAGCTTGTAGATCTTCTATGTTTGGCTAAAGTTCTCCTCAGAGTAGGGATGCTAGGGCTCAAGTGGTTAATAAAAATTAAAAGAATCCTATCCCACAAAGATTTGGTTCCGCCAAATCAGACTTACAGTACTAGGGCCTAGTACTGTAAGTCTGATTAGATAACTGAGCTGCAGTGTGTGTGAATGGCATTTAAAAATGTAGGCAGAGATATTATAAAGCAGTGGTTCTCAACCTGTGGGTCGGGACGCCCAGGGGGGTCCACACATGATTCTGGGGGGGTCCCCAGATAACAGCAAAGTGACAATTTAATGACTTTTAAGACTTTTTTAATACCTAAAGAAAAAAGACCAGTCCTGCATCAAAAGTAATCAGCAAACTATACCATACAAACTGGTCAAACATTGGCCAAATTGTCAAATAATAAACACTCACAATGCCTCGCGCTTGTAAATCTGCTATTTTCACAATATTTATCTGTGGAACCGAGTCAAACTAAATGTAATGGGGGGTCACATTCTGAAAAGATTGAGAACCACTGTCATAAAGTATTGTTTTGTAGACAGGTGCAATCTTTGCTAATGGCTAGAAATCTAAATTAGACTGTCATGGTCCTGCAACCACTAATCCTATGTATATACTTACAGTACTTGACCGGAGTCCTCCAGGGGTCTATACTGGTCCCCCTACTTTTTTCATCTCTACACCAAATCTCTTTGCCGAAAATAGGTGATCTACAAGCTCACAACTTGTCATGATGCGTCATGTGACGTTATGGTTCATGTTATTTAAAGGCTTGAAAACAACTGGGGCCTGGTCACTGATCATCCTCCACACACACAACACACGTGTGCACACACACACACACACACACACACACACACACACACACACACACACACACACACACACACACACACACACACACACACACACACACACACACACACACACACACACACACACACACACACACACACACACACACACACACACAGTAAATCCTGGTAAGTGTTCATTTAACTGACAGTGTAGAAATGGACTATTTGTGAGGAAACAGCCGTAATGGAAGCACTGTTTTAAGAAACCGGAAAAAGAAAAACAGCGTGGGCTGTCCGCTTCCACCGCGGTACTTTATTTCTGGAGGCAGACAGGAAGACAGCGGAGACGGAGACAACACAGGATGAACGGACAGTGCAGGAGACATGGGATTTGACCCCACGCTGGCACACTCTAGTCTAGAGACAGAGAGCCCAAACGTTATACTGCAAAATACTGAGTTAATTGGGTCTGTGAGGGGATTCCAGGGGGTCCCCTGGGAACCAAATGGACCCTTACAGGTAACTGTAAGAGTGTACATTTGTGCACTCTCAGGGCTAACCCTGACGCTAAAATAATTGCTCTGTATTCTTATAGTAGGCCTAATCATTGCTGTGTTTGTTCAGTAACAGAGGTCTCCCCGTGCTCTTTAGTAAACAGAAACTCAGGAGGGAGAACTCACACAGGATACAGGGAGAAAAAAAGTGAAATTGGAAATTATGAAACGAAAAACTAAAACGAGCAGACAAAATTGCCCCTGAAACACTACAAAATGTAAGCTGATAATTTTTTTTGCAGGGTTCTCTCTCTTCTGTTTAACAAAGTGCTGGAGAGAAGGGGAGACCCCTGTTACTGAACAAACACTAATCTGTGGGAACAGTATATTGTTCTGGGAAGTTATTGTAGTGGCTATAAAAAAAAAGAAGTAAAAAAAAAAAGAAGGGAAAGTTCATCTCTTCGTTGTCCCTCTATTTTGTCCCTCAGGTCCAGATGTGGACGATGCCGGGCCCCTCCCATACCCGAACCACCCCTCCGCTGTCCCCCTGCAACCCATTATGGCGCTCATCATGTCCCAGCTGCAGCCCGTCTTCGAGGGCTTCAACCGCACCCTGGAGGACCTCACCAGGCAGGTGGGCGACCTGTCCCGGGACGTGGCCCACATCAGAAGCACCCACCAGGGGTATGGCCCGTCACAATTATTACATAATCGCCTGATCACAATTATTTCAGACATTCGCAATTATTTTTGTATAATCGTCATAATCGTTTCCATTAAAAAAATCTAAAAATCAAAAAATAGCAGAAGTAGCAGATCTACAAGCTTACAACGTGTCACTTTGTGACGCGTTGCAAGCTTGTAGATCTGCTATTTGTACATTTTTTAATAGTATAAAATTATTATTTCAGTAATTTCTTTGAATATTTAAGTTATGGAATTTGTGATAATGAAGCCTAAAAGGCCAAACTGATTTTTTTTCTTCATATCTTCCAATGTTTAATGCCTAAAGCACAATGCAATCGTTAATCTTTAATCGTTGAAAAACATCTTTTTGTGTGACAATTAACCGTCAACTCAAATTTGTAATCGTGACAGCCCTAATCAGGGGTCGGACGTCCGCAGGGAGACCCCGCCGGGGGGCGCGGACGTCGTCGGCAGCGACGGAGGACAAGCGGTGGAGGAGTGGGTCAACGCCAAGCTGGACGAGATCCACAACGAGATCAACGAGGTGGGCCGGAGGATGCATTCCCAGCATGCCATGCTGCACTACAACCTGACCGTCTTCAAGACGGAGGTGGACTTCAAGCTCAAACGGAACCACAAGCTGCTGCAGGTCAGTGATGGAGCCGGTCTCGACGAGGTGTCAAATCGTAACCTTCTTAAAATAATGGCATTAAATTAAAGGTTCTATGACATTCATTTTCACTTTTTAATTTTTTTATGTTTTTTGGGGGGTTTTATGACCTCAATTACACCCAAAAAATCTGAACTTTGAACATTCAGTGGATTTTCTGTGGTCTGGGGTTTTCTGAATAATTAGGCTGAAAAGTAATCTGAGCTTGGCCCTTCGGCAGCGATGTCACAGCCGATTAATCCCGCCCACTCTACTCCTAGCCCCTCCCCTCCCCTATCCTTTCCTTTGGGGGGGGGGGGGCAGAGCAGAGGCGATGATTGACAGGCAAAATCCCTCAACAGCGACACCAGCAGGCAAAGATTTATTTTTTCATTGCAGTTGAAAAGGCTTTAGAAATGTGAGAGAAAAACACCTGCCATGGATCAATGGAGTGGAATTTTTTGTTAAAACATTTCATACACGTTTGAAGGACCATGACAAAGACTTTTAATGTGTGGTAAAACTGAACGTCATGAAACCTTTAAGTCATTTTTAAAAGTTTTTCAGAAAACTGAAAAAACGGAACCAAAACAAACTATATGGTATTTCTTAATAATTTCACCCAAAAAGTTTATAACAATGACTATTGACATAAAAATAACACTGTCTGTCAGTTATGTAACATAAGAGGATTAAATGACTATTCTATGTTAACTTATAGGCAATTATAAACCTGACTTAGCCCAAATTATTTGTTGGGCAATTGTTTTGGCCTAAGTCACAAGACAATGTGACAGAGTAGGCCCAAAAAAGGGGGTTTCCAGCTAAATGATTGATAATTGGGAACTAAATGGACTCTTATGGACTCTGTAACTCTGAGAGCTACAGACACATAGAGTTAAATTAACACTGAGGATTTTACAGTGTAGATCGGGGTCCCAGAGATTAAATTCATATCAAACGGGGGTCCTTGAAATTAAAAAGGTTCACTGGGCTACTAACACAGCTCTATTTCTATCTCCCCATCATCGTAGCTGTTCTAAACTCTGCATAACGAGTCTTGCGGTGAACTTGTGTTCCCAGGCTAACCTCCAGGCCATGAATGCCACCCTGGCTGAGATGAAGCTGGATCAGGAGCAGCTGGCCGAGGAGGTCCAGGGAGGAGGAGGACTGAAGGACCACGTCCGGCTACAAGGAGCAACCCCACCACCACCCTCCCTAACGCACCCCCATGTCCCCCAACAAACCCAGACAAACCATCAGCCGCCGATGAATTTGTCAGCGGTGTGGACGGCGTTTGAGCGTCTGAACGACAAAGTGGTCAACAACACTGTGAAGGTGGATACGTATATAAGATTCAATGTCTAATTCTTTTTTGTTTTTGTTGTTGTCATCTGCAATTAGAACCGTTTTATGCTGACAGAGGTGTCTTACCCCAGTGGTTCTAACTCAACATTAATCAAACCAACATACCGTATAAGTGCATACAGGGTATCTGCACATTTCTGAAGTTACAATTGAATGACTATTAAGACCAAATTGGCCAAATTGGAGTCAAATATTACGTAAGAAAGAGGCAAACATTGTGAAAATAGCGGATCTACAAGCTCACAGCGCCTCGCAGCTATTTTCACAGTATCTGTGGGACAGAGTCAAACTACTGTAATGCCTACAATTCCAAGTGCTTGTCATGGTGGTTCAAATATGATTATTTTGGAGGGTCACGGCCTGAAAGGTTTGGGAACCCTTGTTGCACCAGTGGTGGACAAAGTACTCAACCCCAGTACTTAATCAAATATTACTCAACTACAAGTGAAAGTTGCTCAGTAAAAGAAAAACACCATAATGAGTTGTCCTGCATGTTCCAGGTGGACGGGCTAGTGGAGGACTTGGACATGACGTCAGGGGACGTTACAGAGGTGAGGTCCATGTTAGTGGGCCTGGAGGAGCGGATCGTCCAGACCGGAAGGAACAGTCAGATCCAGTTCATGGAGACAGGTCTGGAGGTGGAAGCAGCTAAGGTCACAGTTCTGAACCGAGTCAACGAGCTGGCAGGGAACACAAGTGAACAGGTACAGTACACTCTCATCATTTTTAGGATAAATAATATGCTCTTTGTCGGGTGGAAACCTGCAAAACTGTTACTTTTCAGGATTCAAATAAAAAAATAGCAAAAGTATCGGATCTACTAGCTCAAAACGCGTCGCTTTGTGCTGCGTTTCGAGCTTGTGGATCTGCTATTTTTGTCAAGTAGGGCATTCATTTACGAAAAAACACAAAAAGTTAAAATATGGAGATAAGTGGTTTCTGTCGACAGCAACGATTATATTGTTGCTGTCTGGCAGAAACCTCTTATCTGTGTTATCATATTTGAACTTATTATGTTCACTTAAATTAATGCCCTACATCGTCATGCTAAAAAAAAATGTATCGTAATAGCTGATCTATGGGCTCACAATGCAATGAGCTTGTAAATCGGCTTCTTTCGCTATTTTGTTTTTACTGTTCCTATAGAGCGTCGCAGTTCCCGCCCACTTCCGGTTTTTTTTGGTGCCGGAAGAAAAAACTCAATGCATTTTTCCATTGACATTTCCAAAAATATTCATATCTATTAATTTAAGCCTCGAATCAAGCCATCATGAGAGGACATGAATCATGACCATAGAACGTTTTTTTCTGTGATTTTTTTTTTTTTAAACGGCAAAACAAAGGGTATTTATTAAATATAGTATATCATATAATTAAATATAAAATTAAAAAAAATCACAGAAAAAAACGTTCTATGGTCATGATTCATGTCCTCTCATGATGGCTTGATTCGAGGCTTAAATTAATAGATATGAATATTTTTGGAAATGTCAATGGAAAAATGCATTGAGTTTTCTCTTCCGGCACCAAAAAAAAACGGAAGTGGGCGGGAACTGCGACGCTCTATATCTTTTGAAATTCTTTTGATGTTTTTGAAAATGTTTTGTATATTTTTTTTTACTAAAACAAGCTTCACCTTATATAATGACATGCCCAAAATAGGGACAACCAGGGTTAAAATGCTTAACTTACCTTACTTGATCCTACATCACCAATCTACAGTACCATAACTTATTCTATCTTAGGGTATCTTATCCTATACTATTACACGGCTTGGTTGAATGCTTGATTCTGATTGGTCAATCACTGAATTCAGCTGTGTGTTATTTTTGAATAATGACCGCTGAACTCAATATCAGACCGCTGTCTAATCAAAGGCTCAGAGCACCTGGCTCATATCAATCTGTGTTGCTTGATTTAGTTATGTACCCAATATGGCAGCCATGTAAACAAACACACAATTTACAGCTAAACATTGCTGTCAAGAATGTCTTTGAAAACATTTGAAGCGGGAAATGGACAATGCAGTAACCAAATAGTGATTATATTTTATCAACACACCCCGTTGTTTTCCAAGGCGACCACGTTGCACTGGATGCACCTGGCATAAATTAATGAAATACTTACATTACCGTAAGCAATGAAGTCCTTTGTTTTGTTGTTACTTTTGGGTCAATTTATCAATGTCTTTATCAAGTAGCCATGTAATAAGTGTTCCCTGCAGACAAAACAAGCCCACAAATTGGGTCAACAAACTGTATTTTATTGACGTGACATCCAAGTGGGGAGGGAGGACCAGGACCTGCTCTGTGCCCTGTCATACCCGGGCAGTCGGGGACTCTTAACGGTATCTTTTTATCTGACCCATCCTCTCTCAGAACCGGCGTCTTGCGGTGCTGGACGAGGACGTGGACGACCTGTACTCTCTGCTGTACAAGAACACCTCGTCAGACTGCGACTGCAGGGTGCTGCGGGCCGACATGGCCCAGCTGCAGGACGGCCTGACCAACGTCACGGAGCTGGCCAACGACAACCGCCTGGCCCTGGAAGGGGGCGGCGGGGACATGGGGGCGGCCGGCCACTGGGAGGACACGGGCGCCTGGCAGCCGCTGGTGGAAGATCTGCAGCAGGGACTCCGACAGGTGAGTGAGCGAGTGTGGAGCGGTGGTTTCCTCAAAGTGGGGTCCCCCAGGCACCCCCAGGGGTCCTTGAGGGAGTTCCATGGGGGTCCCCAGCTAAATTAGTTAATATAGCATCAAGATCAGTTTAACCACTTTAACCCTATATACGTCGGCTCTGTATTTTCAAATAGCCTACAGTATGTATAAAATAGGGCTAAAGTGGTAAATGTATGTTTTATAATGTAATCATTTATATCTGCAAAGTAACTAGTGACTAAAGTTTTCAAATACTTGTAGTGGAGTAAAAGTACAACACTTGCCTCTGAGATGTAGTGGAATAGAAGTAAAAGTATGACAATTGGAAACACTTCAGTAAAGTCAAAAGTACCTCAAAATCGTACTGAAGTAACAGTAGTGGAGTAAAATGTACTTAGTTACTTCACACCACTCAATAACATTGCCTTCACACATCCACACAGGTGAAGGACTCCCTGGCCTTCGAGCAGGAGCGGACCAGGACTCTGAGCCGCGACGTGGCCCAGCTCGGCGGCTCGCTGGCGGGCAGCGAGGCAGACGTGGCCTCCCTGCGGGACAGCGACCGGCGGCTGGCCGAGGACATGCGCCGCCTGTCCAGCTCCTTCCAGTCGCTGCTGCAGGACGCCATGAGGCACACAGACGTCCTGGAGAGGCTGCTGGGCGAGGAGGTGCTGGAGTTCCTGGAGCGGCCCCTCCACGAGCAGGAGGACAGGCTGGTGGAGCTGCACGACAAGCTGCTGGGAGACGGAGGTAATAGGCCCTGTCGCGGTTATGTCATGTTACTTGACGATTAATTGTGAAAATGTATTTCACTACAAGTGAAAGTTGCTCTATCAAATTTGTACTTGAATTAAAGTACTGGAGTACTTACTTAAAAAAAATCACACCCTGTGTGAAGTGGGCGGTGTCTTGCTAGCTAATCACAATACTGAATGGAGTCAACCAATCATGTACAAAAGATAAATACATTTATTGAAACACTCTTTATGATGGACAAACCCATAACTTGAAAAAAACCAATTTATGGTTTTTTTCAAGTTATGGTTGCTTATATAGGACTATGCACATGTGTCATGTAACACTGGCCAATCACAGTCCTGAATAGATTGTGATTGGCCAATCACAGCGCAGGATAATTCTACAAATTTCCTGGGCCCGGATCACAGCGCAGGAAAATGTACATTTTTCCAAATCTCACTTATAGGGGCGGTTTCACCGCCCAAAAATACTCACATATTCAAAAGTGTGTGCTTTTTTTTCAAGTATTCAAAAGTACAAATTACAAAGTACATTTTGTTTTTAAAATGAATGCATTGCTGTATTGAGGTGTGCTCCTGCACTCATAATAATAATATTAATATATTTTAAATACCACTACAGCACTGTTCAGGTATTATCGTGATTGTTGCTGCGACATCCTTTCCATGTCTATATCGAGAATTCTAACGGCATCTATATATTCAAAGCAACAAAGCAACTCAAACTAAAATGCTAATTTGGGACAACGCTTGACTCCTTTAATCTCTGCTCCCCAGGAGGTGTGAGGGAGGAGTCTCCGGCCGCAGACCAGCCCTCCTCCTGGTACACACCTGATGGCAGCAGAGGAGGGGGAGGAGGAGGTCATGCCAGGGAGCGACAGGTCCTTCGCCACGATGGAGAGGAGGTGATACACCACATAGTCTCACGACCATGACATTTTACATTTTAGGTTACATTGTGATCAATGATTAAATTGTGTTTTTTGGCATTGAACATTGGAACACATAAAAATCTAAAGATATGAAAAATTACTTCCATATAAATTACAAAGAAATTACTTATTTAGAAAAAAAATCTTAAAATTATTTAAAGTGGAGATAGCCGATCTGCAAGGTCACAACCCGTAGCAATGTGACACATTCCACTGTATATATTTATTTTATGTTTGAAAATGTATACATTTTTTTCAACATGGAAACGATTATGATGAAAAAACTATTGCGATTACTCAAGTAATTGTGATTATCCTCTCCGCCGGGGTGGAAAATGTCCCAAACATATGAGAAACATACTTTTCAGGATTCAAATTCCAAAATGGCAAAAAGTAGCAGATGCACATGCCCGAAAGGCATCACTTCGCGCCACGTTTTGAGCTTGCAGATCTACTTTTGATACTTTTGTGTGACGCTGTAGTATGAACAAGTAAAAAAAACACTAAAAGTTATAATATGGAAGAGGCTTCTGCCCGACAGCAACGTTACAGTATGTCAATAATTGCCGACAGGTCTATCGCCACGTGGAGGAGGGCTTCGTGTCACCGGGAGACGGAGGAGACCTCTGGAACCTGGAGAGATCCGTGGAGCAGCTGGAGGTCAAGGTTCGCCGGCTGGAGGAGAGGCCTTGCTCCGCCGGCTGTAACAGCAGCAAGGACAACAGCAACAACAAGGACGCGCCGCCGCCGCCCAGTGGCCCGGAGGCCAAGCTGCAGGCGGAGGTGACGTGGCTGAGGCGGGGCTTGGAGGACCACCTCCGCGTGTTCAAGAACGTGTTCAGCAACGCCGACGTGCTGGCGGCCTCGGACTCCATGACGCTGGACCTGGACAAGCTGTGGGCGCTGCTGTGGAAGAAGAAGAGCAAAGAGGGGAAGAGGCAGAAGAGGAAAGGAAGCGTGGAGAAGAGGGACGCCACGGTCTTTCCAGATTGGACAGTACCGTCGAGAAGATGAAATCCAAAGTGTGTCGGTCCTGATTAGATTTTTGGAACGTGCAGGGAGGCGTGTATATGACCAGACAATAATTCTGACGGCCCGCAGTGGTGCAAAGTAACTAAGTACATTTACTCAAGTACAGTTACTTAACCCATTAAAACCGGGAAAGCATCTGTGTCATTATAGATTTGTGCGTTGGCTTATTCAAAAATAGCAGACAGACAAGCTTACAGCGCATCACTTTGTGCTGCGCTGCGAGCTTGTACATCTGCTGTTTTTGAACATTTTTGAAAAATCTTGAAAGTGCACAGCGCTTGCTTCTCAAACTCTTTCATTTCAAGGACCCCCCACAGTTTCACCATAACTCCGAGAGCGTACAAATGGATTCAAAGGGACCCATAAGGATCCATTTGGTTCCAGTTGTTCGCTCTCGGAGTTACAGACCCGTAAGGGTCCATTTAGTTCCTAACTATCAATAATTTGAGCTGCGGACCCCCTCGAACCTCTTCAAGGACCGCTGGGGGACTCCACTTTGAGAACTGATCTAGTAGTAGGCTGAGGGGAGGAAAGACACTGCAAGTGAACTCTATGGATGCTGGAGGGAGGGATTAGATGGGTATTATTATTAATACATTCATAGTCCGAAATGTTCAACAATCCATGTTGTTAAAAATGGAATTGTTGTCTTTACTGAACTACAGATAACAGATGTAGATAATCTTGGGGGAACTTAATTGTCATTGAGAACTGTCGTCATAACTGCGAGGGTTTTGCAAATGCATTGTTCCAACATGTTCCAACCTCTGACCTTAAGACATGTTTGTAAAGTTGATTATGATGATTGGTTTTGAGTTCTGCTGGGGTTGAGACGAAGTTGCTATTCGAAATAGAAGGAAAGATTATTATTATAATAATAATAATTATTATTATTATGAGGGTGAGAGTAGTTGGTCTTGATGCTATGAGTGTAAGAGTAAATCAAAACACAGTAGGAACTATACTATTACATCTCAGGTGGAAACCTCATATGTCCAAAACTGTTACTTTTCTGGATTCAAATTCAAAAATGGCAAAAGTAGCAGATCGACAAGCTCAAGCTCCAGCTTGCAGATCTGCTACTTTTGAAGCTTTAGGGAATTCATTTACAAAAAAAAGTTAAAATATGGAGAGAGCAACGATTTGTGTGACTTCATGGGTCATGGCTAGCTAGGTTCATAATATGGCTATTTGTACTTCTAAGAAATATACTCATTCAGTACCAGCTAAGGCAGGGCAGGAGATGTAAAGTTGTGCTTCTGGTTTTCACTGCTCGCACAATTAATGGCAATTTTAGACTTGGACACAATCCTTTTAACTATAGTGTCGCTGGACGAAATGAAATGGCATATTTACTGTTTTCTATTTATGCAGAACCTTAATTATGTAAATATAACGGCTATTGTAGAGGACAAGAATGGTCTACAAAGAGATATCACTGTGAGACCATGTGGAACAGAGAAACGTTATTCTTTGTATGTCAGAATAATGGCGCGCAGCTTGGAGTGAACGCAGGTAATTTTGGGGTGATTTTTGCTACAACTATTTTAAGCCACATTAACCCCCCTGAGTATTTACTTTTGCACATATTAAATTACAGGCAAAGAAATCCCCAATAATAGCCCTAAATATAATGTGCTTACTTTATAGATGTCCTATACACTGGCGTTGCGATGAAAATAGCCGATCTAAAAGCACACAACGCGATGCGACGCAACGCGTTGTGTGCTTTTAGATCGTCTATTTTCGTTGTGCAGTATGCTGGTGTCTAAAGCGTTACTTCCGCACTCTTATAGTCATGGATTTTTGAATGTACCACTGCAAGAGTTTAATGATCATACAGCACGCCACATTCTCATCCCAACTCGTCATATAGAAGTATATTGGGACACTTCTGGCATAGATAGAGGGGCTATAGGGGGCACTCACAGCGTTGGAAAGTGACGCCCATGGGGCACTTGACCGAGCGGCCGTGTTTGGCGAGTTGGGATGAGAATGTGTTGGATAATAACGTTGAGTCGTTCTTGTGAATAATAAATAAACCCAAGCTTAACTGATATTGTATTTGCCTGATGGTGCTGTGTTCAACGAGTTTTGTTTTGTTTTAGAAAAAGTTCTGAATGAATCCCTGGGGGACATTGGTGTGATTCATTAGCCTGGAAACCACACAAATCTGCCAGTAAAAAATAAATCAGGGCCCAGTATGCAAATATGGGGCGGGTTTATCACCAGAGGCATCTTTTTTTATCCGCCCCTTGGAAATGCAGACTAGTGATTGATATCCACAACATATTATATTATTAAACCTTTATTTTTTCAAGTCTACTGAACGTAAATGCTTTTACAGTTACACACATTCACACCTGGGGAATTGACATAGCCTTCTCAGATTCCCGATGCCTGACTTAGCTCATATCTAAAATAAACATTTTATTGACTGTTTCAATCAACTTTTTTATTGACTCTGTATTGGAATGTTTTAATTATGATTTATTATTAGATACTTTTTCTGATACAAGTTTTCATTTTTTGATTCGGTTGGTTCCACAGACTGACATTTACCAGAGATAGGAACACAGGTAAGTTGAGTCAGAGTAGAGAACTATTAGTTCCCAAAGACTGGAAGGACCGTCTGGACTGTGATTGGCTAGTTCGGCGTCAGGCAACTGTTTAAAGGAGTAGTTCACCCAAAGAAATACTTATTTTCTATCGATTACACACCCTGAAGCCTTGAAATCATGGAGATCTTTTAGTTTTTGTCGCACTCCTAAGCCAATCATTTCATGACCGGTAGAGTCTCCGGTAAGAGTCTCCGGTAAGAGACTCAAAGAGTCCGTTAGGAGACTCAGTACTGACCGATGACCTGGTCATCAAATTATTGGCTCAGGAATGCGACAAAAACTAAATAATCTTGAGGCTTCATTTTTTTTTCTATCTCATAAAGTTGTGGTGGACTGTGTCTGTGGCAGGCGGCCAGATTATGCCCAAATATACAGTAAACATGCCTAGGCCAGACACAATTATTACATTGTAATCGCAATTACTTGAGATAATAATCACAATTATTTCTTGCATAATTGTCATAATCATTACATTTTACATGATATTCGTTTTTCAAACATCTTCAAAAATGCTGATGCCATGCTCAAATTGGCCGGATTATGCAGGGAGGAAGAGGGAGCCAGGAAGGAAGGGAGTTTGTGTGTGACGTCAGACCAGAGCGTGGTGGAGAGAGACAGAGACAGAGAGAGAGAGAGAAAGAGAGAGAGAGAGAGAGAGAGAGAGAGAGAGAGAGAGAGAGAGAGAGAGAGAGAGAGAGAAAAGACATACAGTAGCCACAGGAACTTGTTCTGAAAGATAGAAAGAGACAGAGAGAGAGAGTGATACTGAAGCTGAACCGACACATGTCTGTGCGGCTGTGCATCCCTGCTCTGTGTGTCTGTGCGGCTGTACCATCCCTACTCTGTGTGTCTGTGCGGCTGTGCATCCCTGCTCTGTGTGTCTGTGCGGCTGTACCATCCCTACTCTGTGTGTCTGTGCGGCTGTACCATCCCTACTCTGTGTGTCTGTGTGGCTGTGCATCCCTGCTCTGTTCGCCCAGACAGTCGCTCTGCTAGTGATTTTTGGGTAGGTATACACCCCTAGAGCTAGGAAAAATGTGATAGCCTTGCATCGGTGGTAGCTATCTGTGTGTTATCACTCCTTTTATAACCACAAGCCAAAACACAGTTTTCAAAATCCGAATGAAGCATTCTACTTCAAACTGATGGTTCTCTCTTATTATTGACCCTCTCTCTCTGAAAAATTGTTGGGATAAAGCTCAGACTATATATTGTCCAGAAAGGTTGTTAAAATTTGCATATCTAGAATATTTTTCTATTACAGGCAGTGACAACATAGTGACTATATGTGACATAAGATGTACTTGGTTTTAATGAAAGATGGAACACAAAGGGTTCCTTTGTAAATTACCTATAGATTTAAAACCATGTTAGATTCTAAGGAAATGTATTATGAAATTCAATAAACAGAATATAGTGGGGTAAGAAAATATCCAAAATGGCCACTAAACACACGCCTGGCAATTTTTTTACTTTTAATCCGCTTGTCTTAGAATACCTCTGTTTAATACCTCTTTTTTAGGGTTTTCATATGTAGAATCCATTCCTGATGTTATTTTTTTAATATCAGGTCAATCATGTCAAAGGTCAGGTCAAGGTTAAAATTGACCTCTGGGAGAACAACAAATGGAAACAACTTGATGAACATTCATGGTTCACTATTCATGATTTTGTTTTGTGAAAAGTGTCATTAACATGTCACAAGAACTGGTATTCATAATAACATGAATGTAAAATGATATAATCTAATGTCAAATATGTATCTTTTGCAACTACATCTGTATTCTCCAACCCACATCCTGTTCTACCTCATCCTTACAAGTATCCTCCTTATTAACATCACTCCTCATCTGTAGCTTGAACATATCATCAGCATCTTCACCAGAGCAGTTACAGTACATCAGTGATGTACTTCTCACTCTCTGTGCCCTAAATTGATATTGCACCATGTCACATAGCTCTGACGGTGGGGTCACCCTTAGCAATGACAGGAACAAGAATATCCTAGATCTCCTATCCAAATTTTGTGACATCAAACGACTTGTCAGGTGGGGCTTGGTGGTCTGCCACTTTCCACAACATCACTTGTAAATAAATGAGCCCACATGTGGTGCAACAGGTTGGTCGGTGTTGGAGGAAGGGCCATTGACTTGTGGCACCCACCTCACCCAGCACATCAGGGTAGCCTGGGAAGTTCCCTGCCAGCAAAGTGTAGTGTGCTCTGATCTTGCCTTTGTCATACATATAAGACTGTCCCATCCCAATGCTCCATTTATACTTTACACTGTAGGTCCACCTGATACACCCCAATACACAGCATACAACAGGACAAGAACATCAGTGTAATCACTGAGCATGTGTATCACACCCTTTCCAGAGATGGCTGCATCAGGGATATAGGAACTCATGGTGATGTCTGCCTCATCATGACTAAATGCAGTATCTATCGTCAGCACTGAAGGTGTACAACATGCTCAACGGCTTCTGCTTAATGTTCTTACTCTTCATGATGACATCTCATGTGGGTAAAGGACATTACTATTCACAACAGCATGGGGGCAAATTAGCCAAGGATGGGATTGAAGAGATGATCTTTCTGTGTGTGAGGAATCCTACACCCCAATATTTTATGACCAAGACACACCAGTGCTTCAACTCTCCCTCTGTTTCTGCACATTTTGGGGAAGGCTTCAGTCCACTCCACTCACATGCATCATGACAGCATCTTTCCTGATCGTTATGGCAGTCTGCTCCCCAGACTGGTCAGCAGAGACAGTGATCCAGAATCCATCATGGTGCCGACAGACAAGGTCTAGCTTAGCCTCTATGCTATGGCATGGAGCACATGCATCTTCAGCAGGCACTGGGTTAGATATCAAGCACACTGCACATGGCCAGCATGGAAGAAGTGCTTCAGTCATGTGCTTCATGAGAGAAAAGGTGAAGTTAATGTCAATGTGTCTCCCTGCGCATTCAAACTGGTGGATGTGAAGTGTAGGAAGAAGTTGTCTACCCACTGTCAGCCAGTAGGATGGAGATGTGCAGTGTCCAGGTAGGCTACTGCTGTATCTGTTCAAATGTCTTTGGCCAAGTTGATAGAAACCACTTCAGAGTGCTGCTGATACACTCAGGACTGACCACTGAACTTGCCTGTCATGTTCTGCAACCACATGCATTTCCACTTCCAGTGCTGAACCTTGCATCAGTTTTGCAATGCAGCTGAAGAATGACTGTATAACATGCATCCCACCGGGATGCACAATTACATTATAGAGCTTATACCTGCAAGGTGTCAACAAACGGCTCCATGTCAATTGTGAGGTGAATAGGGCCTGCTGTACATGTCAACCAGTGACCATATCTGCTGCCTGCTTGGACACCTGGTTGGACGATAAGGTGCGAGAGAGACCTTGACCTGACCTTTAGCACATAGGCCAAAGACTGACCAGCAAGTCAAAATATAACATTAGAAATAGATTCTACACCTATGAATACCCCCCCCCCCAGGTCCCCATATGAATCACGTTCACGAAGTTCACAGATTCCCTCACACAACTGCAATATTTTGTTGTTTTTAACATAATTTAGTACAATGGAACATCACCATGGGATGGACACCATCTTTGATTTGGCAATAAAAAATTAACTGATGGTAATTTCACTGATTCAGCCATATTTCTTGAACCCTAAGACCTAGTTTTAGACACCAAAACCACCTTTCTAGGTTGAACAGTATCATAAAGCCATTTAAGCTCCTGGCAGTCATATTGGACCCATCTTGAAAAGATGGGTCCATAATTGTCTTCTCCCACAAATGATCTAGCCGGCCAGCTGGGACACCTTCGCAGGCCGCATTTGGCCGACAGGCCGCATTTTTTTATTCCACAGGAGTCATCAAAAATGTGTGAATATGTGGTAGACCAAGACCAGGGCAGTTATTCAAATTCAGTTGATCTACTCACTTCACATAGGTTGAGAATTCAGTGACCTAACTTTGAATAAACCACACAATCACACTTTAGACTTAAGTCATATTCTACCAGGTGCTCTGTGTGTGTGTGTGTGTGTGTGTGTGTGTGTGTGTGTGTGTGTGTGTGTGTGTGTGTGTGTGTGTGTGTGTGTGTCTCTGAGGCACAAGTACAGGTCATGTTGTACTTGCCCACAGGTCTTGCCCACTTGCCCGAAGAGTAAATCATCCATTATAAAAGGATAAGCAACATTGTTTTTACCGTTCAATTTAACGTGTATTTTTTACTTTCTACTTGCGAATTCTGGGGCTGTACAAAGAAAAATGGCATACCTCAATGAGACAATTTCTTTTATTTATAAAGTGCTAGCCTAATCACTGTCATTCAAGCAAAAATGTATAGGACTATAGCCTACCTATTGTGGTACAAAACATAAATCCTTCTGCAGTGAATCACAATATTAGAATTGTGCTGAATGCAAGATTGAAGAAGTTTTTTTTGTTACTGACTGATAAAGATCCAAGCATCAAAATGTTGTTGGAACTTGTACCACAGATTGTTCTACATACACAGTAAATGATCTAATGGAGAAAATAAAATATTAAGCAAGAAAATGAAATGGACAATAATAAATAAATAAAATTAGCCTACAGATATAGTTTTAGGAATACTCTAATACAGGGGTCTTCAACGTGTTCAGGCCAAGGACCCCCTAGCTGAGAGAGAGATGAAGCAGGGACCCCCTCTATATTGTATGAAATTGTGCTTGCAGATTAAACTTTTTTTGTTCCAACTTGGTCTGCTCTGGCAAAAATAGCCGATCTACAAGCTCAGTTGTGTTTGTAGATCTGCTATTTTTGGCTAAAGTTCTCCACAGAAATAGGATGCTAGTGGTTATTGTAAAACTCTGTACTCTGAGGACCCCCTGTTGAAGACCCCTGCTCTAATAAGGGACTTGTCTTAGACAGGCATGTAGAGAAGGGCACTTCAGAGTTAAATTAACACTGAGCTTATTGAGAGTTGACAAGTGTCTATAGACACTTGTCAACTCTCAATAAGCTCAAAATTATTGAGAGCTCAATAAGCTCTCAATAATTGTGATGAGCGTGGCGAACGGCTGTTGTAAATCACAGATGATTAGTAGATGCTGCGCGTTCAAAACTTTTTATGACTAAATGACTTTATGACTCTCAGCCCCTCGATCTGTCCCTTAGAGGCAGAAGGAACGGCACTGTGTTGTGTTGTTAGCATGTAGCTAACGCATCAGCACAGACAGTTGAATGCAACGTTGCCTTCAGAAGGAAAACAACAACAAACATATAGGCTATAATTGCGGATGGGATGCATGCAACCGTTGTGTGCTTGTAGATAAGCTGTTTTCAACTGAGCTGGTGTGAGCGTGACTGCGTGTGTGTGTGTGTGTGTGTGTGTGTGTGTGAGGAACTACGGAGAGGGGTAGACGAGCGGAGCTGTTCAGACGATCTGCAAGCCCACAACGCGTCGCTGATGGAAGCGGTGTGGGCTTGTAGGTCAGCTCATTTGTGTTGCTTGTGCTAGACAGGGGAGGGGGCGTATGATCCCATAGCATGGGAGTACGGCCCGTCTCCCCATTGGTTTAAAGGACAGACACAAAGCCAGGACAGCCAATGACAAATAGGTGTCGCAGATGACGCAGAGCCAAATAGATGTCAAGTGTCCCAGCCTGTCTGTAGACCCGGCGCTCTTCGAGCACCTGGTAATAATTCATAATTCATAATAAGTATGACAAAGATGCATACAGATTTGCAAAGGGCTCACTTCTCAAGTGTGCCCAATTATTGAGACTAATGATATTAAAATGAGCTGGCTGCCATCAGTCGTTTACATTTTCACCTATGCAGTGATGTCAAGTGCCCTCCCACCTCCTTAATCTTGCAGCTGCATTGCAAACAACTTGAGACATGCACTCAGCAAGCATGGTAAGTTCACTCCCCCATCAATACATTGTTGCTTCTACACTTTGTGCAGATTAGCTACAAAACTGAGATATGTTCATTTCATGAGCTTTTGTTTGCTTGGTTTGTACAGAGTCAGGCTAATTGTTTTCCCCTATTTCCAATCAATGTGATAATTAAGTAAACTGGCTCCTGGCTTTAGTTTGCCCTCATGTTAGGCTGTTTGTGGTAGAGATGCAGGAGATAGCCCAGGGTAATAGCAGGCATGACATGGGCCAAGTTATTGTGGAACCTCTTGCTTGCATTATGTATTATATTTCTGATGCACGCTTCTGTCCTTTTATGATCTTTGAGCACCTGCCCCTCCAGTTTTTTTCCCATTTCTTTCCTTGGTGATATGCCTGGTTTATACTTCATAGTTACACACACACACACACACACACACACACACACACACACACACACACACACACACACAACCTGTGAGCTTGTGAGTGTGACTGATTGTGAGCTTGAAGGTCCTGTGTGTGTGTGTGTGTGTGTGTGTGTGTGTGTGTGTGTGTGTGTGTGTGTGTGTGTGTGTGTGTGTGTGTGTGTGTGTGTGTGTGTGTGTGTGTGTGTGTGTGTGTGTGTGTGTGTGTGTGTGTGTGTGTGTGTGTTTAAACCAGGGCCTACAGACTAGTCAAACCTATTGGCCCATTAATGGTTTGAGTGTGGACTAGCTGGATCTCTGCCCTCCAGTCCACACCCTCCTCTCCAGCATCAGGGTGTTGATCTCTGCAGTGTTGCTAGCTCCGCTGTGCGTCTCTATACGTACAGTAGGTGGTGTGTCTCTCTCCCCTCCTACAGCTTCGCCTTGGCTTGTCTCACACAGTGCCGGTTTGCTCGTCACAACGCCATCAGTTCCGGGTCCGGCTGACAGACTTCAGACTCATCGTTCTCCCTCTGACCTTGTCTCTGACCCATAGATAGAGGCCTCTGTAGATAGAGGTCCATGTTTCAATGTGGTCTGCCCATGTGACATCAAGTGCCATGGAAACTGTTAATATAACAATGTATCTTATGTGGGTTTGGTAAGGGGAGGAAAGGAATGAAAAATTTAAGAACTGTGCCACGACACTGGCAGAAGCAACGCCCATGTAGGTGGACTACCAATCTCCCACGCATTCCCACAAGATTACACCATAATGCACCTTTGTCTGCTCAGGGCCAAGTGCTTGTCATTCTGCTATTCTACTTTGAAGTAATCTCTCAAGAACAGATTCTGCACTGCGTTGGAATCTGTCGGGGAGGTTCGTCATAACGTGTGCGCATTGGCTACAAGTGGGCGTGCCTTCAGATCAGGAAGCAGGCCGCGCTTCACCCAATCAAATGTAGTGGGCGGGATTCACATGTCCGTCGATCTTTCCCCCTCGAAACAAACCCAAACTAATTTAACAATAGCGTCCGCGGAGCAGACAAAACCACGGAAAGATATTCACATTTTAACTTACTCTTTCATCATAGAAACAAGTGGGCTTATAACCAAAACGATCCATGTTCTCTGGGAGAAGTGGTGTTAGTGTTCCGTGTAGAAATATTGTTAGTGGGAATGAAAACATAGTGGCACCCACCGGAAGTGAAAGCTGAAGGCAGACCTAAACCCCGGTTTCCTTGCGCACTGGTGTTACGTTTTCTTCCGCCCAGAGCCAACAGACATAGAACAAACAGCAGAGGTCGCTGTTTTTCATTTTCAGTTGGATCTGGGTTCCCAGATTGACTTTGAAGGGACGCAAACTTTCTACAACTGCTGTGATCTTCAGAGGGACAAATAATGGCAGAGGTAAATAATGAATAGACCTAAAGCAGTGGTTTTCTTGGTGTTGGATCCTGTGAGGAAGTGATATTGAATATGAAGTTGTTTAAAGTTCTGTTTGTATATGTTGTGGAGCTATAAGGTGACTACATGTATAATTGGTTCTTCATCAGTTAGCAAATATTCCACATGGGTCATGCTAGATGTGGTCTTGTGACTTGATTTGTGAGCACAGTTGATTCATTCTCCTTTGTTTCATGTCAGTTTCATTAAACGTGCAAACATGGATTGTTTAAGCATATACGCTGTAAAGTTCAGTGACGTGGTGGTGGTGGTGGTGGTGGTGTGTGTGTGTGTGTGTGGGTGTGTGTTGAGGGAGAAGAGAAAAAGAGAGAGAGAGAGAGATAAAAGAAAAAAGGGAGAGAGAAGAGGGAGAGAGATTCAGTTATATTCACCTTTGTCAAATGGTGCTTTAGTTTATGAAACAATGCACTAGAATACAGAACCTATTAAGAACAATACAGTGGTTGAACAGCTCTTTGTATGACAGAGGTTCTTTTTTTATATAGCAGTGGTTCTCAACCTGGGGTCCGGGGACCCCCAGGGGTCGTTGAGGAGGTTCCAAGGGGTCCCTGGCAAAAAGTTATACGTAGCATCAAAATCAGTTTAACCACTTTAACCTTTCTATCTATGTCTAAATATAGTGAAAGTCATCGTACGTACAGTATACAAAAAATACTGATGCTCAGGTAAAGTACAGATACCGGTACTCACAAAAATGTCTCATTTCCACTGGAATCAAATGGAAATGAGATTTCCGGAGGGAGGGTTTACCAGGCTAGCAGAGGACGAGGTTGAGAGGAAACTCCAGACTGTGAAGATGGAGACCATAGAGACTGACCAGGACATGTTCCAGACTGTGAAGATGGAGACCATAGAGACTGACCAGGACATGTTCACAGGTACAGTGAACAACAGTGTTCCCATGTCCTATTGCCCCGATGAATTGAATACACAGGACCTCAATGGAAACAAGCCCTGGGCTTATTGGGTTACCCTTTTAGCATTCTTTTGAATAAATCTGTGCCACCGTGCCTTTTTTTGCAAACTGTTAATTAAGTATTCAATCAATCAATCGCAACACGTTGTGAGCTTGTAGATCGGCTATTTTCAAAATATATATATATATATATATATATGTTTAAAGTGCTCACAAATGTGGCCTATTATAGTAGCTTCTTTTGGGCTTGTTTTCATAGACCTGGTTGCTTATTTCTCTCGCAAAATAAATATGGCAACACTGACAGTGAACAGACGTCCCGGTTTGGCCGGGTTTTGCTTGGTCTCAAGCTGGGTTTCCCGAGGCCTGACAAATATCTCTAAAACACTCATGTAAAATAATAACACTTTGTTTTGAATGCTTACATACGTGTAGATGTTTATCATGGTCTGGTCTGTTGAAAGGTGCGGTCACGAGGTGTGCTACTGCTAGCCTCATTCATACTTGGTTGCATGCTGTTGTTGCATGCAGTAAGTTGCATGCAGATTCAAGCTCACCACGACTCACGAGTCACATTCGTGGCATGTAGTGAGCTTGTAGATCTGCTATTTACTGAGCATGACACCGACACGCAATTAAGTATAAATGAGGCTTAAGTGCTAAAACAATTGTCCACCATCCTGATGAAAACACCATGTGAATAAGCCAAACTGCGACACGTTGTGATCTTTTAGATTGGCTATTTTTGGCAAAGAGATGTGGTGTTGACAGAAAAAAAGCAGTCCAAGAAATGTGGGTCAGTTTTTACTGAAAATAGAGGGTTTAAGTTATTATTCTGCTATTCTTTATAATGCTCACATAAGCTATTTAGATGGGGTACACAGTGCACAAGTACACACAAGTATTTCTACTCTGATGACATCACTGAAACTCACCTGAGCGTGTCATCAGGTGAGGTGTTTAGCCCCAACCAGAAAAACTGCTCTCAGCAGGAGATGCTCAAAACTGTTCCTGTTTACAGGCTCTTCAAGGTTTGTTTGTTTGCTTTTTAAATGGTTCACAGAAGGTCACATCAGCACCAGAGGAGGAGGAGAAGGAGATGATGTTACATTGCCGCCCACTGGCCTGGAGGATTCCTGTGCAACAGAGGTAAGCGGATCTGATGTTTTACACCCTGTCCGTCCGTGTGTGTGTGTACATGTACATGTGTTTTTTTTAGCACCTTAACTAACGTCCATAAGTATATCATCATCACAGTATACGTCTGCTACGCACGTATATGCTCACGCACCTTTATACCTTATCTCAGGTAACCATGTGTAAATATGTAGATAACTTGTTTGATCTCCTTTCCCCCTTGACCCCCCCCCCCTCTTCTTCTTCCCTCTCTTTTTTTTCTATGGAAATAACAATGCGATGGGAACTATGCACGAAAACGAATTTCACCCACTTTTTACCTCTGTAAACCTGTGATGTGACAATAAAAGCTGATTCCGATTCTGTCCATCTCTGAACTAATCTCTGGCACCGTTGGCCCGATTGCAGCAAAACTGTGCGCACACCATAGACCGTAAAAATAATGGACAAAGCCAGCCCCATTGGTTTCTACAGACCATTTTGAAGCCACTTTTTCGGCAAATTCAAATCCGGCATCGCTGAACTTCCGGTCCTGAAATGAAACCGGAAACGACTGCTATTGGCTGTAACCGCAGCGAGGCCGGGTCTTCCGAACCAGTAGAAGCCCTAGAATTCATACCCTATTTTATCATTCATTTTAAAATTAATGGAACCATAATTTACTTTTTTTAAAAAGACTTTAAACTAGCGATTGGAAACATAAAGTGTTTATGAAAATGTTTACTAAGGTAATAAAGTCAAGTGTAAAGTCGGGCCAAAACCTCATTCACTTCTTTTGAGATAAATTTGTACTGCAACCAGCAGTGCTCTGAAATAGCGACATCTGCTGGGCCATTAATAGGAACTTCAAGCTGTAAGAGAACCCGGAAATTAGCTTAAATTCCAGCGCCGGGGGTTTGCCCACTGACATTCACACTCCCTGGATGCCAGAGCAAAACGTGTGCCCCGAAGTTTTCAGATCGGTCTGTTATAGCGTCACCAGGAGACCGATTTCTCTATTTTTTTATATTACTCCTACAGATTTTGTCCAAACAGCACGCAAATCGGTACACAGTATATCTATCTACAGTCATTAAACCAAACTAAATCTGTTGTATTTTTCACATTCCACAATAAGGAATGTGGTGTGCATGCATGCATGCGTGCGTTTGTTCATGTGTGTGTGTGTGTGTGTGTGTGTGTGTGTGTGTGTGTGTGTGTGTGTGTGTGTGTGTGTGTGTGTGTGTGTGTACAGATGCCCAGCAGTGAAGGCCATCTGTCCAGTCACAGCATGGCTCAGTGCCACATGCATTCCTACAACGCAGCATCCCTGAGTCAAGACCTGAGATCTGCTGCCACCTGGAGGACTGTTGGCTACGTGCATCCCATCTTCACCCTGGACCAGGACATCTGCAACATCACTGAGACAGGCTGTGAGTCACACACACACACACACACACACACACACACACACACACACACACACACACACACACACACACACACACACACACACACACACACACACACACACACACACACACACACACACACGTGTGTGGGGGTCACACAAATTGTGACAAGAGTTTCAGTCAGTCAGGTTCTCTGAAGACACACCTGCGTACCCACACCGGAGAAAAACCTTTCCACTGTAATACGTGTAACAAGGGGTTCAGTGTGTCATATAACCTGATGACACACATGCGTGTACACACTAGAGAAAAACCTTTCCACTGTAATAAGTGTAACAAGGGGTTCAGTGTGTCAAGTAGCCTGAAGTCACACATGCGTGTACACACTACAGAGAAACCTTTCCACTGTAATAAATGTGACAAGAGTTTCAGTCACTCAGGTGCTCTGAAGACACACCTGCGTACCCACACCGGAGAAAAACCTTTCCACTGTAATTTGTGTAACAAGGGGTTCAGTGGGTCAAGTGACCTGAAGAGACACATGCGTGTACACACTAGAGAAAAACCTTTCCACTGTAATAAATGTGACAAGAGTTTCAGTCAGTCAAATGCTCTGAAGACACACCTGCGTACCCACACCGGAGAAAAAACTTTCCACTGTAATAAATGTGACAAGAGTTTCAGTGAGTCAAGTTATCTGAAGAGACACCTGCGTACGCACAGCAAGGGAAAAACATCTCCACTGTAAACATTGTGAGAATTAACCAGCTGTATATATGTGGTTAGGAAGGTGGTTATACAAGCAACATATGGATATTAATGTAAATGTAAAGAAACAGATTGTGTAAATATTGTGAATTGACTTTTGAAAGTGATTTGACGGCACCACTGCAGTAAAGGTTCGCGCCAAGCCGGGCCGGGCGCTCCAACGAACATAATTGTCAGTTTTGGTGGTTTGGAAGCCAGCAGGGGAGTGTGTCCTTATCACTGCATTAGGACAGGTGCCTGTTCAGTGGATGAGGGGAACTTTGGAACATAGTGTGAACCACCATGGTCAGTGAAGCCCACTGTCTGGTGAAAAGCAGAGCAGGTGACTGACGTGTATCGGAGGAGACATTGTCTACAGTACACCAATGTTTCCCAAATATACATCGTTGTATTATATAGTATTTTTTCTTCTTTTTACCGTTCCTTCAAAAAAGATCGCAAATTGTGTGAAATAGGGTCACAATGCATTTTAAGTTTCGCTCCCGGGGAGACACCAGATGTCTCTTTTGGGTCTCGAGCTGAAAAACATTTGGGAACCCTGTACTACACTCTCCCCAGTCCAACAGTATACTAGGAGTTAACATTAACAGGAGTATAGTGTTGCTGTCGGGCAGAAACCTCTCATCTCCTCCATATTAAAACTTTTTTAATTTCTGTGTAAATTAAAGGTAGGGTAAGTGATATTTTTTGGTTAAAACAAAAAGTATTTTGTTAAAAGGTTCAAATACTATATTCTGATAGTAATCATTGCTATAGAGTGTTTTTTCAGTAACAGATGTCTCCCTGTCTCTCCAGCTCTTTAATAAACAGAAAATACATTTTTCGGTAGGTGTCAAAATCTCAGCCAATCAGGGGAAAGTACCAATTTTTAAGCTTAATTTGTATAGTGTTCCCGTTCCAATTTTGTCTGCTCATTTCTTAGTGTCATCACTTCCTATTAGAATTATACTATCAGAATATAGAGCTATTTAACAATTATTTTAACCAACGCAAATCACTTACCCTACCTTTAACGCCCTACTTAATCATACTACTGCGTCACACAAAAGCATCAAATGTAGCAGATTGACAAGCTCGAAACGCGGGCACAAAGCGACGCGTTTTGAGCATGTCTCTTACTTTTGCTATTTTTGAATTTGAATCCTGAAAAGTAACAGTTTTGGATATATGAGGTTTCCCCCCGACAGACTAAATTGAGGAGAAAATGGTTGTTGAAAACATTTATGAATGTATGTAAATCTATTAATCCAATAAACCATACCAAATGCAGACAGTATTTCTATTATCTCCATTTGCTTCCGTGGATTAATTGGCACAAAGAAATGTTATGAGCCAGTTACCCACAAAGGTTGGGCCATACTTTATACAACAGTGGTTCTCAGACCTTATCTTTCCCGTTCCCTTTCCTTACCCCTTTCCCTGATTTCTTATTCCCCCTTTGCATGACTAGAATATTTTTGCTCAGAAAACAGAAAAAGAAAACCATAGCTAGCATACTGATGCCATGAATCAATGATAACTAGGCCTGTCACAATTGTTACATAATCGTCTAATCGCAAGTATTTGAGATAATCTCAATTATTTTGTCATAATAGTCATAATCGTTTCCATGTTAAATGTTCATACCTAAAAAAAAAGCAGAAATAGCTGATCTACAAGCTTACAATGCGTCACTTTGTGTTGTAAGCGTTGTAAGCTTGTAGATCAGCTTTTGCCGCTATTAGTACCTTAAGTTTTTGTATAAAATTAATACATGTCACTGATGCCTATTTTAGTTATTTGACCATGTGGAATTTTTGATTACGAAGCCTAAAAGGCAAACAGAAATGTACTTTTTATTCATATGTTCTACTATTTCAATGCCAAAAATACAATTAAATCGTTAATCGCAATTATTAGTGTGA
The DNA here is from genome assembly GCF_963280865.1 of Gymnoscopelus braueri. NCBI lineage: Eukaryota > Metazoa > Chordata > Actinopteri > Myctophiformes > Myctophidae > Gymnoscopelus > Gymnoscopelus braueri. The sequence goes on along the minus strand of NC_137619.1, from coordinate 13,589,250 downwards.
CAATTAATCGTCAACTTAATTTTATAGAGGAGCACCTTGTTTTGGAGTTTTACTCTTTGACAAAAATAAATTGTTTTCCCTCCACTTTTTTTCTATATTTCATACATATTGGAAAAATGTGTCTGCACAACTAATCTCTCCCACCCGTGTAAGTCCACTTGAAGTAAATACAGTATCTTCAAATAAACTGCTTTCTATTCAGTAACAGTTGCGCTAGTCACGTTGATTCAATTTGGTTCTACATATCACAGATCAGTAGGTTCACGCACATTTTGTCAACACTTTATCATAAATCATAACGGCAAAATAAATTCTTACATTTTTCCAATTTCTTTTCCTGTAGTTCCTCTGTGTACCTCTAGGGGTGCATGGGGAAACACTGCTATCATGTCATCACTGTCGGATGGAAACCTTGTATGTCCAAAACCATTACTTTTCAGGAAATGGGGGAACAAATAACCTGTATTACAATGGATCCAAAATGTAGTTATTATTTAGTCACAAGCTCTTACTTAGCTCTCTACTTTTCATTTATTCAATATTTGGTAAATCTTGAACTGTGCCTTAAAATGAAACCCAGTTTCACACTATTTTTGTGTGACGCTGTAGTCAGCTGAACTCAGGCATTAATTTACAAAAAAGAAACATTTAAGAGATAAGAGGTTTCTGTCCGACAGAAACAATATACAATTGTCAGCTGATGTTTTAGTTTCTCAGCTTATGGCAGGTGGAATGATGATTGTGTGATTTTAAATAATTGTTTTGCGTAAACGGCACTGAAATGTAAAAGCCATGCTTTTGAATAAAATATCTCATATAAACCAAGCAAGGTTGTGTTTGTGTGTATGTGCAGAGATTATTTGAGTTGATTTATTGATTTGCACAACAGGAATCATATACATACATACTACTTCTTTCCAAGGAAAGATGACAGAATATTGTTGTGCCGGTGAGGTAAAACCCCTATAGGAGGGCTTATGAGAGAACCTCACCATTTACATTATGTAGCCTACAATTAGAATGTATTAGTGTCTAAAAAACTAAACAAAAACAAAAATAAAAACAAATCATAAAGTATAAGAAAATGGACAACAAAAGTGATAGACCAAAACAATGAGCAGTAATAATTGGCAACCGACCTGAATGTTTTTTTTCCTAGTTTTTAAAGAGCCGGAGAGACAGGAAGACCCCTGAACAAAGGGTCCATTTGGTTCCACTCTAGGGTATAGCATGGCACACTGGTTATTAGTCTCGCGTGGCCAGACTGTTGCCTCCCATAATTTTCAAATGTTTCCATTCGGAGATTGTGGAATAGTTGTCTGGCTATGCGAGATACACACTGGTCAAAAGATGGCAGTGCACTCTAGGGTATATCATCACAAGACTGGTGCTTCTCAAACATTTTCATGTCAAGGGTCCACAAATTGATATGTATTTGATATGATACAAATTGTTATGTATTTGATTGAGACAAATTGATATGTATTTGAATCATACAAATTGATGTGTATTTGATATAATACAAATATGTATTTGATATGATACAAATTGATATGAATGTATTGATATAATACAAATTGATATGTATTTGATATTATAAAAATTGATATGTATTTGATATTTTACAAATTGATATGTATGTATTGAAATGATATAAAACTAGAAAAAGTGCTCCTCGGAGCACAGGTCTCCGCCAGGTTAGGTAGGTTATTATGGCCTCCTGGTGGCGCTATAATAGGCCAATGTGAAAAGGGTGCCATTTCTTCTTGGGCCTTTCACGGCAATCGGACCTTGCATTCATGATTTGAGGCATTTTGTTCCAAAAATGTGTTTTGCTAAATTGGACCCGTTGGTGGCGCTATAACAGGCCAATGTGAAAAGGGTGGCATTTCTTCCTCGGCCTAGTGGGAATTTGCGTGTGAAATTGCACGGAAAGCGGAAGCTGCGTTCATGATTTGAGGCATTTTGTTCAAAACGAACCAGTCCTGCAAACTTTGGAAGCCAACCTTAGCCAATGAGGATGGAATATGGACAATCGGACAGATCCGTGTTGATCACATGACTATAGAGATACTGTGTACCGATTTGCATGACATTTGGATAAAATCTGTAGGAATAAAAGGGTTTTGCACAAATCGGCCTCCTGGTGGCGCTATAACAGGCCCATGTGAAAACTTGGGGCAGAGGTTCTGAATTGGCATCCAGGGAGTGTGTGTGCACAGTTTCGGAGCGACCGGGCCAACGGTGCCTGAGATTAGCTGTTCACAGACAGATGGACAAACGGACACACAAACAAACGGACGGACAGGGGGTAAAACATACTCTCTCGCCATGCCTTTCGGCCTGGCGGAGACAATTATATGTATAAAATTGGGTTAGTGGTTAAACTGATTATTATGATTATGATTAATGATTATGTTATGATTAATGATTATGATTACTCCATACCCCGCCAACCAGTGACATTACCGTTTGGCAGTTTTTTTTTTTTATTTTGTATTACCGCGAGAACAATGGCTTCCATTCTTGCTTGCTAACTTTCCAGGAATAAAAAAGCCTGCAGTTTCTATTAGGTCGGATTCCCCATTGATGATGTCACTGGTAGGCGGGTTTCTGAACTGGCCACAGCCCTCCTCTGAGATGCAGAATAGAAAAAAAGGTACCATATTAGCATCAGCATGAGTGAGGTCCAATTACAATATATGAAGATAGGTTGAAAATGGGTGAAGTGGTCCTTTAACTGTAACAACAACCCTGCTTCTGACTGCAGATTCATCAACATCAAGAGGGGACAAATGGTCTATGTGTATTCTAAAGTCACACCAGAGGAGGGCGCTGGAGTCCTTTGGTCTGGAAGAACAAGGTGCTGATTTGTTTCTTTAACAATGTGCCTAAGCCACTCAGTTGTACCAATGAAGATTTAACAAAAAAAAAAAAAAAAAAAAAAAAAGTTTAACAAACAAAGCGTCACATTTAGGTGTGTGTGTGTTCATTCGAGGGGTCAAATATTTCAATTAACCAACAAATAAAAGACAAAGTGACGTACTGAGGGATGTGTTTCAGGTCAAATGCTTACTGGCGTTTGTATTCCATACTATCTTAAAATACTACTACTACTACTAGGCCTATTAATACTTCTACTACTACTAATAATAATAATTAATAATACATAGGCAATGCATGTGCTTGATTTAGGCCTAATTTCCATCAACATGTCCATGGGCACAAAGATGTAAAGATCTTTTCCCCCTAAAGGGTTGGATTTATATTTAGTTGCACGCCGGTGTTGTGCAACGAAAATAGAAGATCTACAAGTTCTCAATGCTTCGCAGCGTGACACGACATGTACTGTAGATGGAGGACGGGCATGGATCCGCAGCGGAGTAACTAAAAAATGTTTTCCTTCCAGTGAAATATTTAACATTTTGGCCAAAAAGTGTATTTTAAACGTGAGGTGGGGGGCTCAGAGTGTTCCCACTTAGTAGAGTTGGCTTTCAACTCCATAAAACCGTCTTTGTTTTGGAGAGCAGCGAAAGTGTATTTTTTGGGCGGTGAAACCGCCCCTATAAGTGAGATTTGGAAAAATGTACATTTTCCTGCGCTGTGATCTGGGCCCAGGAAATTAGTAGAATTATCCTGCGCTGTGATTGGCCAATCACAGCCTATTCAGGACTGTGATTGGCCAGTGTCACATGACACATGTGCATAGCCCTATATAAGCAACCATAACTTGAAAAAAACCAAAATTTGGTTTTTTTCAAGTTATGGTTTTGTCCATCATAAAGAGTGTTTCAATAAATGTATTTATCCTTTGTACATGATTGATCGACTCCATTCAGTATTGTGATTAGCTAGCAAGACACCGCCCACTTCACACAGGGTGTGATTTTTTTATTTGTACTGCAGACGAGAGGCTGTGCAGCCAGTGGTGCGTGCGCAAAGGCTTGAAAGTCCCATAGCCTTAAGGAGAACTCCTAAGGCTATGGACCAGAGCTACCATGATACTATATATGGCACATTAGGAGTCCACTAGGACAGTAGTAGTGTTGTGTGTTTGTGTGTAGGCAGTGGTTCTCCAACTTTTTATTTTCAAGGACCTCCATAGACCTGTAACGGTCCATTTGGACCACCTTCAAGGGACCGCGAAGGTCACTCAACCCACTTTGAGGACCACAGCACTAGTAGTATACATTTAGGGCTAGCTAGCTGTTTCTGGTAATATTTGTATGTCCATGGCAAAAATAGAATTTTGACAAAAATGTCCACCACAAGCCGGCATGCATGGCGATGAACCCTGGGCAAATATGCATATAGGATTTGAATTTGAGGTTAAAATGTGAAGGTGGCAATTGCCAATCTGGCAACACTGGCTGGTGCAGGAGTTTGTTCATGCTGGCACAAGTGACACCTAAATGAAACACACCCACGATTTATGTCATTACCTTATTACCAGCTGTGCCTGTCAAAATGCCCAGTGTGAATAGGGTCTATTAACACAGCAGGCTAGCTAGAGACAGTAATTTGAAGCGGTTTTCCGGCATGGAGATTAACAACAAATTATTCACAATGGAATCTAACCCATTGCTTTTTAATGGTTGGAGGGATTTTAGTAAGTGTTGACAACCAAAACCAAAGTGATATGTTTCAGGAAATTGCTTAAAATAGCAAGAGTGTGTGTGTGTGTGTGTGTGTGTGTGTGTGTGTGTGTGTGTGTGTGTGTGTGTGTGTGTGTGTGTGTGTGTGTGTGTGTGTGTGTGTGTGTGTGTGTGTGTGTGTGTGTGTGTGTGTGTGTGTGTGTGTGTGTGTGTGTGTGTGTGTGTGTGTGTTTGTGTGTGTGAGTTGCTTACAAACAAGCACTCCAGAGTGGGAGAGTTTACCAACAACAGTGGCTACCCCACGACCCGACGCCGGACCCCTCGTCGGGTGAGGAGTTAGCGCCATCCACAGAGTTTTCCGAGCTGACGATCCCCCTGACTGAGCAGCAATGGCTGGCTTTTCAAGTCAGAGAGAGAGCCTTCAGGAGCAGTTTGGTGGGCGAAAACCACCGTGTGGAAAAACACTACGCTTCATCAGCAGACCCAGGGAGCTGGATCCGTCTCATAAAGCTCTTGATCGTCATATTTTTTAACAATGGAGTATTTACGTCTGAGAGCCACCGTGGGAAGCCTTTCGGTTTCCCCCTTCTAAAGTATGTTGCGCGGGTGTTGAAGAAGCTACCGGCAAAGCAGCCGCTCCCGGAGGCGCTGACACCCGCTCTGGCCTGCAGCTGGATCGAGGCACAGCTGTGCTTCCTACGGGACACTGTGCAGCCCTCGCTGACGACGATGAGGCGACAACAACAAGGACAAGGAGGACATAGCTGTCATATCTGTGGCAGCATAAACAGTCCAATGCCATTCAAATTAATCTGAACAACAGTGAATTCCCCGACCCCCCTCCGTGTCCGGATAATTGTGAGCAAGTACAATTGTATTATCAGAACTAGAAAATATTGTTCCTATAAAGAAACAATGTGGGCTCACTTTAAAGCCAAAAAACTGTAGTTATAAAAAGTACAAATTCAGTTTGACCTAAAATTATTGCCATTAAAATTTCACCCATTTACACACATTCATACACCGATGGCGCAGGAAACCATGCAAGGCACCTGCTCATCGGGAGCAATTACGGGTTCAGCATCTCGCTCAAGGACACTTCGACACTAACTCTGGGGGAGCGCGGGATCGAACTGGGAACCTCACAGTTGCCAACCGGCAAGCTCACAACGCATCACATTGTAGATCGTCTTTTTTTGAATAGTCGAAGTATGACAGGGGGGGGGGGGTGGAGTGGCAGTGGAGTATGGGGTGTGTGTGTGTGTGTGTGTGTGTGTGTGTGTGTGTGTGGGGGGGGGGGTCGGAACTTGCAGTTTACAAACGTTTTAGCATCAAAATATACTTTGAGTACCAAAGTAAAAGTACTCAATGTTCAGAAAATAGCAGATCTACAAGCTCATAACTCGTCACATTGTAGATCGGCTGTGTGTGGTTACTGTAGGTTTTGTATTAATAATAACTTCTGCAAAGTAACAAGTAACTAAAGCTGTCAAATGCTGTCATTGTAGTGGAGTAGAAGTAACAAAAATGGCAAGGAAAGTAAAAGTACCTCAAAATTAAACTGCATTGTAAGCACTTGCATAGTACTTGAGTACATATACTTAGTTACTTTGCAGCACCACTGAGTAGACAATGACTGACAAGCTAGCTAACACCAGGTGAACTGATTGCTAGAGTGAAGAGAGACATGGGTTTATATTAATGGTCTTAACTTACAATGTATACATCACACAGATTAAATTGGAGAGCAGACCTGTGCGATCTTGGTGATGTAAAAAACATGTCTGTAGTGCAAAAAATGCGGCCACAGTGACTTTATGAAAACACAGGGCATTTCTCCTCTGTCCTTCTCTCTCTAGGGGTTTTCAGTTGAAATAACATTGACTTTCCCATAGACTTTTTGGGGTGTTTAAAGTTAAATGTTTCAAAAACTACAAATTATTTCAGAAAGAAAAGTACAAGCACAAATGTCCACAGTAAGCTGGATTTTTTACAGTTTGAATGGAGTTTCTAAGTGAAAGTATGAGTATGTAGGAGTAGTTAGGTGCCATACTTTTGGGAGAGAAAGAAATATTGTAGAACATCAATAGTGTGCTCGCTGCTGCTGCAGCGAGCCCACAATAACTCAAATAATGCATAGAAATAGTAATCTAAGATCATAGGTAAACCAAGAACCTATCATCAGTCTAACAGAAGAAAATCCAAAATGAAACAATAATCTGTACAAACAATACACACTGTAGGATGCCAGATCTGAATGCACAGGACCTCATTTAGTCAGTCTGTCTTTTCAGTAAAGTGGGCACAATTCTGGAACTCTTAGCCCACTGTATAATCTAAAATGTCACACACTTCATATAAAGATCAGTCCATAATAATTCAGCTCTGTACATCATACAATTAAAATATCACTACAGTAAAGTATTTAACAGTACAAAATATAACTACTTGGCTGTATGGCAATCTCAACAAGACACTGACCTCTTTGTGTCACTAATTAAATTATATTTGAAAGATTCATATCACTTGGTAAGACTTTGGGTGGGTTAGAGAGATGTTCCGGTCGGGAATCGAACTGGTGACCTTTCGATCCACAGCTCCCCCTTCCTCCTCCCCCACAGCTTCTCCTCCCCCCTACTTCCCCTTTTTTCCTCTTCTTCCCCCCCTCACCCAGGCTATTGTTCCCCAGCTTTGGCTCAGTCAGTACACTGTCTACCTGTCAGTCTGTAGGTCCCTGGTTCAAACCCCAATTTAACCAGTCCAAATATAATTTACTGAACCAAAATCATGACTTTGTTAATTAATGCATGTTCACTTCTTCTCTCTCTTTCTGCCTCTCTCTTTCTCTCTCTCTCTCTCTCGCTCTCTCTCTCTCTCTCTCTCTCTCACTGCCTCTCTTTCTCTCTCTCTCTCTCTCTCTCTCTCTCTCTCTCTCTCTCTCTCTCTCTCTCTCTCTCTCTCTCTCTCTCTCTCTCTCTCTCTCTCCAATAGCCAAAATGGAAAAAACAGCTATGAAGGTAATTGGTAGGAAAGATTCTCCATCTCTTCAGACAATCTTTGAGAAAACGGTGCTCAGTCTGTCAAAGAGAGTGTTGTCTGACCCTTCACATTTATTATTTTCAGAGTATGAGCTGTTACCCTCTGGTAGACGCTACAGAGCGTGTCATTGCAAGAGCAACCGCTTCAAACTTTCTTTTCTTCCCACTTCAATTGTCCTACTAAATAACCACCATGTAGTTCATAGTTCTTAGTGGGAAGGGGACTTATTGTCCTCTTCAGTTTTTATTTCATTTATACCTGTGATACTATAAACTGTAAATCCTCTAGTACTTGTATTTATATACTTCCACTGATTGCATTTTTGCATTGATCTCTTGTGATACTCTGATACTGTACTTGTACATTGTTGCTATTTGTGTATTGACTTTGTGTATTGTTCTGTCTGTTTTAAAAAAGCGTTATGTACTATTGCACTTTTGCCCAAGACAAATTTCCCCTTGTGGGACAATAAAGTATATCTCATCTCATATCTCATCTCATCTCATCTCATCATCTCTCTCTGTCTCTGTCTCTGTCTCTGTCTCTCTCTCTCTCTCTCGCTCTCTCGCTCTCTCTCTGCCTGCCTCTTCCTGCCTCTGCCTTATCCCTCGAAACCGCTTATTGCTGCTTGCAGCTATATTATCTTATTGTATTTATTTCATTTTATTTGAATGCAGGGTCCATATACAAACACATGTTTTGAATTAACTGTGGAAAAACTTGAAGAACAAGGCACTGGATTAAGTAAGCTTGGCTGTTAGCCTGCTCCTGACCAGGCTAACTTCACAGCTAAATTGCCATGGTAACTAAGGTAGGCTTGCTTCAATTCTCTTTCGTGGAATCGGGTCATGGCTAAACTTAGCCAGGGTGAACTGGCTAAACTAATCTTCAAGATAATTCAGCTTTCATGGAAGCCCTAATCCTGGCTAAATTAAGCCAGGATAGGGGTTAAAGCCAGGCTTTAGCTCTAATTCACCTTTCGAGGAATAGGGCCCCGGTCTCTGTCCCCATCTCTTCTCAGTGGGTTGACTACTTCTAAACCTTGAAATCTCAATGTACATATGTCATGTTTTACCATATTAAAATGCCTGGCAACTGGAGACTTCTCATCTTTATTTCTAATATTACTCTTGTGCTCTGTAATTCTGATTTTCAATTATCTTTTAGTTATATACATATACATATTTATTTTTTATTCTGGAAAAAAAAAGAAAAACGATGTACAAGCTCACAACGAAACACATTTGTGACTAATTCAAGAAGGTTAGAACAGAAGAGCCCCCTCTCTGCCCCAACAGTTTCATTGTGGACATGAGATCTATTTTGCCACTTATTACAGACCCCTAATTTAAATAATGTAAAGAGAAAGTCAAAAGTTTAATATGTATACATTTTTAAAAAAGTGTAATGCACATCAAACAATAATAAAAACATTATTAATGATTAACATACTGATTATTGCACTTGACTTGATATTTTTTTACATGGCAATGGTTGACATTTCAGTTCCTTAGTTTATTTATTTTTCTCAGTTCTCTTTCTTTCTTCACCATCACTGTGCAGTTCTTGCTGATGTGACAAATACTTACAGAAGAATAATGATGAGAGAGCTCTATCCAGTTCCATGTTTGGTACACAAATACATATGGCTGAGATTTCAGTTCCTTTTTCTTAGCTGGAAAGGTCTAGTCAAATGATTTATGGTTTGTCAGAAAGTGTCTTTCCAAGTTCCCTTTCTTCACTTACCACATTGTTGTTGCAATTCATTTTCCCATCAAAAATAATGTGTTGTAAACTATATGTTTTGTCTCATGAGGTCTGTTCCCAAACTCATTCAACCTATGTCTTGTCTCATTAGATGTGGTTGAAAAATAGTAGTAGCTTAATAAACAAAACACTGCACCACTCATTTGTTAGTTTCAAGAGTTGCGGTTTCCGTTAAGGTGAACAAGTATTCGATGTTGATGAGAAAATCTTAGACCATGCATAGGTGGTATGATGTAAGCCTTACATCATACCACCTATGCATGGTCTAAATGAGAAAGGTAAGGTATACAAAATGTGCCACAGACATGTGCAAGTCTTGCCACGGACACGTTTGTCCATGTACGGACATGTTGATGACCCCTGCTTGAGAGTCAAAACAGATAATTATGTACAGTCCACGATGAGTGATTAATGAGGGGCATGACAGGATTGAAAGGAATGCAGTGTCACAATAATTTGATGCAAACGTGCCTAATTTTGATCAGAGGTGAGGAGGAGGTCTGATGGTGACGCTGAGGATCAAGGGTTTCCATGGATTATGATTGTGGAGTGTTACTATGGTTATTATTGGTATTATTGGAGACTTTGAAACGCTTTCTCTCAACTGACATAAATGGACAGTTCTGCAGTTCTGCCCTCCTTTGCCTTGGTGCTCCATCTCAACAGATGACATGCCTTCTGTTTTTGCTCTTTTCCTGCACCATTTTTCACAGTGGTCACTCACATTACCGTTGACTTTAATTGTTTCATTGTCTGACACACCTCATACACTCCATTAATCCATTGTCTTAAAAAATACTAGTATCCCACAAAGGATTGAACGGATGTTTTGACATTTTCAGGGAATCTTGTTTTCTTGTTGTCCTCATATGATGCAATTATGTACGGCTACAGCATACAATCTCCAGCATCATATTAATGAGAATGTCATCCCGACACTTTATGAGTCACCACAATTATTCAAACACATTTTTTAAAGATTCAATTGTGTATTTTACATTATAATGAAAAATATGTAGGCCTATGTATATTTTTCTTTTCTTTTTTAAGGAAAAAAAGAGTGCCACGGACATGTTTGTCCATGTACGGACATGTTGATGACCCCTGGTTCAGAATAGGCCATGTTGTGTAGGTCCTTTTCGTTCAGTTTCGTTCCCATCAAGTGGACCTAAATAATCTCTGCTTCTTAAAAAAGATCTATTGGTAGTAAGTAAGAAAAAAAATTACCGACATCTGATCGGGCGCAGTATTTTTATAATTAGTGTTTAAAAGTCGGTACTATTTTCTTAGCAGCGTCGTAATACTTTCAAAGGGGTGGTGCGGTTTTTGGCACGTGATTCCCGTTACAACCAATGGGGTCGCCTCTACTTCCACCATTTCCTGCAACAACAGCCATAGCAACGGGGTAACGTCTGAAGAAAATAAGTCAAAACAAAGAAAATATCCTTCAAAAGCACGGCAAAAGGACTCGAAACGATGAATCTTATGTCTGTCCAGAAAGAAGAGGTTCAGGAATTTACACGGACAAGATGGGATACATGTACAACAAGCCATGGATACGCGACGGTCGTCTGTCCCGACCGAACTTCAATCAGGTGTTTGCACTTTTCCATTTACGGCCCGTACATCTACATAAACGTTCAGATTTCAAATATAAAGTGCTTACCGCATGGCCATTGATGTTAAAATTCTGTATGGTCCCGCAGAAATACCCGTATATTCCGTATTGTTCAATAAAGAGTATTCTTAACCGATCGGTGGCCATTTTCTCACAGATTTATAATGTATCAGAGTGCAATACACCTCCCATCCGATAGGGTCGCGTAGTTGAAAGGATATGGTAAAAATGGCCACCGATCGGATTAACAGGCTTTTTATTGAACAATACGGAAGATACAGGTACTTCTCTGGGCCCGTACATAATTGTAACATCCATGGCCATGGGTAAGCATTTTAAATCTGAAATATGAACGTTTATGTAGATGTACGGGCCGTTAATGGAGAAAGTGCAAACACCTGGTTGAATGTTTCAAGGCAACTACAGAACGTGCGTCAACGTTACTTATATAAACATCATTCATGCAACATTCTACCAGCGTGTTATTGACAAAAATACATTAATGTGATTAATGTGAGAGGAAAACGGCAGAAGGATCAACTCTCTCAAACAGAAACGTCAGCAGGTGAGCCACACACACACACACACACACACACACACACACACACACACACACACACACACACACACACACACACGGGGGGGGGGGGGGGGTGCTCACATTTTAACATGAGACTGAAATAATGTATTGTGTTATCAGATAAAAGCATTGAAAACAGCAGATCTACAAGCTCACAACACATCACAACGCGTTGTGAGCTTGTAGATCTGCTATTTTCAATAGATTTATTTGGGGGGAGACACATTTTAACATGAGACTGAAATAATTTTTTATGTTATCACATGAAAAAAATCAATTGAAAATAGCATATCTACAAGCTCACAACACGTCGCGTTGTGAAAGTAAAACTACCTCAAAATTCTACTTGAGTACAGTAGCCTACTTGAGTAAATGTACTTATTTACTTTACACCACTGAAAGTACAGGTACTAAAAAAAACGTACAGTACTCAAGTGAATGTCCACCACTGCATCTCACCAGTGCTGATAAAGCCCATAAGCTAATTGGCAATATGGCCAAGTAAGAGATTGTAAACAAAACATGCATTGTCATTTTATGATTGTATGGGTGCTATTACTGTATTTTAAACATTTGTGTGTCATTTCATCCATGTTCCATCTCTGTGATAACTCAGACATCTTTACATCGTTAACAGCTAATACACCAGATGTTGTGATTGATAAAGAGTCCAGGGAAGTGTCTGTATTAGATAGCCTGCACCTTTGACTCTAGCCTAGAGGAAGCCTTTATGACAAAGGTCATTAAATACCAACCACTCCTACATACCATCTCAGAGCTGGGCTATTAGGTGCAGACTATTTGTTTTTATATTTGGCAGCCTATAGGACATACCCACATACTGGCTGTTAGAGGGTTTCAACAACTTTGGATGCCCAAAAAGGAGGCAAAAAGGTTGGCAAAGTATTGTGCTGTAATTGGCAGCCGCCATATATGGCGGAGACGGTGTTACTTATACCCATAGAGTACTGAGTGACATGTTTATTGTATCGTGAAGACATATGCCAGGATTATGTGAATGTAACCTTACTGCACCTATAATATTTGTGTCCCTGTATGTTTCTCCTTTATGTGAACATAAATAAATGGTTAAAATGTGTGTATGTGTATGTATGTGTATGTGTATGTGTATATGTGTGTGTGTGTGTGTGTGTGTGTGTGTGTGTGTGTGTGTGTGTGTGTGTGTGTGTGGGGAAATGAACCACCCTTCGCTGACCGCTACAAGATCTTCTGTGAGAGTCATCCGCCATGGCTTATAGTTGACCAAGAGGTGCTGAAAATAAACCAGCTACGAAGGATGTTCGTAAACACAGTGAAGAAGCATGAGGATCTTGATGCTTCAAACTACAGGTAACTCAAATACCATGTGTGTCTTTGACAGTTCTGGGAAACAAAACAAAAACCTTTATGCTGAAAAGTATATTATAGATGTATTCCCTCACAAAAACATCTATGAGAGTATATTTAAACTAAATTGGCTATCATTGTTAATACATCTTTATTTATACACTTGTGCTCATCTTTCCCTAACATTTTATGTTGCAGGCAGAATAAATTGAAGTGGAGGTTGACCCCTGATTTCCCCCTGCTGGTTTTTCACTGCCCTACCAAGTGCAACATCTCTGAACATGTCCTTCCTAGGTATTTTAGGAAAAAGGTTTGGTGATGCAGGGCTGCAAGACATACTCATTGAGTCAAGTTGGTGCCCCAAATCCATCAATGGTGTGATCAGTGGTCATCCACAGGAGATTCAGTCTGCACTTTCATATTTTGTCATATTTGTATACTATTGTTGCACTGTCAACCAACATTTCTCTGTTCATACCTGTGAGTGACACAGAAGGCCTGATCTGGGGGGTGGGTGGGAGGGTTGATGTACAACACATGCTGTGACACACTGTGGTATTTTAATAAATATTTCATACCATATGTTGTAATAATTTGGAGCTTTAGTGTATTTATTTTACTCTAGTCCATTTTTGGGATTATTCCAATCTAGGGGGCTGATTTTCAGCCATTTTGGGCCAAGGAGTGCTGCTTTTTTCTCCTACCTTTCAGTACACAGTAGGTTGTGACATTTTCTATGTATGAAATATAAGCTTTTAGCTAAATGTACTATGTGTATGTTTCATTGTGCTGGGCACCAATCACTTCAGTAGAAGCGTTTTCTTTCTACATTTCATGATCAAAATTCAAACATGAGTACACTAAGGCACCAATACTTGTTTCAGATGTTAGGTACACGTATTTATAACATTTGAGAAAGATTTTGTGTTGCCAAAATCAATTTTCAATATTTTACAAGCAAAAATAGCAGCACAAGATTTTCGTTTTTTGGTTATTCACTTTAATATACATTTCTGGCTTGTGAAAAAATACTGCAGGATTTTGTGCGGAGGTATTTTAACCCAAAGTCCACAAGGGTATTGTCTATGCAAAAATGCATTGAAAAAGTAGACCCAAGACGTGGGAACGAAATTCATTTTCTAGGCACTTTTTGGAGGGTCACAACACGGCCTAGAAGGAGCTATTTGCTACCAAGGCAAAGGAGGGCAGAACTGGACAAGTAAAGCTGGTTATCGTTAGTTGAGAGACAGTGTTTCAAAGTGTCCAATAATGACAATAACAAGTGTAGCCCAGTCTAAAAACTAATCTCTTATTCATTTAGACTATAGGCTTAAATTCATGCAATTAAATAAATGGGTTAAAACATTTAAAACATTATTCTAAACTTCATATGGTTTAAATACGGTAAAATATATATGGAAGAATGCCATGTATTAAAATAGGAAACTAATCCCCAGTCCTTTGAGTTAAAACCCTGTAATCAGTGCAAAAGGGCATAGTTTGTTTGAAATGTACATGGCCCAGCACATGTCTGTAGGCTCACAACCTATCTTGTTAGCAGCATGTGTCAATCTTGAGTTTCTTTTGTTTTGATTTGTTCGTGCTTAATTGACAGCCAATCAGAGTCCAGTCCCAGGTGGAGGGGTGGGTTCTCCAAGCCTGCTAGGGAACAGGTGTTTCAAATGAGTTAATCAGCCTACTAGGGAACAGGTTTTCTAAATCAGACAAGCAGATTTTCTATCAGAGACAGACAGAGTGAGAAGTCACATTTTGTGCAGTGAATTGAATTGACAAAGTTGAATTGACCTGTGTGAAGAAAATGCCAGTTTGTAACCTTGGTTGACGACAAGTTATCCTGTGGTGTGAACTGTGTTGATCTACAAGAGGATACTGACAAGTGTGCTGTGCACGTGCAATTTTATTTTCTGCTTGGTGAACAAGTGAAGCGGCCACCACCGTTTGTAGGTCTCAACGCACCCAAGCTACAACTCAGGCCTGCAACGAGCGTTCATTTAGGGTCACTAAAAAGGACATTGAGTTGCAGTCAGGTGTGTGTGTGTGAGTGCGAGTGGGGCCCATTATTGTGTGTGACCTGTTATTTGTTTATCCACATTTATTCACAATTCTTGTATGCTTTTATTTTATGCTGCATTGAGAGACTATTGTTTTTTGGTGTAATAAATACCCCTACCTACATTAGGTAGTTAAAGGTAAAGTAACCTTGTTGTGTCATAGCTCGTAGATAATTCATGTATGGTAATAATATAATTCATGTTGATTAATGCTTGTTTAGAAAAGTAGTTAAAAGCAGGAAACAAGTTAAAAACATACTTTAAAGGAGTATAATTTCATTATATTCTAACTTTATTTGGAGGCACCAGCCAGTTGAATTAAAATTAAATAAGTACCGATTAAAATAGTTAAAAAGTTAGACTACAGGTAGTCGCGCCATTTTATTAAAACGAACCCAGGCCCCGCCCAGAGTACTACTACACAAGAATCCTCATAGCTACCTGGGACGGGTGTTACACAAGTATAATAACACTCCATGGTAACCCTCCATCCACAGCATAGGACCTCCTCCAACCTAAAAGTTAGTTCACCTCTGATCAAAGTTAGGTGCCTTCGCATTAAACTATTGCGACACTGCATTCAATAAAAATCCTGGCATGCCCTTCATTAATCACTCATCATGTAGATACCTTTTTTGTCTCTCAAGTTTCCTTGTTCCAGTGTTCCATTGGCATTTTATCCTTGACGTTTCCGTGAGAAGAATTTAACATGTAATAATTATGTCTAATAAATCAAAACACTCACCTTTCTGCTAAGTGTCCCTTTTGAGGTTGAAGCACTGTCTGTACTGATGAGACTCAATTTTTATTATCCAAAATAATTAGGATAATATTTTTTGGTCGTTAAGTGGCTCAGTAGTTAATGCAGACATACTATTGTTTTAAAATGTGCAGCACATAGGAATAGACCCTATGACACATTAGGAGTCCATTAATATACATTTAGGGCTAGGCCACTGTGTTTTTGGTAAGATGATTAGTTTCCATGTCCGTGGCAAAAATGAAATATTAATGAAAATGTCCATCACAAGCTGCCATGGTGATGACCCATGCTCACAATGTGTCGTATCGCGACGCATTGTGAGCTTGTAGATCGGCTATTTTCAAATGGCTGAAATGTATATAGGGCTGAAGCGGTTAATATATGTTTTGTAATAATAATCAAAATCTACAAAGTAAGTAAAGTTTTCAAATAATTATACGTGAATCCCTTGAGGTGCTTATTGGTCAAAAACCCAGATGTGTGTCTCAAAGAATAGCGCCTTTATCCAAAGCGCTTTACAATGTACGTTGCATTCTCACACACACTCACACACGCGTTACAAACAGTGGCGCCGGCGCCTGTTTAATTAAAAGACACTGTGTCCCCCCACAATTCAGTCCAGTCAAAAAAAAAGAACAAAAAAATGTGTCCAAACCCGCGCACCTCTGTGCCGAATTGTACCGAATTAACCAAAATAAAGTAACAAAAAAAACCCAAAAATTAACAAACCCAACCGGAAAGAATGAAGTTTTCGCGCACGGACCGCACGGACCGCACGGACCGCATGCATGCGCATGCGTCCCCCGATATGTCCCTCCATGTCATTTTTGCTTGCTGTAGCACCACCGATGTTCAGAGACAACTACAGCACTCTCGTCTGAGTTGCTCCCCGTCTAAACAGGATGACTAGTGTACTGTACATGGAACTGGATAAAGCGCTGTCACCTTATTTGTCTCATCAGAGTCAACTGCACAGGGATGGAACATGGAAAGACACTCTCGGACAAACCTCAAACCATTTGAGTATGAATTGAAATTTCAGCCATGTCTGGCGACCATACATGAAACTGGAACTGGAACTGCTGTCTGTCATCAGTGCTTTAAACGTCCAATAAATATTTTTTGCATTATTGTTTGATGTGCATGAGACACTTTTTCATAATTTATCCTTGTGATGCCCCACTCCCTTATATGGAGTATGGGAGTGTGCTCTGCTAATCCTGTTCCTTTTAGGTGAACAGGGTGTGGCAGTACTAATGGCTCATTGGAGAGCACCTGGGCCCGGTGCCTCCAGGAGTCTATACAAGCCAACCCATGAGCAGTCTATGTTGAGATCCAGAGGAGAGAGGACTGCCGTCCTCTTCAGCTGCTCCCCATGCTGTTGTTCTGTTCTAGTTGATTATTCTTTTCATCCACACACACACACACCCTGCACTACACCATGTTTCACTCATCCACACTTGCACTACTGATTTACTGACTCCACACCTCATTCCTTTATTGCTATGATTTCCCTGTATGTTCAGTTATTTCTCAGTTGTTGGTTAGTTTATTAGTTAATAAATATCTTTGTTATACTTTCCGTTGGTCTCCCTCCCCTATTATTTGTCGTGGCAAGAGCCAGCCATGACAAATGGGGGCTCGTTCCAAAAGTGAGTATTGTTTGATTTAAAGTTACAGTATTGTTTATGCGCACCTACTGAGGCTTGTGTTAAAAGCCAGTCTGGTGGAAGTAATTGGGGTTTTCCCCGTGACGTCTCTGTCTAGTTAGGCCAATCAGATGCGTGGGGTTTGGTGGGCTTGGCTCGGGATTCCCTATTTTGGGCTATGATGAAGCGAAAATTCAACTTTTTGTCAGGACGTGCGTGTTTTGAGTTGTTTAATGTTTCGTTACCGTTAAATGGTCTTCTTTTGATTCCCCGTAATTTTTCATTTGAAGCATGGATTTAATTGAATATAGATGGAATATAGGTCATTTTACACACTGTTACTGAGATTAAGTATTCATATAGGAGCTGCTGCTGTTTGTCCCATGTGAGGCATAGCCACGTTTAGTGTTTAAACTTTCGTGGATTTGTTTTTTTCTTGTATTGTTTTGGTAGTGTTGGGGTGAACGCGGTAAGGGGCACGGTACGTGGCTGACAACGTGATTATTAATGGGTTGCGTTGTCCCCAAAGTATATTTGGTGAATAAATACCCCTGCAATTTACCTCATGAAGAGATAGGGTTGAGTTAGAGAAGATTGACTTAGGCAGTTAGGGGACGCTCCTGAGTACTTGGTCAAAGTGTATTTCAGTGTGTTTTGTTAACTTATATCCATTGTATTCAAGTGATTTTGATAATGGCTCAAATTAAAAGATTTTTTTGTGGCTCCATCTGAGACATTGTTGGATGGATGCACAAAGGAGCAAATTTATGAGATTGCAGAATACTATAAAATAGACATTGGGGATAAAGAGATGCAAACCGGAGACTTTAAAAGCAATATTGATAGTTAACCTAAAGGACTTGGATGTTTTACCGGGTGGTGAAACGGGGGAGGGAGGCGGTGCAAACACAGCTTTCTTTTGAGCAGCAGAAGGAGCTGATGTTGATACAGTTAGAGATGGATAGAAACAAGCAACAGATTGAAGTGGAAAAGTTAAGATGGACAACAGAGCAGGCAAAACATACAACAGAGCAGGCAAAAATTAGTTTACAGAGGGAAAAGTTGGAACTGGTAAGGGAAGCTAAGATGGACCAGAAGCTGTTGATAGGTGAGGTAGGTTTATCGTCTGGACAGCGCCCTTTTGATTTAGTTAGCAGTTTGCGGTTAATGCCAAAATTCAATGAGAAAGACCGTTTGTTTTTTTGTTTGAGAGACTGGCAGAATCTAGAGGTTGGCCTGAGGAGGATCGTACGGTAATGCTACAATGTGTTCTGACTGGGAGAGCGCAGGAGGCGTACTCAGCCTTGTCGGTAACCGACAGTGTAAGCTATGCCACGGTAAAATCAGCTGTTCTTAAAGAATACGAGATGATGCCGGAGGGCTACCGTCAGAGATTTAGGAATGGTAGAAAGGAAGATAGCCAGTCATATTTAGAGTTTTCAAGGGAAGAAGTAGTGATTAACTTTAACTGTTGGCGTATGGCTGCAGGTGGGAACACCGGTGAAGGCTTGTGTGATTTGATGCTGTTAGAGCAGTTCAAAAATGCCATTCCGCCTCATATAGCAATGTATATTACCGAACAGCAGGTTAAAACTGTGGCAGAAGCAGCCGCTTTGGCTGACCAGTATGTTTTGACGCACCGAGACTGGGTACAGCAGGGCGCCCAAATTACGCACGAGGAGAGCACCGCATCCAGCCATTGTGACGACGGTCGCAGCGCACCTTTCAATAGGAATTTTAAAATGGAGGACGGGAAAAGGTGGGCTGCCCGTGACGGTGACAGAACATGTCACTACTGTGGCAAGAAAGGTCACATTAAAGTAGACTGTTATTCACTGAAACAGATGCCGGTGTCAGCTGTATCAAGGTCGGTAAGTTCTCTACATGGGAGTGAGAGGAGTCTCGGCGATGTAGATGAGGCGTATGGACCATTCGTGGAGAGGGTTTATCTCTCTCGTGGGGTCAGTGAAAAAATACCTGTGACAATTCTGCGGGACACGGCTGCGCTGGGCACATACGTGCTTGACTCTGTCCTGCCATTCTCTGCACAGTCTGCTACTGGGGGTGACATGTTGAGCCGTGGTATGGGCATGTCCATAATCCCTTCTCCTATACACAAACTCAATCTCGAGTGTGGTCTGGTTCAGGGCGAGGTGGAAGTGGCGTTGCGCACAGCGTTGCCGATGGCTGGGGTCGATGTTCTCCTGGGTAACATGCATGCTGGGGGGCGCGTGTGGGCAAATGTGTCACCACCACCACTTTTGTCATTGCAAATGCTAAAGTGAAAATTAAGCGTTCATTTGGTCGGCGGGCTGAACGTCGGCAGTTCAGACCGGGTGAGCAGGTGCTGGCTCTTTTGCCTTTCCAAACGAAACTTACTGGTCCATATACCGTTGTCAAGCGTATGTCAGAGGTCAGCTACCTCATTGCAACTCCTAATCTTCGGAAAGCTACTCAATGGTGTCATGAAAACCTGTTACGACCTAGCAATGGTCGTGAGTCAGTCACCTTAGGTCACCTTAGGTCCTTCTAGGTCCTTCTTCTCAGTCAGTGGCAGTGACTGAGGTAGAGGACACAACCTGTTGGGTCACCTACCCAAGGTCCGGTGTCTAGAGTTGACTGGGGCATTGTTTTGTAACCCAGTGTATATGTATATGTCTCTGTGTCTGATACTTGGTGTCCTTTTTTTTTTTTTGTGCCTGGTGTTGTGATCCCTGGTCTGTCCTGCTCCTTGACGGCCACATTGCAATAGCTGAAACACCGGATCCAGCCGTTGAGGGGGAGGAGAGTCCAGGAGGTTACAGGGCCAGGGCTATAAGGGTGTTATGGCACACTATTGTCAGACACATAATTTAAAAGTATTTTAAGCTAAAATGTTGTAAAACCATGGTAAAAGTTAACGTTAACATAGTGTGATGTATAAATGCACTTAGTTGGGTATGTTGTATTTTGGATTATTGGGTTTAATAATTTGATATGTTAAATTACTGTTAAAGTTGGGAGCCGTGGATCCTATTGGGACCACGACTTTAAGGGGGGAGGTGTGATGCCCCACTCCCTTATATGGAGTATGGGAGTGTGCTCTGCTAATCCTGTTCCTTTTAGGTGAACAGGGTGTGGCAGTACTAATGGCTCATTGGAGAGCACCTGGGCCCGGTGCCTCCAGGAGTCTATAAAAGCCAACCCATGAGCAGTCTATGTTGAGATCCAGAGGAGAGAGGACTGCCGTCCTCTTCAGCTGCGCCCCATGCTGTTGTTCTGTTCTAGTTGATTATTCTTTTCATCCACACACACACCCTGCACTACACCATGTTTCACTCATCCACACTTACACTACTGATTTACTGACTGCACACCTCATTCCTTTATTGCTATGATTTCCCTGTATGTTCAGTTATTTCTCAGTTGTTGGTTAGTTTATTAGTTAATACATATCTTTGTTATACTTTCCGTTGGTCTCCCTCCCCTATTATTTGTCGTGGCAAGAGCCAGCCATGACATCCTGCCTTTACTTTTCATGTGAAACTATTGACTATTGTATTCTGTTATTTTAATTAACAGCCTATAATAAAATTTTGAAGTGGTGGTAATTTAGATTTTACTATCGGGTGAAAATCTCTACTAGCTAAGTAGATCTTGTGCCTAAAAAGTTTTCTACCTGTTCTAGAGTATACAGGTCCAGGGGCTGTGGGCAACCAGAAAGGACAGTAAACCTAAATGTTTGACTTTTTGTGAGCAGAGGTGATTCTTGAGACTGTTGCGACCCTGGCCTGTGCAGAAAATCCCATAGGGCCCTTCTGACCATCTTGAATGAGCCTTCAGGGGCCCCATGTTGCTCTGGGTCCAAAGCAGATGCATATTGCACAAACTGTATCTTATCTTATCTTATCTTATATTATTATTATTATTACTATTACTATTCCTCGAGAGGAGAGGAGAGGAGAGGGGTGAGAAAGGGGAGGGGGGAGGGGGGAGATGGGAGGAGCTAGAACATGACTCATGAGCCTAGCCTGGTTCCAGATGAATCTGCCATTGCAAAAAAAAGAAGAAGTGATTATGTTATTGTTCAGCTCACTGCATTTACAAGAAATGCCCCTACTTCTTTTAAACAACATAGTATCCCTGGCGACCCCCATCAAAGGAGGCGCAAACTGAAATCTATAAATGACAGGGAGACATAGAGACTTGTTAGTGCACTAGTCCTTGTTGATGAAGCTTCATTGCCTGTCTTTATACTTCTTCTGTCTCTCCAGACCCACATTAGGATTTCACAACTGAAGCAGGTAAGACACACAGAATTCATTCAGTGATCAGCAGCTGTCATTTTACAAATGAAAATGTAAATGACAAAATGAAACGGTGAAATTGTTTACAAATCTTGAAATTGAATTATTTGTCCAAAAAAGAAAAGAAAAAAAAGGATTATCAATAGGCCTACGTTTACTAATGTTTCACCATCTACTCTTCGTGCATAAATATTTTACTCGATATCCTGCTGTCTAGAGGCCTTCTAACCCTTATCCTATTTCCCTAGTTTTACATAGGATTTCACCCCTGCATAGGGTTTCTGCCACTACATTTTTTCAGGTGCAAGTGGAGGAACGTGAGCTATGGAAATCACACAGGGATTTTTCACATAAAAATACACAAACATCGATTTATTTAATTTCTTTGGAATCTTTTGTTAGAAATGTCCTAATTATGACCACTGATATGCTCTAAAAACGGATTTTTCATTTAATTGCATTATATATTTTCATTACACAGTTGAATTGATTACTGTGTGGTACAAATTGGTATACTTTTACTAATGTGTCAATTTTCACAAATGTTTTCTGATAGAAAGCATGATGCATGGTTCTCAATTGACCTGCAGTTTCCTTCTTTTCGATTTTTACTAAAGATCTGACTGACACTGACTAGTGACACTGTTACAGTTAGTTCTGGCAATCTCCGGCACCGTTGGACCGATCAATGTGAAACTTTGGACGCATATTCCCTGGTAGGCCAAGGAAGAACCTCAACCCCAAATGTTTCAAATTGGCCTCATGTTATAACAGGGCCCTTCGTGTTTTGGCATTTGACTCTTGAACCGTAGGTCGTACAGACAAAACTTTTTCCCCGTCTCTTGGCATGACACAACTCTCCATGTAGATCATGGCCTTTTCCGCCTGACAAGATCTTCCACCATTTTGCAAAGCACACTTATTGTTGTTAATACTCCAACAGATTGTGTCAAATACTCACACTAATTGGTACACAATATCTCTGGGGTCACGTGATCAAGATGTATCAGTCAGATATATCAGATTCCATTCCAATAGGCTATGACTGCCATCCAAATTGGCAGGTTTGGATAGGCAACCTGGAGACCTGCGCTCCGAAGAGGGCACTTTTCTTTTTTCCTTTTCTTTTTTAATATATGTTTTTATTTAGAGAGGGATAGTGAAAGTAGACTGACAGGAAATGGGGAGAGAGATGGGGGGTGGCACGCAGCAAATGTCGTCGGGAACGTCAGGCTTTGCAGCCTAGGGTGCCTTGACCGTCTTGCTACGGCCCAGGCCAGAGGGCACTTTTGTAGTTAATATCCTGTGATAGAACACGTTTCAATGTCAAGGGGGAAGTGTACTTAGGGGTTAGGGTATAGAGTCCATTTCAGCTCATTTGATTACCGTATGTTGCTATAGATTGAGTTCATCCTCTGTATATACACACGTACTGTATTATTGTTATAATAACTCTCTCTCTCTCTCTCTAAGAACGGAAGACAACGCAAAACAGTCATGAGTGCAGATTCAAGCAGCAAGAATGGAGAAGAAGGTATATCTTCCCAGGAGACAAATTTTGGTAGCACTTGCTATGCATCCTATGTGTATAACGCATCATGAACATACTTATAAGGCATTATAATCTGCTCATAACCCTGTATAATCAGATTTATAAGAGCTCATAAATACTCATAATGCTTTATAACCATAACCATAACACATTATAAAGCTTGTTATAATGACTTATAAGTTCAAGTATAAATGCATTGTATTAAGCTTATAACGCGTGACGATTACAGTTATACATATTCATAACAACGTATAATGCAATCATAAAACATTATACAGCATGTTATAATGACTTATAATGTCAAGTATTATAATACTTCATAATTGCTACCCACTTGGTAACACTTGCTATGCAACCCAAAATGTATTCTCATTGTTATAATCCATTATAATCAATCATTTATTTTCACAGTTATAATGCATTATAAGTGATAATAAGGCATTATAACAGTGATTAAAATGCGTTACGACAGTGAGTATAAGGCATTTTAGACGTTATAATACAGCATGATTAAATGATCATAAAGTAACAAATGGCCACTTATAATAACTTATGATCATAGTGTAATGCATTATAACAGTAATTATAATGCATTATAACAGTGATTTAAAGGCGATAAAAATGTAATAATACCAGCTTATAAAATGATCATAATGTCACAAATGTTCACTTTATAATAACTTATAATCACAGTATAATGCCTTATAAGTGATAATAAGGCATTATAAACGTGATAATAAAGCCTTATAAAATGTTCATAAAGTAACAAATGACCACTTATAATAACTTATAATCGTAGTATAATGCATTATAATAATGCATTATAATGGTTATGACACATTATAACAGTGATAATAAAGCACTATCAATTGATTATAATGGATTATAACTATGAGAATTAATTTGGGATGCATAGCAACTGTTACCAATTTGGCAGTAATTAAGAAGTATTATAACACTTGATACTTATAAGTCATTATAAAAAGCCTTATAATGTGTTATGGTTATAAAGCATTATGAGTATTTATGAGCACTTATAAATATGATTATACTGGGTTACGAGCAGATTATAATGCCTTATAAGTATGTTAATGATGCGTTATACACATAGGATGCATAGCAAGTGCTACCCAAATGTTCAAGACAAGACTGTAATGAAATTGAATTGATGTAATTGCATAGAACCATTAAACCATGTTTTCTTTCTTTCTTTTTCTTTTGCAAACTTCAAATGTTTATCATCCATAACCATATCATTCTAATCCAACAGATCTCATAATAAATGATGACGAACTTCGGATCGTGATGGTTGGGAAAACTGGAGCTGGAAAAAGCGCCACTGGAAACACAATTCTGGGTTATAAAGCTTTTGTAGACAAGTTTACAACTGAATCCGTCACAATGAAATGTACAAAAGCCAGTGGGGAAGGGGCTGGTAGAAAGGTCTCTGTTGTTGACACACCAGGCTTGTTTGACACCAAAGTTAGCGAAGAAGAGATCATTGCTGAGATCAAAAAGTGTTTTTGTTTTGCTTCGCCTGGTCCCCATGTGTTCCTGGTTGTGATCAAACTGGGAAGATTCACAAAAGAGGAGCAGGAAACTGTGCAAATTATACAGGAAACATTTGGCCAAAAGTCAAATGAATACACTATGATTCTTTTAAGTCATGCTGACCAGGTTGATGAAGGTGTACCAGTTGAAGAAATTGTGAAAAATTGTCAGGAACTACAAAAATTCATCAGAAACTGTGGAGGTCGCTATCATGTCTTCAACAACAAATCTAAGGATCCCTCCTCTCAGGCCACTGAGCTACTGGAGAAAATCAACAGCCTGGTGTTGAAGAATGGTGAAAAAAGCCACTACACCAATGCCATGTTCCAAACAGCAGAGAAAAAGATAGAGAAAATGAAAAAGAGAATTCTTAAGAAGAACAAAAAGAAGATGCAAAAAGAAGAGGAACAACTGAATAAAAAACATGAGGGACAATCTCTGGAAGACGCAATAAAATTGATGCATAAACGATATGAAAAAAAAGCAAGAGCTGAAGCCGAGAAAAGAAACGCATTCTTGGCTTTTGGATTGGTGTCTGCTGCTGCTGGAGCTGCCTGTGGAGCATATGCTGGGCTTTATGCTGGACTAGTGTTCGGCCCAGTTGGTGTAGTAACAGGGGGTGTACTGGGGGCGATATGTGGGGCTATATTAGGGGGTATGGCAGGGGTTGGTACAGCTTCTAACGAACAGGCTGCAAAAGCTGGTGCCAATGCAGTGGCTACGGTGGGGAAAACAGTGAAAGAAAACTGCGTTACTCAATGAATGACGAAGGTTCAATGACATATCCAGGTCAAGAAATTCACCATCAAGTTCATGTTTGGAAAATTGGATGCCAAATTAAATTCAAGTCAACAGTGATACAAGAGAAACTTTGCTAATGGAGAAGGGATGATAAAGATTAGTATAAGGAGGGAACTGTATATTATTGGACCAAACAAAAGCCAGCACACCAAGGACAGCAACAGCGAAGAAGCATTCAGCCAATTAAACAACACAGTTGTTGTTTTTACATGCATTGACTCTCGGGTTGCCCCCCATTTTAAACAGCATGAGGGTAATGACCTCTCTTCTTTAATAGCCATATGGTATCAACCATGTCCCTGTGTCAAACAAAGGTGATGACCTGAAAGGTCAGAATTCTTTATTTATAGATACCACCCTCCCAGGGACCAATGGATTTGGTTGGATTTGACTGCTTTATGTGTTGTTTAGATAATAGAGTTGATTCCTAGCATATTTTGCTGTTTTCCCTTTCCCTTCGTTGTTTTTGTTATAGTATATTAGTAATCTGTACTTCTGTTTATTGTGTGTCGGTCATAGATAGAGTTGTACTGACACTTATTGTCTAAATGGATAATTGAATCATTGTGGGGCTCCACCCATTGAGCTGCAACTCCATTTATACCACCTGGAAATGTACTCACTGTTTGTCCTGATGAAGACCAGTGGAGGATGCTTGGTGTTGGTTTAGTAATGTTCTCCAATGAACTAGACGAGTAATAAAGGCTTTTTTACACTTTGGCTACAAGAAGAGCTTCTACAGTGTCTCTTTTTTAATTTCAAAGATTGTAAAGTCCCATATGAACACAAAACATACACAATAATTTATATCCAGGAAATGATCTTTGTAATAGAAAATGTAGCTGATCAACGAACGTCTTTATGGTACAATAACAAAAAACATAGTTGCATACCTCTCCCATGTCGATAAGTCTTGAACATTTTAAACATATCCCTTTAAGGTACATTTTGAACGGATAACATTTTACGTTGTTTATTATTACCTTACATCAGAAATTCTGATTCTGCAACTCTTTCTCTCCATATGATGGTATGCCCTTCAAGTAAGGTGTTGAACTATTTATCTATCTACTATCAATTATTTTTTATCAGGTATTGGAACAATTACAAACATTACTAGCCATTACAGTATACATTACACTTTATTTCAATAGCCACAAACATGATCTCATTAGCTAGTGATTAATCAATGATGATTACAACATGTAATACATGTTCTCTGTTCATTTAGTTGTCCATAAGTCATCATTCATAATTATGTACATACCTTAATGTATACATCACACAGCTTAGATCTTTGGATTAAATCTGAGAGCAGACCTGTGCGCACTTGGTGATGTAAAATAAATATCTGTAGTGTAAAAAATGTGGCCAGAAAACATGGGGCATTTCTCCTCTGTCCTTCTCTCTCTAGGGGATTTCAGTCCTTCTCTCTCTAGGGGTTTTCAGTTGAAATAACATTGACTTTCCCATTTACTTTTTGGTGTGTTTAAAGTTAAATATTTCAAAAACTACAAATTATTTATTTGTAAGCTGGATTTGTTACAGTTTGAATGGAGTTGAGTGAAGTGAAAGTATGTAGGTGTAGTTAGGTGCCATACTTTTGGGAGAGAAAGAAATAATGTAGAACATCAATAGTGTGCTTGCTGCTGCTGCACCACTTACCTTTTCCCACTTACCTACCATCTATAAGGTGTTTATGAAGTGCATTCTTGGCCGAATCCTCCCGTGGCTTGTGGATGAAAACATCTTATCTCCCAAGCAAAAGGCCTACATCAATCGGCAAGGCATGAATGAACATGTGTTTTGTTTCAAAACAGGAATTGACGATTTTAAGCATGGGTCTAGTGAACACTTTTCAGTTTTTCTGGACTTCCGTGATGCATTTGGCACTTTAGCACATAATGTCATGATAACAGCTCTTGAGGAATTCCATCTACCGCAAGTTTATGTTGACATTGTTAAAGATGTATACACTGGTTCATTCATACAGAGGTTATCTGTGGTAAACAGCTCACAGACCCCATCCCTCTCCAAGTAGGTGTTAAGACTGGCTGTCCATGAGCGCTGTTAATTTTGTGTTAGCACTTAATCAGTGGTTAAAATGGCTCTGTATGTGTGCCCCCACCAATATAATTTCCCCTAACCCTGTTCAGGGGTATGCAGACGATGTCCAGATAGCCTCTCATCATGGGGCTGTAATAAAGAACATGCTCTCCAAAACCGATTCCTTTTTGAAATGGTCAGGATTAGAGGTAAAATAATCCAAATGTGCAGTATTATATGAAAGGCGGAGCGGGGGAAACCGCTGGTACCACTCTAAAACAGATACACTAACTGATTTCACAATTTGCAATAAACCCCTTAAAGTATTTTCACGTCACGAGACTTACACATATTTGGGCCACAAGTTTAATGTGGCAGGCGAGTGGGGCGATCAGGTCGAGGTAATCATTTCTGAGTACTCCAGCAGACTCAACTTAATCCACACATCGCCTCTGCCTCTAATCATGAAACTGGAGGCAGTCAGAATAATAGCATTGGCCAAGGTACAACATCTTTTCTCCAATGTACATGTTCCACGAAAATCACTACGTGATTTGGCTGACAAAACTGTGCACCTAGTGAGACAATGGACTGGTCTTAACACACACACAACACGTGACATTATATTTCACAGTAAACGTGAGGGTGGTATGGGTGTTCCCAATTTTTAATGGACATATTATTGCTACGAGGCTCTCCCATTTGTTAAATATGCTGAACAATGATGACCAGTATGTGAGAGAGCTTGCACGTTCATCTCTGTTCCTGGACCTAAAACGACACAAGGTCCCCCTGGCATGTGGCTCGGATCCTAGCTTCCTAGGCTTCAGGAGGAAACCTAGTGGAAAGCTAGACAGTCGCTCTCCTGGCTTCGGTGTGTGGTCAGACTGGCCGGACTTAAACGATCTGTGCTGTTGGGCTGATGTTACCTTGAAGTGGGTAGGGTCTAACTCTGAGGCGATGGCTGTCTCGGAGGACTTTATATCTGACCCCAGTATCTCTGTCAGAGCATCTATGACTGTGTGTGGAACAGAACACCAACTCCCACTGACTAATGCCCGAGGCCGCCTCTTATGGGCGCAAGGGAAGACTGCATGTCTCCTTGCTGCGGACCATTCTGTCTCTCAATCTGTGTTAAAAAATGTTGCTTTAGACGAATGCATTGTTGTCTTTACTCTGAAAGCGAGGTTGCAGGTTTTACCATCTAAACTTAACCTCTCCATCTGGTTTCCAGGCAACCATGCTCCTCACTGTATACATCATGGTCATGAACAAATAGCTGAAACCATGTCCCACATCTTAAATGGGTGCCATGTATACAGGGGACTCTACATAAGTAGGCATGACAGAATAGTGGATTTGATATAAAAATATATCACTTCTATTTTCAGGTCCTCCATCGTGCTGTATGAGCATTCTACTGTGAAGCCGAGCATGTTTAACCTGTGTAACGATGATTCTGTGTTCTCTAACATTTCAGCTAACACCCCTGATGTCATTGTTGTTAATGAAAACCATAGGGAGGTGTTCATTCTCGAGGTCGGCTGTACTTTTGATTACAGCTTAGAGGAAGCCTTCCTAACCAAAGTGCTAAAATATCATCAGCTAGAGCAGACCATCTCTCAGCTAGGCTACAGATGTAAACTTTTGGTTTTTATCTTTGGTAGTCTAGGACACATGCATAAGTTGGTTGTGAGTGGCCTGCAAATGGCCGGCCTCTCCAAAAGGAGGGCTAAACAATTAGCAAGGTACTGCTCAATATCAGCTATTATAGGAAGCCGCTCAATTTGGAGGAGGCATTGTTTCCTTTACTCATGATTGTTGTCCGCTGTGTTCGACAAGTATGCCATCTTTTGTTTTGTATGCAACAATGCTCTGCTTTACATGCACTTTGTAACTGGCTGTTTTCCCTTTATCTGACTGCACTGGCAGTGTTTATGTCCTTTGTACATCCTGTACTTCTTATGTGGACAAATAAATATTTCAAGTGTGTGTGTGTACAGGCCATAGAACAGGGGTCTTCAACATGAGACAAAGAAAAATATTTGTGAGGTAGGAACTTAGTTTTTGTTGTTTTTACATTAACCACTTAGACCCTAGCATCCCCATTCAGAGAGAGAGCGAGAGCGAGAGCGAGAGCGAGAGCGAGAGCGAGAGCGAGAGAGAGAGAGAGCTAGAGAGCTATGTATGTGTGTGTATGTATTGTGAGCACTGACCAACACCAAGAGGCAGAGAGGCTTGAATTTCAAAAAGCAAAGTCTTTTATTTGCGGGAATTCAACAAAGGCGGGGGGAAGGGTTAATGCAGAACAAACTTAAATCTTACACCAAGAGGCAGAGAGGCTTGAATTTCAAAAAGTAAAGTATTTTATTTGCGTGAATTCAACAAAGGCGGGGGGAAGGGTTAATGCAAAACAAACTTAAATCTTCTTCCCCAATGGGGCGTTTGAAACAGAGTCCTTTTTCCCCTGCTTAGTATGAAACTCCGGAGGTTGCCTACAGGAGGAGAGACAACACTGATTAGAATAAACCCAGCTAACAACATCTATCTAAGAACAGTGGAGTGTGTTTGTAGCTTACCGCCCGACCAAGGTTATTATAGAAAACTAACGAAATATCGAAAACTAAAGGTGAAAAAACATTTCAATTAACTAAACTAAATAAAAACTAAAAGAAAAAAGAAAAACGATAACTAACTGAAACTGTATTGTGTGTTTACAAAAACTAAAACTAACTGAAATGATAGTCAAAATGCCCTTTGTTTTCGTTTTAATAAGCCTTTTGGATTGAAATTAATTTTATTAATTTCCCCACCAGTTTCACTGCAGTTTGCGCGACCGTGGGTGCTCTGACTGAGTTCGCCCCAAAACACAGTCGCCCCGGGGAAAATCCGGCGTTATTCCCCTGCTATGGTACTAACACTATGCATCCCAGGTCTATAATATATTATGATCAGCTTATAACTCTGTATGATTAGAGTTATAAGAACTAAAATATGCATAACCCTTTATAACACTGTTTCTCAATTAATTGTCCATAGACACATGTTCTTAAATAATGACTGTTAAGGGATTGATATAATTCTTTGCATGATACTATGCGCAACACTTTTAATCAAGCCCTTAATTAACAGTCATTATTTAACTGAAATATAATGCTACAGAGCGTTTTTGAGTGTTTGAGTGTTTTTGAGAATTTTCATCCAGCCCTCTATATTAAACCCATGTTAACTGATGACTGACCAGACAAATGCTATTATATGGGCACATTTCCTAATAATGATGGCGCAACCAGGCCACACTTCCACTTCTTGAGACTCCAGTTCCCTTTTCTGTGGAAGTTCCAGTAACTGCTGTCTCCTTAAGTCCCCACATGCAGACAGTGTATCCCACTGAGCATGTGCACAGTAGGTGTACACTCTTATCAAGTGTTATCAAGCAATATTCTCTTAATTTATTTTTCAGAATAGAATCAATTCAACAACACCCCAATCCCTAGTGATTATACACTGTGCTGTACATTACAGCTTAACAATAACCAATATACCAATATTATATGGCCAGGGAGACATTTTTACTCAAACATAATGGTTGGAATGGATTCAGCACCCTTGAAACCCCCTAGTTAGACACCTCACAAGTTAATTTTAGACTTTTATTTTTTGTTCATATTTTTAAACCCAAGCCCTCTGGGCTCCTTAACTTTGATTGGCTCTCCAGGATTTTCCACAAGGATTTGGGTTTGCATTAATTGAGAGATGATTCTAGACACCTATAAGAACACATTGGTGAAGAAAGCTATTGGTTGTAATTTTTTTCACAGATGGTCCAAACATCTTGCTAAAATTCCCTAACTACTACGAGAGTTGTATTCTACAGCTAGCACAGTCCCATATGGGATTTATTTGAATACAACAACGAGAAAGACAATAGCAAGTGCCTTGTAGTGGTGGAAACAAATGCTACTGATTTAATATGTGGAGCAATTCTCAAGGGGAAAAACCCCACGGACCACGGTGTAAAGTAACTAAGTATATTTACTCAAGTACTGTAGCCCACTTAGTACAATTTTGAGGTACTTTTACTTTACTGGAGTATTTCCAATTTTCAGTATTTTTACTTCTACTCCACTACATCTCTCAGAGGTAAATAGGCCTATGGTAGGCTACTTTTACTCCACTACAATTATTTGAAAACTTTAGTTACTAGTTACTTTGTCGGTATTTAGATTATCACAAAACATACATTATACCCACTTCATTTCGTCCATTTGAAAATAGCCGATCTACAAGCTCACAATGCTTTGGTGAGCTTGTAGATCTGCTTTTTTCAAAAGATTTGTATCCTTTTATAGCCTACATTTTGAAAACGTGTGAAATGGGACATTCTGCATAATTAGTACTTTTACCTTTGTTTGTACTTAGTACATTTTGATACCAATACGTTTGTGCTTTTACTCAAGTAAATTTTGAATTCCGGACTTTTACTTGTAACAGAATATTTCTACATTGCAGTATTGATACTTTTACTTAAGTAACAAATGTGAGTACTTTTTCCACCACTGATAGCGAGTACCTTGACAAGGCAGCCTCTCTGAGCACCCAGAAACCTGATACCCCTGGTCCCTGTGTGTGTCATGAAAGGGTTTATGTATTTGTTCATAATATTGTATGGCTATTTTGATTTGTACCTGGCACAGTACATTTTGCACTTAAGGCTGCTATCTTGTGGACTGTGGTTATAGTTGTGTGGATGGTTGATTGTCTAACAGTAACTGAATAATATATATTTTTAGATGGTATCTTTTGTTGAGTTTTTATCACACAATACTTACTTTGACCTTTTGAATCCTGCACCTGACAAATAACCCAAAGTATGAAAAAAAACTAAAACTAACACTAAAACCAATCAAAACTAAACTAAAACTAAGTGTTCTCACAAAAATAGAAACTAAATAAAAACTAGCAAACCCGCTCTATAAACTAAAACTAACTGAATTAGATTTGTTTTGGTCAAAACTAACTAAAACTAAACTAGAATGAAAAATCCAAAACTATTATAACCTTGCGCCCAACGCTGCTTTCCTCTCCCAGGAGTTTGAGCCTCTGACCGAGCATATATACATATATTCCCCCTAGCAATTTCTAACAGTCTCTCACGTGATTGCTTGGTCCTTTGTTTGTTTGTTTGACCGGCGGCGGCAGCTTTACGAATGCTGACTTCACGATTTAGGAGGACAGACTGACACATAAAAATCAATGGCTTCTCCTGCTCACACAGATCAATACCAACCTGTTTATACTGGCTTCTCCCTCAGAATGTCACCGTTTGAAGGCCTCAAAGGGCACTTCAAAGCAGCAGGTTAGAGCCAGTAGAGCAGTTTTGCCAGATTGTGGGAGAGAAACAAGCAACCAGGTCTATGAAAACACATCCCAAAATAAGCGACTATAGGGCAGTCAAACTTTTATAATGTTTTTTTTAAGAGCAGTGGTCATTTTCATGTCAAGGACCCCCATATTAATATATATTTGACCATGGACCCAACATCTGAAAATATTTTGTAGGAAATGCAATGCATCAAATGTCTTTCTGTCTGTCTGCAGGTCTGTCTGTCTCACATAATATGCCCATGAACCATCAACACAACGTATGCAGGTTTTTCTTCGTTCTTTTTAATACTCTATCTGGTCGATTGGTCATATGGTAGTGGGTCCCGCACTGGGTGCTTTGACAGCCGGGTACAAAGGGTACTATGACATCATGTACAACGGGTATTACAGGCACCAAGGTTTCTCTGTTAATTTTTAAGCCAACGGAAGTAGTGAAAACTTTGCAGTTCTTGTTGCGTTTTTGTAAATTATGATCCCATTCTTTTTTCTTTTTTTTTATGACAAAGACAACTCCGTTGTGATTGATGGGGTTCTAGTGAGTGAAGACCCACCCTTGCTCCCCTTCACACCGATAGCACACATCGGTTGCGGTTGCACTCGCGGCCATTTTCGCTGAACAGAGGCTTCAAAACAGGTCTCTAGAAACCAATGGGTTACGTAACGTTTTTTTTTTTACGGTCTATGATTACTATACATCTCCCCGTGATCAAAATGTGACGTTCTTGTATTGGAACATAACACTTTTGCTTTGTACTCACCATTGCTGCAATAACCACAAATAACTTGAATTTAGAAATTCGGAAAGAGACTAAAAAAAGAACCAGGACGGCAAACAAAGAAAACACCTGGGCAGAGTTCAGCACCAGGAGGATAATTCTAGAGCATGTCTATAACCTCAAATTGGGACGAATTGGGGTAAGAATGAGAAAAAACATATTGAGATCGTCGTGACCCAGAACACAAGTGCAAAAAAAACATTGTTTTTTTGTGCCAGGTCATTGTCAGTGGTGGACAGTAACTAAGTGCATTTACTTGAGTACTGTATTTAAGCACAGTGTTTCACTATTTGTACTGTACTTGAGTATTTGTATTTTTGGACACATTTCAAATACAAATATTGTACTTTTGACTCCATTACATTTCTAGGAAGGGAAATGGTACATTATGGAAGAACCACTTAAGCCATATTTCAAATGGAGTGAAAATGGCAGATGTACAAGCTCACAACGCTTCATGCTGCGACGAGTTGTGAGCTTGTAGATCTGCTATTTTTTACTATTATTGATCTTTTTCATCTCTGGAAGTCCCAAATGCTTAGTGTGTGTGGGACACACATTGACAGGTCCACCTTTAATCAATGCTAATTGTTGTGCAACCAGGTTTGTCCACATAGATGTTCCTCAAGAATGTCCCTTGGTAAAGGCCAGTTCACAATCAATCAATCAATCAATCAATCAATCTGTTGCACACTTCCCACTTGCTGGCAGGCTATGTGTTACGTCAAGTGAAGAGGCAGGGGCTTTGACCACTTGGAGCCCAGTATGGCGTTCGGCAAAACTAATGATGGTGAAGTCAAGTGCTTTATTTCATATTAAATGCAATTCCAATTGCAGATCCAATTGCAGTTACACAAGTCGAGGACCCTCAAATTAATATGTATATGGCCACAGACCCCCATCTGCAAAGATTTTGTGCCAGGGACCCCCATACAAGATTTGTGTATTTGAAATGTGAAAAGAAAAAAAAAACGGGAAAAAAAAAAACCGCGTCGCATCGGGGTTAAAGTTGTTAAAGTGATTATGATTCTAATTTATGAACTCATTTTAGCTCAGGACCCCCTGGTACCCCCTCCAGGACCCCTGCAGGCGTCCACGGACCCCACTTTGAGAACCACTGGCCTAATGTAAAGGGTGATCACGTTGTTCCGTCGTCCTGCACATTCAGTGGTGGAAAAAGTATTCACATTTTGTACTTAAGTAGAAGTACCAATACTGCAATGTAATAATACTCTGTTACAAGTAAAAGTCAGGAATTACACATTTGCTTCGTAAAAGTACAAACATATTGGCATCTAAAAGTACTCCAGTAAAGTAAAACATAATATCAATTTGTTTTACTTAAGTACAGTGCTTGAGTAAATGTACTTGGTTACTTTCCACCACTGTACACATCATCCATCAAGGATGGCTTTCCATGATGACTGCTCACCTACGCGCATGTCACACCTGAATAAACCTCCGTTTGGCCTGACACACACACACACACACACACACACACACACACACACACTCTCTCTCTCTCCACAACCCTCCACATCCAGCCAACTATAACTCTCTTCGTCTCCCTGTTTTGCCCATTGCCGTGGTTACCATAATGGGTCAGATAATATTAGATTTAGATTGTGTGTGTGTGTGTGTGTGTGTGTGTGTGTGTGTGTGTGTGTGTGTGTGTGTGTGTGTGTGTGTGTGTGTGTGTGTGTGTGTGTGTGTGTGTGTGTGTGTGTGTGTGTGTGTGTGTGTGTGTGTGTGTGTGTGTGTGTGTGTGTGTGTGTGTGTGTGTGTGTGTGTGTGTGTGTGTGTGTGTGTGTGTGTGGGGGGGGGGGTTGGGAAAGAGCCTAGAGACCTATAAATGGGTCTGGCTCTGCATTCAGAAGCATGGTACAGTCCTCCCATTATCCATAAGACGTTTTAGTGGTGGACAAAGTATAGCAGTGCTGTCGGGCAGAAACCTCTTATCTCCATATTTTATTGTTTTTCTTCGTACATTAACGCCCTATTTGATCATACCACAGCGTCACACAAAAGCAGCAAAAGTAGCAGATCCACAAACTTTGGGTGGATGATACATCCAAATACACATTGTACTTTTAATAGTTCTTAAACGTACTATATGGTAAAATTGTTGTTCTTGGTCTGTGTCTCAGAGGAGGGTGTGGACAGTTCAGAAACCCGCCTACCAGTGACATCATCATCGATGGGGAATCGTAGCTAATAGAAACTGCAGGAGTTCTATTCCTGGAAAGTTAGCGGGCTAGGAGCCATTGTTCTCAAATTAATAATAATAATAATAATAATACATTTTAGAAAGTTAAATCGTTTGAAATTACCAAACTTGCCAACTGATGATGTTACTGGTAGGCGGATTTCTGAACTGTCGACAGCCCTCCTCTGAGACACAGAGTGAATAGACAATTTTTTTTTATCATTTTCAAGTTGGGATCCTTTAGGATTTTAACGATTCCCTCTTAACGGTCCGATTCCCTTCAAATAGATTCCTATATATTTTTCAAAATCTATATATTTTTGGCCTTCATTAAACAAATGTATCCAATCACACATACTGTATTGCATACATCTTATTGTAGTGGTTCTCAGAGTGAGGCCTAGTGACCCTCTGGGTTACTTGAGGGGGGTTCCAAATGGACCTTTACGGTCTGTAACTCTACAAAATAAACCAAATTGACCTGTAAGGTTCCATTTTTACACTTTCAGAGTTATGGTGGTCCTTGAAATGTTTAAGTTTGAGAACCACCGGTATTGTACCGTAACTGTATAGCAGACGTGAAGTCCACATACTGTACCAGCTCTGACGGTGTGGTAAAACAGGGTTCCGGAAACGGTTCCAAATGTGATGGAACCGATTTCGGTTCCTCAGTGTTGGACCCGGTTTCCTCCGGTTCCGTATGATTCCAACCCTCATTATTTAAGGTTCCTCACCACACTCACAGTCACCATCAGCCTGAGTGATCAATAAGACATCCCTTACTTCCATGTGCTCTAGATGCATGGCTGTGAGTGGCCTTTATACAGGAAATACATGTCTGAATCGCACAAAGCCTTGGAAGTAGCTTTCGACGAGGAGCGCACTCGAGTGTGTCGTCATTATGAGACGGCTAAGAGCAAGCTAAGAACACAGATGACCTGACATTGAACGTCTATTCACTTCCACGCAGTAAATGGATTTGCTCTTCAGAAAGATGGCTCTGAAAGATTCTTCCCCCTTCAGCGTTCAAACGCCCCTGGCATTGTTGTCAGCGCCACAAAAGGGAAAGGCACAATTCAAAGCTCATCACAGAGCAAAGAAAATAGAGGTCTGAATAAAGGGATCATAGGAACAAAACAAAAAAAAAGCTGCGAGAATAGCCGATCTGTGATGCATTGTGAGCATGTAGATAGTGCTATTTTCATACTTTTGTTTTACCGTGTGTGTGTGTGTGTGCGTGTGCGTGTGCGTGTGCGTGTGCGTGTGCGTGTGCGTGCGTGCGCGTGAGAAGACTGATGTGCGATGCTCAACGGTGACTCATTTGTGGAGTGATTTTCCTTTAGCATATATATATCAATAATTTACCCAGACATTAGCTACCATCAGCAGCGAAATAGACTGCCATTCTTCTCTTTTTCCCCACTCAGTGTGAGATCGGGCTGTCATGGCTTTTAGTCATGCGTTATCGTTCTGTTTTTCTTTTTTCTTGAGTGGAGGAATAGGCAGAGGCCATTGTATTCTGCACCGGCGGTTCTCAAAGTCCTTAGGGGATTACAGGGGGTCCCCTGGAAAATAACATTATAGCATCAGAATGATTTTAACCACTTTAACCCCTACAGTATAATACGTCTTACAAGCTCACAGGTGCTTGTTAAAAAAACTGTGTACAAATTTGCAATTTGGAATCTTTTTTTGAGCAGAAAGGTAAGACTATAGGTCTGGTTCTCAACCTTTTCTGGATCAGGGCCCACTTTGAAAATCTCAAATGTGTTTGCGGACCACCCACCTGACCACTTAAGTGGTCAGGTGGGTGGGCCGCGTGCATTTTCAGAGCATTGCAGTTAATTTTAATGATCAATCAATCGATTGTGTTCCGGCTTGGATCAGTGAAACCAACGTAGTATACTTTAAGTTCTTATTTATTGGTATCACTATGAAAACCCA
The DNA here is from genome assembly GCF_963280865.1 of Gymnoscopelus braueri. Lineage (NCBI taxonomy): Eukaryota > Metazoa > Chordata > Actinopteri > Myctophiformes > Myctophidae > Gymnoscopelus > Gymnoscopelus braueri. The sequence continues at coordinate 13,551,270 of NC_137619.1, read as the reverse complement.
TTTTCATGGTTTTAAAGGGAAACAATTATAAATATATATATTTATATATTAAAGGTAGGGTAAGTGATATTTTTGGGTTAAAACAAAAAGTATTTTGTTAAAAGGTTAAAGCACTATATTCTGATAGTAATCATTGCTATAGAGTGTTTGTTCAGTAACAGGAGTCTCCCCGTCTCTCCAGCTCTTTAAAAAACTGAAAATACATTTTCCGGTAGGTGTCAAAATCTCAGCCAATCAGGAGAAAGTACCCATTTTTAAGCTTCATTTTTAGTGTTCCAGTTCCAATTTTGCCTGCTCATTTCTTAGTGTCATCACTTCCAATTTCACTTGTTTAATCTATATCCTGATTGAGTTCTCAGAAAATGCATTTTCTGTGTTATAAAGAGACAAGGAGACTCCTTTTACTGAACAAACACTCTATAGCAATGAGTACTATCAGAATATAGAGCTATTTAACACTTATTTTAACCAAAGAAAATCACTTACCCTACCTTTAACATTAAAATCTTAGTGGTTTGTCAGTTACTTGGAGGCCCACTCGCAATATCCTCACGGCCCACCAGTGGGCCCTGGCCCACAGGTTGAGGACACATCTTATATTAAAATTGGCTTACGGTAGGACCAGCCGGCAGGCAGGCCATGACATCACGCTCATGTCACTATGAGTTCCCAATGCAGCTACGCCCAAATATGGAGTGTGTTCAATCAGAAACACTCATGTCAAAGTAGATTTAACCATTTATTGCCACAAATGGAATACAGTTAAGCTTGGCGTTAAAGCTCCGCTCTTGGGAGAATATTTCCTGAATTTTGTCGAAGCAGCCTGCTAAGCATATAGTCAGGAAATGCTTAAGGAAATCCCCCATAGGGATACAATGTCAACAATAAGCCGTACATTGACATATTAGTTAGAATTAGCAGATATACATGATAAACACAAGTATTTGAGCATATGCCAGACTCTAAACAAAGCAGATATACATGATAATCAGAAGTATTTGAGCCTATGCCAGACTCTAAACAAAGCAGATATACATGATAATCACAAGTATTTGAGCCTATGCCAGACTCAAAAGGTGGAGGCTGGGGTGGAGGAGGAGCTAGCAAAATGCATTGGTTCAGCAACCAAGAAAGGTCTAGTGAATATGAAGCCGTATTTAAAGGAACCTCTTTGCTCATGCGTGAACTGTGATTGGAGTATGAGTGTGTGATGTAATGACCAGCAGTGCTGTATAATAATCAATTATTTATCAATAATAAAAATCAATGGGACCATCATTTCCAAAAACGCATCATAATAATAGAATGAAGACTTTAAACTAGCGACTGAACCCATCAAGTATTTATGACAATTATTACTAAGGTAATAAAATCAAGTGTAAAGTCCGGTCGAATCTCCGTTGTAATCAATGGCGTGATAATTGTTCTGCAGCCAGCAGGGGGGATATAGCGACACCTTTCAGGCTATTAATGAGAACTACAGCGTGTTAATCGACTTCCTTGTTGGCTTCATTTTCAAGACGGCATGCTTGCCGGCTGGTTGAGAATCACTGGACTATATAGGTAATCTTTTCCTTCCTCTCAGCTTATGGAGACAAACGGAGAAAGAGAGAGAGCAGATACAAAAAAGAATGTACTCATGTATGGTTACAGTCCACCACCGCTAATTGCTGATGTAAGAAGGCTATGATGGTTACAGGTGGACAGAGTGGCTGACCTTGGGCAGGATACCGTTGGAAACCTTGTTTGTCCAAAACTGTTCCTTATTATTCGCAAATGTTAAATTGTGAAAATAGCCGGTGTACAAGCTCACAACGCGCTGCATCGCACTGCATTGTGATCTTGTAGATCAGCTATTTTTCAGTACTTTTGCGCGACACTCTTGTATGACAAAGCAACGGCATTAATTTACAACGTTGAAATATGGAGATGCAAGGTTTTCTGGCCGACAGCGAAGGATATGATGACGAAGGGACTGTTATCACACAGTACAAACGGAACAAATCATCACCGTGCGGAGCGGAGCCTGTGACTGCATGCGCGGAGTCACAGGCCCTGATGCTCTTTCCATTTTAAAAGGACATTAGCGCCGACGGTAGTGGCGGTATCTCAGGGATTTCCGAGCCCTTATTGTTGTGTTTCTTTGCAAGCAGAGCCTCAAAAGCCAGGCTTGCGGCCGAGCGGAGTAACAGTCCATTAAGGAAAGCAAACAGTGGATATGTTTCATAGGCAGGAAATGACAGATCAGGGTAAACAGGGTTATGTCACTGACTGTATGTGCTTTGCTTTCCCTTTTCATCCCTCCCCCCTCTAAGTGTTTTGGTATGAATGAACGTCAGACAAGTCAGTCAGCAGAGCTTTTAGTGGCACAAAAGGCGAGTTCCATTTAAGGAGGCGTTTCTAAGGAAAGGCTTTGATAAAGGAGAGAGAGAGAACAGACATGAAACCATTTAAGCAGCGAATAAAATCCCCCTCTTAACATTTAACTTCCAATTACCTCGGACAAAGGGTTAGCAACGCTTTCAAAGGTAACTGTTTTGAAATCCATTGTTAACATTTTCGTTACAATGGGCATATTAATGCCATTTAAAGCATGGAGAGCACATGGGTGCATGTCTACAGTATGGCCGATGTATTAATGCGGGCACACGTGTTCATGAGCACATAGATCCAAACCCCAGCATCCATATTCTGGACGTTGCAACGCTTTGTGAGCCTGTAGATCGGCTATTTTTGGCAAAGAGAGTTGGTGTGGACAGAAAACAAAGCTGTCCAAGTACAGAGACAATTCATGTCCTATAGCTGAGGTTGCTCCATCTGATTTCCCACAGTCCTACATGTTAGAGCAGTATATAGACATCACCCCCCGAAGCTGTGACTTTCATAGGAAACATGATGCAGTCGGATATGCCTAAGGCCGTGTGTGCTTAGCAGAAAAGTGTGAACTTCCATCAGTTGATACCCCTGGGGATTATGCGTTGGCCACAGTCTATATGACTCAGGGCCTCGCATGAACAGCAGCTTAAAGACGATAAGCCTTAGCGGTTTGCAAAAAAAACTGTGACCTCCACACGGTTAATGCATGTTTGGCCACTGTGCTGATTAATTTATACAGTGCAGTTTAATGTTTAATCAAGCAACGGTAATTAACTTTAATCCAGTTTGTGTGTAAAGCCATATAACCCCACCCATGCTTTATGTTACATATTATTTAATCTGAGTTCCCAGAAGCTCCGTATTATTAAACGCCACTTGGATTCAGAATGGCCCGTTGACTGTCTTGGGCAATATGGACGATGGGCAATAATTCAACTGATAGCTTCCTTTTAAAGATCCATCAAGTCCTTGTAAAACAGTCTATGAGAAAGTCGGGGGCAAACAAACAGCACACTGGCCCATTTACAAGGAGGTCAATATAACTACAGGCTGAAATGCATTTATGGATCACTGTTGAGAGCCTCATTGTTCACTCTAACCCTGCCGTGTGCAAAGAAAGGATACACGGCCCGATCAATACGAGGACCATTAGCTTAACAAAGCTGTTTTTTTGTTTTTTTCTTTGTATAAAAGCCCACCTGCTTCCTTAATCTATGATGACCATAGACGGGGGTGGGATGGCTTTGGAGCTTGGATACAAATGTATTGTCATTCTGACACATTATCACGCTGATTAGTCATTTGAAACCCTGGACATTTGACATGTGACGGGTGTGTCCGTGCGGTGGTGACGCATGCAGAGACCAGACGTTTGATGCTGCTGCTACACTACCTGCTGTCTGTGTAGACGGTATGCTACTGATCAGTGTTCACTTCTCACCCAGCCTGTCTGTCGGCTGACTTGACGTCAAAGAAATGAGAGGTTCTATGGCTTGGTTTGAACATTTGACATTTAAGGCCTATTAATATTCCAACAATTGCTACAAATTGCACACCTGTGGCTAGCCAGTCATTGTGGGCATAAACTGATAATGGTGCACCATGCGTGTTCAAATCATGTATACTTAACCTTACTTAAGACCATTTTCCAATTTTGGGGGAAGAAATAGCCAATTTAACATAGAGGTTGTTGGCACATCAATGTTCTATTTGCCATTATTTTCCCAAAATGTAGGTGCCCACTCTTCCTGTAACAATTACAATCACATAGTGTACATGTTCGTGCACACACGCATACACACGCACACGCACGCACACACACACACACACACACACACACACACACACACACACACACACACACACACACACACACACACACACACACACACACACACACACACACACACACACACTTAAATTAAGTCCCATTAATAGTTGTAGTGTGTAACATCAACCATGTTTCTACAAATCAAACAGCATAGAGCAAGCGCTCACCTGGAGACTCTGCAGATTATTGCTGGCTACTCGTCTGCCATAATTGTGTCAAAGTGTCAAGACACAGAACCCCCTAGCTGCTACATGGGCTGCTTTTTTGTCCAAGGGACAGATATAAAGATAAAAATTGACCTTTTGTTACTAATAGGACGTTTCCCTTGTGAACCGTGTCTACATTTCCCAGACAGACTCTGACATGTCTGGTCTTCAACAGGATTTAAGGGTGATCATCACACAGCCTGTGCTTTAATACTCAAACTGGGGTCAGAACTGACTGTTTTCCACCAGCAACACGAGAGAGGACACAGAGTGGGGACAGGGGATGATGACGAAGGGGATGGAAAATTCCCAGTGACATACATTGCAAGAAGAAAGAAACGGTGGGAGGGCAGGGCCAGAGTGATGTGAATGTGTGTACGTGTGTGTGTGTGTGTGTGTGTGTGTGTGTGTGTATACGTGTGTGTGTGTGTGTGTGTGTGTGTGTGTGTGTGTGTGTGTGTGTGTGTGTGTGTGTGTGTGTGTGTGTGTGTGTGTGTGTGTGTGTGTGTGTGTGTGAGAGCGTGTACATTGTAATTTAGCTGATTACAATATAAAACAAGTGTATATTGTAATTTTGCTGATTACAATATAAAACAATCTCAATATTGAGATTGTTTTATATTGTAATCAGCAAAATAATTCAGTGTAACCTGTGATAATGCTGAAAGCTGAATAAACATAAACAAACAAACATTTTGTGCATGCAGCACAGTACAGCGTTGAGGATAATTAAAATACTTATGCATGCGCACGCACGCACGCACGCATGCACGCACGCACGCGCACTTATATCACTGTGGCCCTGCCCTCCCACCGTTTCTTTCTTCTTGCAATTCTGTATGTCACTGGGAATTTTCCATCCCCTTTGTCATCATCCCCTATCCTCTCTCGTGTTGCTGGTGGAAAACGGTTGTGGATTTTTGATGTATTTTTCGCATTATGAAAAATGTATCTAAAATCCACAATCATTTCAGAGTCTGCACATTTAGGGGATTGGCGATTTCTTGTATATCCCAGTTTGGCATCTTGGGATGTCCAGTGTGTTTGAAGTCCTTGTTTACAAACACAATTTCCAATTCTGCCAATTTCTGAAGCTGGACTTAAACAGCTTCCTGGTAAGGTGGAGACACAGTTGAGTGCGTCTCCCTGTGCCTCTCTGCTAGGGCGCACAATCACGCAAGTCTTAATCCACCTGAGTGTGTCTCGCTGCTATCTCGCCATGCCTCACAGCGCATGGAGCTCAACATCACGTCATGTTGTCCCCTCTGCTCGCTCAGGCCTGTCGTCACCATCAGGACATTTTACTCCACGATTCATTGTCACACAAATACACATAAAATAGAAATAACATGGCTTTTAGGATTCGTCAACAAAAATCGCACAGGACAGATAACTTAAATATGCAAAGAAATGACTGGCTTTTTAAATAACTTTATTCTTTTAAAATGTTTTTTTTAATAATTGCGATCAACGGCAATTATGTGACAGGCTTATAGTGCTGTGTGTGGGTTTGAACATTGGGTCGAGCTCTGACAGCCAAATCTTATCTCACAAAGCCAGAGACGTGTACGTGTGTGTGTGTGTGTGTGTGTGTGTGTGTGTGTGTGTGTGTGTGTGTGTGTGCGTGCGTGCGTGTGTGCGTGCGTGCGTGCGTGCGTGCGTGCGTGCGTGCGTGCGTGCGTGCATGCGTGCGTGCGTGCGTGCGCGAGAGAGAGAACCCCATGGGAAGTGTGACACAGTCCATCCTGAAATCAATGTTGTTGTCGGGCAGAAATCGCTTATCACAGCGTCACTCAAAAGTGGCAGATCCACAAGCTCAAAACGCGGTGCGCATCGGCGTGTTTTGGGCTTGTAGATCTGTTACTATATTTAAAATAATTAAATGATCTTCTAGTTCGTCAAAAAAATTGCCGATCTTCAAGTTCACATTCAAGTGCTCAAAATAGAAGATCTACAGCTTGTATAGATCTGCTATTTTGTCTATTTTTGATTATTATTATATTGTTTTTAAGTCAAAGTGAATGTGTTTTTTGATTGATTGACAGAGCACTTTATTGAAAAGGAATTCAAAAGGATAAAAAAAACATGAGAAAGCGCGAAGGCTTATCGATTCCATTGTGGGCCTTTAAGTGTGTCTGTGGGTTTTATAAATATTGAACCAATGAAAAGTATTAGCAAGAGCTTTTGACTAAATAATAACTATAACGGATCCTATTGGAACACATGGGTTCAGTTTTGGACATACGAGGTTTGTACCCGACAGCGACGGGATAATACCCATGATCCTCTTCTCACTCAAGCACACCTCCTCACAACACTGTCTGCCACCGCCAGAGAGACAAAGAAACCCTCTCTCTCCCTCTCTCACTCTTTCTTTTCAACCGCTGTCACTAGCTGAGAGGGAAATTGTGACATTTTCACTGTCTCAGGGCTTTTTTTTTTGTGGTTTCCCAGGCAACAGAAGCCTTGCTTTTCTATGTTTCTTTATAGTGCGTGCGTGTGTGTGTTCAGTTTATCTCTTACTAGACCATACCCGTAGAGGGATATGAGCTCCCTGGAATGCCAATTTCCCTGTAACATATATACTTACAGTTGATATCATGCACAAGAGATGGTGACTCAATTACCGCTGCTGTATTGCTACGTTTTTCTTTAACCATGGAAGTGTCTGGGTAGCTCAGTCGGTAGAGCACTCGCCTTTGGACCATAATGTTCTGGGTTTTGATCCCGGGGCACTGCCAACTCAGCGTATGAGAAGCACGGCGTGGGTTCAGCAAGTCCTGCGGTAAGTAGCCTAGGCCTACTGGGAGCTAATGGTAACTGCTGAGGCTCCACCTCAGCAGTCCTTTTCCCAGGGATCTAGCGCATTGAAACGGAGATAAGAGTCCTGCGTTCTCGGCTCATACCGTCAACAAGCCTCTCCGACCTACATGAACATTATGATTTCATACCTGCTGCTATTATTTGATGTGATTTTATACACCTGCTCTGTTGCTCATTTCCTGAACCATGTCACTTTAACGATCCACATGATACTGTATTTACCCGCTGTTTTTTTATGCTGGATATGTTTTCCACCTGCACAAGTAGCATTCCTGCCTCCCGTTAGTGGTGCCATGTATCGAATTGAATTGATACATTTTGAATCATGCATACATATATTCTGGAATTGTATATTTTGACTTGACTGTGCCTTCCATTTTTACACCAGACTTCGTGTGATGTGACTAATAAAGTCAAATGTAATTCTGATATAAACCTGGGTGAATACAGCAATACATTTGTCTGTGAGATGAAAGGGAAATTAGAGTAAGAAGTTCAGGCACCCGGGAGAGACCTGGCGTAGAACCTCTGCTCCTTTACGCTGAAAGGAGCCGGTGAAGGTGGTTCGGGCATCTTAGGCCGTGTTGTGACCCTCCAAAAAGTGCCTAGAAAATGAATTTCGTTCCCACGTCTTGGGTCTACTTTTTCAATGCATTTTTGCATAGACAATACCCTTGTGGACTTTGGGTTAAAATACCTCCGCACAAAATCCTGCAGTATTTTTTCACAAGCCAGAAATGTATATTAAAGTGAATAACCAAAAAACGAAAATCTTGTGCTGCTATTTTTGCTTGTAAAATATTGAAAATTGATTTTGGCAACACAAAATCTTTCTCAAATGTTATAAATACGTGTACCTAACATCTGAAACAAGTATTGGTGCCTTAGTGTACTCATGTTTGAATTTTGATCATGAAATGTAGAAAGAAAACGCTTCTACTGAAGTGATTGGTGCCCAGCACAATGAAACATACACATAGTACATTTAGCTAAAAGCTTATATTTCATACATAGAAAATGTCACAACCTACTGTGTACTGAAAGGTAGGAGAAAAAAGCAGCACTCCTTGGCCCAAAATGGCTGAAAATCAGCCCCCTAGATTGGAATAATCCCAAAAATGGACTAGAGTAAAATAAATACACTAAAGCTCCAAATTATTACAACATATGGTATGAAATATTTATTAAAATACCACAGTGTGTCACAGCATGTGTTGTACATCAACCCTCCCACCCACCCCCCAGATCAGGCCTTCTGTGTCACTCACAGGTATGAACAGAGAAATGTTGGTTGACAGTGCAACAATAGTATACAAATATGACAAAATATGAAAGTGCAGACTGAATCTCCTGTGGATGACCACTGATCACACCATTGATGGATTTGGGGCACCAACTTGACTCAATGAGTATGTCTTGCAGCCCTGCATCACCAAACCTTTTTCCTAAAATACCTAGGAAGGACATGTTCAGAGATGTTGCACTTGGTAGGGCAGTGAAAAACCAGCAGGGGGAAATCAGGGGTCAACCTCCACTTCAATTTATTCTGCCTGCAACATAAAATGTTAGGGAAAGATGAGCACAAGTGTATAAATAAAGATGTATTAACAATGATAGCCAATTTAGTTTAAATATACTCTCATAGATGTTTTTGTGAGGGAATACATCTATAATATACTTTTCAGCATAAAGGTTTTTGTTTTGTTTCCCAGAACTGTCAAAGACACACATGGTATTTGAGTTACCTGTAGTTTGAAGCATCAAGATCCTCATGCTTCTTCACTGTGTTTACGAACATCCTTCGTAGCTGGTTTATTTTCAGCACCTCTTGGTCAACTATAAGCCATGGCGGATGACTCTCACAGAAGATCTTGTAGCGGTCAGCGAAGGGTGGTTCATTTCCCCACACACACACACACACACACACACACACACACACACACACACACACATATACACATACACATACACATACACATACATACACATACACACATTTTAACCATTTATTTATGTTCACATAAAGGAGAAACATACAGGGACACAAATATTATAGGTGCAGTAAGGTTACATTCACATAATCCTGGCATATGTCTTCACGATACAATAAACATGTCACTCAGTACTCTATGGGTATAAGTAACACCGTCTCCGCCATATATGGCGGCTGCCAATTACAGCACAATACTTTGCCAACCTTTTTGCCTCCTTTTTGGGCATCCAAAGTTGTTGAAACCCTCTAACAGCCAGTATGTGGGTATGTCCTATAGGCTGCCAAATATAAAAACAAATAGTCTGCACCTAATAGCCCAGCTCTGAGATGGTATGTAGGAGTGGTTGGTATTTAATGACCTTTGTCATAAAGGCTTCCTCTAGGCTAGAGTCAAAGGTGCAGGCTATCTAATACAGACACTTCCCTGGACTCTTTATCAATCACAACATCTGGTGTATTAGCTGTTAACGATGTAAAGATGTCTGAGTTATCACAGAGATGGAACATGGATGAAATGACACACAAATGTTTAAAATACAGTAATAGCACCCATACAATCATAAAATGACAATGCATGTTTTGTTTACAATCTCTTACTTGGCCATATTGCCAATTAGCTTATGGGCTTTATCAGCACTGGTGAGATGCAGTGGTGGACATTCACTTGAGTACTGTACGTTTTTTTTAGTACCTGTACTTTCAGTGGTGTAAAGTAAATAAGTACATTTACTCAAGTAGGCTACTGTACTCAAGTAGAATTTTGAGGTAGTTTTACTTTCACAACGCGACGTGTTGTGAGCTTGTAGATATGCTATTTTCAATTGATTTTTTTCATGTGATAACATAAAAAATTATTTCAGTCTCATGTTAAAATGTGTCTCCCCCCAAATAAATCTATTGAAAATAGCAGATCTACAAGCTCACAACGCGTTGTGATGTGTTGTGAGCTTGTAGATCTGCTGTTTTCAATGCTTTTATCTGATAACACAATACATTATTTCAGTCTCATGTTAAAATGTGAGCACCCCCCCCCCCCCCCCCGTGTGTGTGTGTGTGTGTGTGTGTGTGTGTGTGTGTGTGTGTGTGTGTGTGTGTGTGTGTGTGGCTCACCTGCTGACGTTTCTGTTTGAGAGAGTTGATCCTTCTGCCGTTTTCCTCTCACATTAATCACATTAATGTATTTTTGTCAATAACACGCTGGTAGAATGTTGCATGAATGATGTTTATATAAGTAACGTTGACGCACGTTCTGTAGTTGCCTTGAAACATTCAACCAGGTGTTTGCACTTTCTCCATTAACGGCCCGTACATCTACATAAACGTTCATATTTCAGATTTAAAATGCTTACCCATGGCCATGGATGTTACAATTATGTACGGGCCCAGAGAAGTACCTGTATCTTCCGTATTGTTCAATAAAAAGCCTGTTAATCCGATCGGTGGCCATTTTTACCATATCCTTTCAACTACGCGACCCTATCGGATGGGAGGTGTATTGCACTCTGATACATTATAAATCTGTGAGAAAATGGCCACCGATCGGTTAAGAATACTCTTTATTGAACAATACGGAATATACGGGTATTTCTGCGGGACCATACAGAATTTTAACATCAATGGCCATGCGGTAAGCACTTTATATTTGAAATCTGAACGTTTATGTAGATGTACGGGCCGTAAATGGAAAAGTGCAAACACCTGATTGAAGTTCGGTCGGGACAGACGACCGTCGCGTATCCATGGCTTGTTGTACATGTATCCCATCTTGTCCGTGTAAATTCCTGAACCTCTTCTTTCTGGACAGACATAAGATTCATCGTTTCGAGTCCTTTTGCCGTGCTTTTGAAGGATATTTTCTTTGTTTTGACTTATTTTCTTCAGACGTTACCCCGTTGCTATGGCTGTTGTTGCAGGAAATGGTGGAAGTAGAGGCGACCCCATTGGTTGTAACGGGAATCACGTGCCAAAAACCGCACCACCCCTTTGAAAGTATTACGACGCTGCTAAGAAAATAGTACCGACTTTTAAACACTAATTATAAAAATACTGCGCCCGATCAGATGTCGGTAATTTTTTTTCTTACTTACTACCAATAGATCTTTTTTAAGAAGCAGAGATTATTTAGGTCCACTTGATGGGAACGAAACTGAACGAAAAGGACCTACACAACATGGCCTATCTAGTATGGATGCTTCCTGGGCGTCTCCGTAGGGAGGCCCGCAGGGTACGTCCCACGGGGAAGACCAAGGACCAGATGGGGGGAATTATATCTCCACACTGGCCTTGGAACGCCTCGGGATACCCCAGGATGAAGCAGGGGCCGTATGTACCTCGGGAAAAGCAATTCTGGGATTCTCTGCTGGACCTTACCCCTGCAACACGACTCCTGATAAGCGGATGAAGATGGATGGATTGAGTTTTTCTTTGCATGGTTCTACACAAAGCACTACTTGACAAAGGAGCTATATCACCTTTAAGATATTACCAAACGAGGTTCCCCTATGATTATGAGCCAACAACCAAATTTTAGTGGTATTTACAGTAGCAACCTTTGTTTTTAGAGTGTAGAGTGGCATGTTTTATCTCTCACTGAGGCCACGAGCCATACCTACTGTAATCTGAGTGAAGCAGACACCAAGGTGATACAGTACGTGTCAACTGACAGATGGCTTGAGCGGCTGACGATCGAGACATAGTCAAGTCGAGCTGACATAAAGGACAATTATTTTTTACATGCCCACTGCAGTTGATAATATCTGAGTGCATGCATTTCTTGCTGACAGACAAACACGCACACAGAGAGAGAGAGAGAGAGAGCGCGAGAGAGAGAGAGAGAGAGAGAGAGAGAGAGAGAGAGAGATGAAGCAGCTGAATATTAATTGAATTAAAAGGTCTAGGACTCGGGGGAGGGAGCTGTTTGCCTGCAGCAGCAACTTGGCATGGTGTGGTTGAACTGAATTCACCACAGTAGACTGAATCAATCCTTTAGCTAAATTCAGTTATTATTGAATACAGCTAAAACACACTTTACCAACCCTTAAATGAAACATCAACTAGTTTTTACATCAGCATCACACAGCTATTTGCCTCTATGCCCCTATTCACCCATGAACCAGAGCACAGGGCGGACATTCAATGAAAATAGCAGATCTACAAGCTCACAACAACGTTTTGCGTTATGACGTGTTGTGAGCTTGTAGATCGGCTATTTCCGGCGTAGCACGGGAAAAAAGTAAGAATACAGCCCAGTATGGGCCCCAGAGGGACTCCAGTGAGCTAAGTAGGGTTTAACCACTTAAACCCTATATGGTTGACCGGAGTCCCTCAGGGCTCTATACTAGTGTATTTTCTGTTTTCTGTAATTGTGGGGAAAGCTTTTGCTGAAAATAGCCGATCGACAAGCTTGTGACCTTGTACTGCTATTTTCTGTGAAAGCTTTCCCCACAATACGGATCTGTGTCATTTTAGATTTTTACGATGGCTATTTAGAAATAGCAGATATACAAGCTCACAGCGCGTCACTTCGTGCCGCACTGCAAGCTTGTACATATGCTATTTTTGATCTCTCTATATGCCTATATATGGGCATATCAGGTTTGTTTATGGCGCATATATATATTATAGAGCCTTCTATTGGAGAGTTGCGTCACCTCCGTTCACTTCATCGGGCCAGAATTGCGGCTCAGGAGGAGCCGAATAGTGACAAAGTCCTGAACCGTAAGTTTAGGGAATGCACTGGAGTCTATGAGCGTTTGTCACTATTTCGAGTTTACATTAACCCATATATGGAGCTGAGTGATTTGTTTGCGCCTGATGCCATGACGACACAATCGAACCCAGGACCTTTTAGCTGTGAGGCGACAGCGCCACTGTGTTTCATTGTCTATGTACAAGTACAGGCCTACTAATAATTGAGGATTTTTGCTTCATGTAACTGTGGTGGTTAATGGTGTTGATTAGAAACAGCCTGGTACTGCCATAAGTGTGACAGAGTCAGTCAGAGGTTAGAACTTGGAAGCAAGCGTTTTTTTTTTGTAACCTGTGGAATATTATCTTTTTGAGACGTTTATTAAAAGGTTATGTTCATTTTTATATCCTCTGAGAGTAGATTCTTTTTTAGAAGACAGCTAGACCTTTGGAACTACACTAATTCAGCGAGTGAGTAAAGGCCACAAGCTATACTGGACCATTTAAAGCTCTACAATAACACTGGAAACATAACATAGCTTCAACAAAGTTCCACTCATTTCCACTCATTTCCACTAATTCCTCGATTTCCACTAATCAGGAGAAGTCTCCATTTCTTCCCCAAATAAGTACATGTACTGTAGCTCTTCAGGAGGATAGATATCCAGGGGTCCAGTGGGCTATTATTGTTTCCATAAGAGGCGAGATGTAAGGGAGCGCTTGTTTTCGGCAGGGGCGATGGAGGCTCGCCGTCTGAAGCAGACTTGAGCCACGAGCATAGAGTTAAAAATGATAGCGAGGTAACGAAAGTCCCCGGCCATTCACTTGTATGGAGTTGCTCACCCAGCACATCTCCCTTTTCACCCCTTCTTCCGGGTTGGTAAATGTGGCGGGACTAATTGGGGCCTATGTGACGCGTTTTCCGTCACTCTGCGTGCCGTCTCGCATGCGTAGTAGTGTCACCTCCGTGCGCAACCCTGTGTGCAAGGTCGTGCGCAAGCTTGTGAGTCGAGCCTATTGGTCGAAACCGTTTTGGCCCCAGCCATAATAAGCTGCAGTACCTATGATTGGCCACCATGTCCAATGTGCTTCACTGCTCCCTCTCGGTTCTGGGGGCTTGGCCACGAAAGGCACCACCGAGCGAGCTAAAGCGAGCGAGTCGCCGTGCCGAACGTTGCGAAGTCTGCTTCAGCCGACTCAGCGCCGTCCGAGTTATGTTCCGATTGGCACAGAATCGTAAATCCTCATCCCCCCTACTTTCTTTAAATTGACCCAGTGAGACCATGGAATCCATTTTTAAAGTGCGTTGTATTTCGTACCAAGTGAAGGGAGCACTAAAACTGAAAGCTGTTTTGCCTAGCTCGGAGTTGGCCTTGGGGACCAATAATGGGATGTATTCCTGAGAGCGTGTTTGATGGGTGGAAGTATTTGGTTTTAACAGTGATTAAATATATGTTGGTGATTTATTTAATAGAGCGTTATAAATATAGATGTACCAATGATGGTCTCGTCTCATGGAGAGAGAGGGCCATCAAACTGTAGTGTATAAAGTGCAATGATATGTTTTATATGGATCACCTGTGATGAACCTGAGAGCAGAGTGGTAGATGGCATCTAGGGGCTTAAGGGTGGTGGCAGCAGCATATCTATAAATGATGTCCCCATAATCTAGGACTGAGAGTAGGACAGCCTGTATGATTCTCTTTCTGCAAAAGAGGGAAACAACATTTATTTCTGTATAGTAAACACAGTTTTGCCCGCAATGATTTGATCAGGTTATCAATATGAAATTTGAAATTGAATTTCTCATCGATGCATATGCCCAGATACTTGTCATGTTGGACTCTTTCAAGAGGTATACCAGATAAAGTGCAAATATGTAGGTTTGTAAAATCAATTGATTTTGTTCTGGAGAAAAACATTGTTTTCTCTGCGTTTAAAACAAGTTTAAGTTTAAAAAGTGCTCCTTGTAAAACATTAAAAGCAAGTTGCAGGTTATTAGCAGCCAGTTGCATAGAGTCAGCCCAACAGTATAATAAATGTACATTGCAATCTTTCAGATCCTTTGCGATATCATTTATATAAATGGTGAAGAGAACCCGTCCTAGGATTGAACTTTGTGGGACACCTTTGGCTATAGGTAAAAGTGCAGAGTGGACCTTTCCAGCTTTTACACATTGCTGTCTATCAGAGAGGTAGTTGTGAAACCATTTAAGACTACTAGAGTCACAGCCAATATTTTGCAGCCTGCGCAAGACCAGGGAATGGTCCACAGTATCAAATGCTTTTGACAAATCAATGAACAGAGCTGCATATTGCATTTTCTTATCTACTGCAGACACAATATCATTTAAGATCAAGGATGTAGCGGAGATGGTACTATGGTTAGCCCTAAAACCAGATTGATGAGGACTCAACAGTGAGTGCGTAGATAAAAACCCTTTGAGTCACATATTAAGGATTCAAGTGTTTTTGATAAACATGACAATTTAGAAATAGTTGATAGTTGTTTAGATCCGTTTTGTCTCCTCCTTTGTGCAAAGGAGCAACATGAGCTCCTTCCACACTTTTGGGATAGTAGGGGAGAGTGGGGTCCAACGACGCACCCTTTTCTATTTCCCTCCCTGCACAGAGATTACTTAATTTCATGTAACCATACTTTTTTGTGAACAAGAGACACTTGTCCTCTCCCATTACCCGCAGTCCGTTTTAATTTTAGTGAAACGAGTCGAACGCAATCGGTAAGTAAAGTGACGTTGCGCTACTCTCCGCACACGGCCGCCAGTCGGGACGAACGGTGCATACACGGGGGTCGGACGGCGCGGTCGGATGAAATGTCCTATAACAAGTACAAACGTTACATTTCTGGCATCTAACTCTCATTGATGCTTCAGTAGAACCCTACGAGCAAATGACCATGCTGATAGTCAAATAAATGTATCATGTTAATGTCCCCTATGTCTGTTTCCTCAACTTTGTGTTTTACACATGCACCGTTCGTCCCTCCCTGTCCGTAATGCATCGAGTGGCTTAATGCGCCGTTCGTCCCTCCCTGCCCTCCCCGGATGTTTTGCTAGCTAGCACAAAAGCTAATGAATATTTTTCAATGGAACCTTCACTGAGAGTTAGCCCACAGATTAGCCTAACAGACAAAATCCATTTACAATCGGCACCAAATAAACACAGCAGTACAAATGGAAAACACTCAAATAGGGTATTTTTTACTACAGTGTGGAAATACACAAAAGTGGCTTCAACTCTGCCAATTTTGATCAGAACTGGGAAAAAAATCGTGTCTGATGTTTTCGACCGAAGACGAAGAGGGTGACGTCGCCGGATGTGACCAGTGTGTAAAACAGTAATAAAGACAGCTTAATTAAAACAGTGACAATTTAAAACAACAAGATTAGCTAGCAAGTTTTTAAATTGACCCAGTGAGACCATGGAATCCATTTTTAAAGTGCGTTGTATTTCGTACCAAGTGAAGGGAGCGCTAAAACTGAAAGCTGTTTTGCCTAGCTCGGAGTTGGCCTTGGGGACCAATAATGGGATGTATTCCTGAGAGCGTGTTTGATGGGTGGAAGTATTTGGTTTTAACAGTGATTAAATATATGTTGGTGATTTATTTAATAGAGCGTTATAAATATAGATGTACCAATCAAACTGTAGTGTATAAAGTGCAATGATATGTTTTATATGGATCACCTGTGATGAACCTGAGAGCAGAGTGGTAGATGGCATCTAGGGGCTTAAGGGTGGTGGCAGCAGCATATCTATAAATGATGTCCCCATAATCTAGGACTGAGAGTAGGACAGCCTGTATGATTCTCTTTCTGCAAAAGAGGGAAACAACATTTATTTCCCAAACGAGTCGAACGCAATCGGTAAGTAAAGTGACGTTGCGCTACTCTCCGCACACGGCCGCCAGTCGGGACGAACGGTGCATACACGGGGGTCGGACGAAATGTCCTATAACAAGTACAAACGTTACATTTCTGGCATCTAACTCTCATTGATGCTTCAGTAGAACCCTACGAGCAAATGACCATGCTGATAGTCAAATAAATGTATCATGTTAATGTCCCCTCTGTCTGTTTCCTCAACTTTGTGTTTTACACATGCACCGTTCAGAACTGGGAAAAAAATTGTGTCTGATGTTTTCGACCGAAGACGAAGAGGGTGACGTCGCCGGATGTGACGAATTTTAAGTGTAGCATGAAAAAAGGTCCGTGTTGCAACCGTCCCTGCGCGTCGTTTGTCCAGGTTCTACCCTACCTGATAAAATTGATCGATTAAAAATATGTGCAATCGGGTTTAGAAATTAATAGGGCAGAGAGCTGGAGAAGGTAAGGATCCAAGCCATCTTCACCAGTTGCTTTTTTTGGGTCAATAGCTGAAAGTGCTCTACCTACTTCCTCTGAGGTGAGGGGTTTGATGGTAAATATAAATAATATATAGAGAGAGAGAGAGAGAGAGAGAGAGAGAGAGAGAGAGAGAGACTGTGTGTGTGTGTGTGTGTGTGTGTGTGTGTGTGTGTGTGTGTGTGTGTGTGTGTGTGTGTGTGTGTGAGAGAGAGAGAGAGAGAGAGAGAGAGAGAGTGAGAGTGAGAGTGAGAGTGAGAGTGAGACTGAGACTGAGACTGAGACTGAGAGTGAGAGTGAGAGTGAGAGTGAGAGAGAGAGAGAGAGAGAGAGAGAGAGAGAGAGAGGGACACACCCGCCCGCGTCCCATTGGTAGAACGTCACGCCGTGAAAGAGCCGACCAAAGGAGGAGATGAATTACAGATGAAAGACTAGAGAGAGAGAGAGAGAGAGAGAGAGAGAGAGAGAGAGAGAGAGAGAGAGAGAGAGAGAGAGAGAGAGTAGATACACACAGAGAGGAGAGAGGGAGAGAGGAGAGAGAGAGAGAGAGAGAGAGAGAGAGAGAGAGAGAGAGAGAGAGAGAGAGAGAGAGAGAGAGAATAGACTAGATACACACAGAGAGAGAGAGAGAGAGAGAGAGAGAGAGAGAGAGAGAGAGAGAGAGAGATCATCTTCATCATCATCATTATCTCTTCTCTCTAACCTCCGCATCAGAAGCTAAAGCCTCGAGGATAGAAGAACCCTAACCTAACCTAACTTCCACTCTCACCATCAACCGGTCGACCAAGAGATGATGTGTCCGCAAATAAAGCTTTGATTCGAGCCCTGCTTCTACCGCGGAGCGAGCATCTCCTCCCCTCCCTCACCACGCACAGTTCAACCCCTCCTCCTCCTCCTTGCAGCCTGCCTGTGCGCTCCTCCTCGCTGCTCTCCTCCGACACAAACAAGAAGGGCAGGATGCTTGGCGGATCTCCTCATCCCCGCTACGGGACGGTAACGGTGTTTCTGTCTCTGCTGTCCGCGCTGAGCCGCTCGTCCTATGCCGCTCCGGAGGGCATCGTCCTCACCAATCACCTGCTGGTCCGGCTGCACGGAGGAGACAGCCAGGAGGAGGCAGCCGTCGGCCAACTGGCCAGAGAACATGGGTTCCAGAGTGTCCGAAAGGTAGGCTACTGTCTCTATATAGAAACATTTTAGCCTGTACTGTATTGTGTATCTATCTATTGCCCCCCCCCCCCCCCCTAGTGGTTCTTAAACATTTTAGCTTGTATACTGTCTCTATATATAACCCTACCCAGTGGTTCTTAAACATTTTAGCCTATACTGTCTCTATCTATAGCCCCCCCCCCAGTGGTTCTTAAACATGTTAGCCTATACTGTCTCTATCTATAGCCTCCCCAGTGGTTCTTAAACATGTTAGCCTATACTGTCTCTATCTATAGCCCCCCAGTGGTTCTTAAACATTTTAGCCTCTATCTAGGTAGATCTACTAGACCCCTCACCTGAAAATATCTTTTGTCATGGACAAATAGAAGAATAGAAGATTTAAATTTCGAAATGATTCAAACATTTAATTTTTGTTGTGTTTGTTTTTTTCTTATCCCCCAAAAATAGCAGATCTACAAGCTCACAACGAGTAGCATAGCGAAATGTAGGGTAGCCTATACTGTCTCGATTCTACAATTCTAAATCAGTAGTTCTCACACTTACTTTCAGGATTCTTCAACATTTTTCAAAAATAGCAAATGTTCAAGCTGGCGCTTGTAGATCTGCTGTTTTTGAATAGCCAACGCAAAAAAATCTTATATGACACAGATGCTTTCCTGGTTTTAATGGGTTAAACATTGTCATGTCAAGGACCCCTGTGTTGATATGTACTGTATTTTGGCCGCAGCCTCACCTGAAAATATCTTTTTGTCAGGGACTCCCTTGGAATAGAAGATTTATGTTACAAAATTTCGAAATTATTACATTTTTTTTTTAAATATTTAATCCCCCCCAATAGCAGATCTCAAATTTTTCGATAAGCCTGTATAAATAGGGATACCCCAATTTGAGAACCACTGCTGCAGCCATGGAGCCACAAATACAATTGTGATTACATGCATGTCAGCAATAGTCAAGGCTTGGTAATAGTATGTTTAATGATGGAGGCATACATTTTGTAAAACATTTTTTATAGGCCATATTTTTAAAAGATTTTCTATTAACCCATTCAATCCGGGAACGCATCTGTGTCATTTTAGATTTTTTGCTATAACCATTATTTTATACTTTGGCTATACAAAAATAGCAGATATACAAGCTCAGAGTGCCGCGCCATGAACTTGTAAATCTGATTTTTTTTTTATTATCTTGAACATTTTGTTCAAATCTTTGAATACATATCTTTTTTTAAACAACATTTTAACTCAAAACTTTGCTTCTGGGGGTCCCTGGAACAAAACCTTTTCATGTAAAGGACCCCCACAATTATATGTTTTTGGCCACCGACCGCCATCCAAATATGTTGGTCCAGGGACCCCCCCAACAAATGTTGTTAAAAAAATATATATATTCAAAGATTTGCACAAATTGTTCAAGATTTTCCAAAAAATTGCAGATCTACAAGCTTGTAGCTCTATGAGCTTGTATGTATGCTATTTTTGAATAGCCAAAGTATAAAATGACTAAAATCGAAAATGACACAGATGTGTTACCGGATTGAATGGTTTAATGTTGACTGTAGGCTACTACCAAAACAAGGCTATTGTGCAACGGTCATCATCATCATAAATTGCTTGGTCGACTGTATTTATTGACACATGTATCATATAGACCGAATTGTGATGGGGAAAACACTGGGCAGTTGTTTGAAAAAAGGTTTCCTCCTCATCAAGACTTTTACTTTCTTTTTCTTTATTTAAATAATTGGTTCTCAAGTAACCTTCTCCAGCTCAGGGGCCCATGAAAAGATCGAAAGCGTTCGTGGCCCACACATCTGACGGCTGCTGCATGAGAACAAACAAGGCCCCCCCTGGTCAGCTGGCAGACTCCAGGGGTTCTGGCCCCCTGGAGTCTTATTTACATAGACACATTCATTGTTTTGTTTTGTTAAAAGCACATTAGAAATCCGCATTTTTGGTGTAGGCCTTATTTGATGGACACAATGACGAAGGGAATCTCAAAGTCCTCTGTTAATAATCAGTAATCACATATCAGAATCAGAATCTCTTTGTTGTTATTGTAGACAACGCAATTGAGCTTGCAATCCAACTCAGAGCATTAAAAGACGACAAAATATACTCTATATAAAAAACATACATTAGAGCAATAACAGCTCTGGGATAAAAGCTATTCCTCAGTCTGTTTGTTTTTGCTTTGATTGAACATGATCCCTAGCAGTGTCTCTGTTCCGGGCATGTTATCCTAGCCGAACATTTGGCTGGAGGTAGCATGGTGCAATGCATTGTGGGCTGGAAATCTTTTTTTTCAAGAGAGGTTTGGTTTAGGCCGGGGTTGAGGGGGGGGGGGGGGAGTATAGACCCCAGGGGGCCCCGGTCAACGAAGCATGAAGGTGTCCCTCCGGATAAGGCATCGCAAGACCTGGTGTGTTGTCATCCACATTTATTATCACTAAATAATAAAAACTGTATCACACGCACACACACACCAAGACAAACCTTTAAAATATCGTTTGACAGCAGTCAATTTCATCTAGTAGCCCGAATTGAAATGATGTAACACGGGGGCACTTTTTTCCTGAGGACACAGCGTATTACTCAATGAAAGGCAATATAAAACTGCTTGGCAAACGCAGGGGACCTACTGTATCACCACGCGGTAAGAATGGTAACGAGCCCTCTACGGTAGAACCACAGAAATAATCCCCCCCCCCCCCCCCCGACAGTGTGCGCTTTGTCATTATGTAAAAAAAAACAAAAAAAACAGAGTGCTAACCAGTGAGGCGTAGCATCGGACATGGTGGGATGCGGGTACGGTGATGAATGCGGTTTTCTACCTTCTACACAGTCAACCCTGCTCCACTTTACAACTCATTACAGTGTGTGTGTGTGTGTGTGTGTGTGTGTGCGTGTGCGTGTGCGTGTGCGTGCGTGCGTGCGATGCGTGCTGTGCGTGCGTGCGTGCGTGCGTGTGTGTGAGAATTAACCCGCATCTGTGTCACTTAAGATTTCTTTGGCTATTCAAAATAGCAGACAAACTTGTAGATCTGCTATTTTTTGAAAAATCTTGGAAATTTGTGCAAAAATCATGAATATAGGTTTTTTTAAAGCCAACATTTGCATCTCAAAGCTTTGCTTCTGGGGATTCTACAAATGTCTTCTAAATCCTAACAGTTTCTGAAAAACGTATGTTTCTATATCAGCGGTTCTCAAACCTTTTCCTGTAAAGGACCACCACAATTATATGTATTTGGCCGCCGACCCCCCCCCCCCCCCCCATCTGAAAATATATTGTTCCAGGGACCCCCAGGAGCAAAGATTTGAGTAAAAAATGTGGAAATGTGTATATTCAAAGATTTGCAAAAAAGAATCTAAAATAACAGATCTACATGCTCATAGCGCTATGGGCTTGTATATCTGCTATTTTTAAATAGGCAAAGAAATCTAAAATGACACAGATGCGTTCCCCGGATTGAATGGGATAATGTTTGGGAGGTTGTGTTGTTGATCAGCCGGTTGTTTTTTTCTCCACACACTGTGTCGCTCCCGCCCTCCGCCGTCTCTCCCCGCCTGCCTCCTAGGTTATGTAATCGGCTGCTATATTTGCCTTGATGGGGGGCACGCATCATTAAACAATGTCTGTGCAGTTTGAATTATTTCCTATCGGCGCTTAATTAACTAGACCGGGGCACAACGCTGGTACCACAAACGTGCGCTATGACACACGACACGACACAACACACACACACACACACACACACACACACACACAGCACACACACACACACACACACACAACACACACACACACACACACACACACACACACACACACACACACACACACACACACACACACACTGGGGTAGACCAAGAAGGTTTTATTTTTGTCACATCACAGGTTTACAGGTGTAAAGCTAGTTGGTGAAATTCCTTTTCTCCATAGTTTTTTGTTGTATTCTGTGAGAAGAGAAGGACAGAGGTAGAGTAAGAGCAATGAAGCAACTTCTTCATATTTTAACTTTTTGTGTTTTATCGTAAATTAACGCCCTACTTGATCATACTACAGCGTCACACCTAAGCATCAAAAGTTTGCAATGCGTTTTGAGCTTGTAGATCTGCAACTTTGATATTTTTTCATTTGAATCCTGAAAAGTGAAAATTGGTCAGGTTTCCACCTCGACAGAGACGATATTCTCTTCCAATTGCCGTGTTTGCATGGAGAATTTCTATTCATATTGAGCTGTCACTCTGAATATAAGTGGAATATTAGGGTCCATGTAAAATGCAGTCACTACCCGTCACCTTTCTATAAAAAAAAACTATATTCACAATTTATGCATAATAATCTCGGAGTCGGACACAGCTGGAGTGGTGTTTTATAACGAGGAGTCACCTGTTAGCCTGGCGGTTATCAGTGTTGGCAGATTTTACTAGAAAAACAGGCCCGTCAGGTCTACGAAAACAAGCCCAAAAGAAACGACTATAGGGCATAGCAGTGGCGGCCATTTTGTGGTGCCACAGATAGAAACCCCATTCATTTCCCCCATAGAGATATTTATATAACTGATGTCAAGCCTGGAACCAAGCCATCCAGGCTCCTAAGTGAATCATGGACCATAAAACATTTGATTCTGTGTAAAAAGATATTTAAATATTTAATCATATTATATACTATAATAAATACCCTTTTTTTGCGGTTTTAAAACATGCCCTATAGGCTGCATGTATGCTCACACACACAGGGGCTCCCCAGCAAAATGAGTTAACCACTTAAACCCCAGCATCCGTAATGTGTGGGGAAAGCTTTGGCAGAAAATAGAAACGTGACATGTTCTGAGCTTGTCGATTTACCAGCGAAAGCTTTCCCCACAATAACGGAAAACAAAAAAGACACTAGTATAGTGTCTATATATATTTACAAGTGACTATACAGAAAATAAGAAAAACAAGTCCAAAGTCGCTTATTAAGCGGACTTGGCAACAACTTGTTTGTTACTAAATCATAGTGGAGTCTTTAATCTTTGATCGGCTCCCTCAGGCAGGGCTGCAGATAATGCGACTCATTTCCCTTCCCTGCTGCTGCTCATTCATTATGTTTTGATTCCTGCTCTTCACTCCACTGCCTTAAAATAGATGAATGGTTCTCAAACAAATGTACAAAAACTAACCACATTAACCCCAGCCTCAGTATTCAGGAAGAAGAAAACTTTCGTAGGAAAATAGCAGATCTACAAGCTCTCAAGCTCGTAGGCTATTTTCAAGGCTAGTTTCAAGGCTTTCTTTTATCTCTCTCTCTCTCTCTCTTTTTCACATTTTTCTTATCTGCTATTCTGTTTTTCACATTCAGAATAGCCTCTATGCACAGCAGCAATATTGTTCCTTACTTCCTTCATAGGTGTTACCAATGATACTAATGAAGGCTCTGTTAAATTTAGAGTAGCACAGTGGTTCTAAAACTCTTTAATTTCAAGGACCCCCATAACTCTGAGAGTGTACAAAAGGAACCAAATGGACCCTTGCAGGTCCATTTGGTTCCATTTGTACACTCTCAGAGTTACACACCCGTAACAAGGGTCCATTTGGAACCCCCTCAAGGAACCATGTGGGTCCCTGGAACACACTTTGAGACCCACTGGTGTAGCAGAGTGTTTCCACTAGTGAGCCAACATGCACAACATCAGCACCCTGACTCTGTTTGACCAGAATGGAACAGAGCCTTCATTGGTATCATTGGTATCACCTGTGAAGGAAGTAAGGAAGAGGCCCGATTTATTTTCAATATGGCTGCTGTGCATAGAGCCCATTTAGGCATTATAGCAAACATTTATCCAGTGCAACTTGTACAACATAAAGCCAGGTAAACAACACATACATAGAATGCAGAGAGACAGTGTAGTGCCTCAGTAAACTATAGGATCACAGGTAAACCAAGAACCTAGCGTCAGTCTGAATATCGTCTCTGTCGGGTGGAAACCTCATATGTCCAAAACTGTTACTTTTCAGGATTCAAATGAAAAAGTAGCAGATCTACAAGCTCTGCTACTTTTGATGCTTTTGTGCGATGCTGTAGAGTATGATCAAGTAGGTCAAGGGTTCCCATACTTTTCAGGCTGTGACCCCCCAAATAATCATATTTGAACTGGGGCCCCACCCTGACAAGCACTTGGAATTGTAAAGGTCCTTACACACCGGGGCGATTTTTTCGTGCGAATAATACGCTTTTTTAAAAAACCTTATAAAGTCAATGCAAGCGTACATGGCGCGAAAAAGCGGAAAAGCGAAGCGAAAAAGCGTCTTTTAATTATTCGGAACGAGTCCGAATTTTGCGTATATTCGCCACATTCGCCGGTGTGTAAGGACCTTAAGAGTTGAGGAGGCATGTGAAAATAGCCGATCTACAAGCTCACAACGCCTCGCAACGCAAAAAAGTGTTAAAAGTCCTTCAATTGTAACTTATAACGGGTGCAGATACCGTGTATACACTTATACTGTATGTTGATTTGTTTACTGTCGAGTGAGAAAACAATGTTGCACATTAAGCTAATCATCTGGGGACCACCCAAAATCATATGGCGACCCCCCTAGGGGTCCCAACCACCCTTGAAGTAGGGCATTCATTTATTGAACACAAAAAGTTAGAATATGGAGTTAAGAGGTTTCTGCCCGACAGCATCGTATAGCCTACTATAAAAAAATATCTGTACATTGAAACTATGGTGATTTTTTACATTGTATTTCCTCATCCTCCTCCTCTTCTTCCTCTCTCTCTTTCTCCGTAGCTTCCCTTTGAAGAGGGGCTCTATCACTTCTATCCTCAAGATAACGCAAACGGGAGGAGCAAGCGAAGTATCCGCCACAGACAGCGGCTCCAGAAAGACCACAGGGTGGGCATATAATGTTGTGCACCGTCTGCACGGATCCACGCACGCACGCATGCACGCATGCACGCACACACACACGCACGCACACACACACACACACACACAGTGTTTGGTAAACATTCCTACATTGCAGTATTGATACTTTTACTTTTTTACTTTTTTTTCCCACCACTGGTGACACCATTGTGATTGAAAAAAAAAAAGGCTGTAAAATGAAAGAATGCTCGTCAGAGGGCTGCAGCAGCGTCCTCCGTGGACCCTGGAGGAGACAGAGACACACAGTACATGAAAGAGAGACATCAGGATGAGAAGGAGAGAAAGAGAGAAAGGCAGTTGAGTCTCTTTGAATGTAGCTGAATGGAAGCTTGGAGCTGTGAGGCATGGTGGTCGTGTTGTGAGTAGGCAGTGGACATAGAGAGGCAGTGTGGAGCGTGGCATCTGTTTGATGTGAGTGGGTGGCTTGCAGTGGTGGACAGTAAATTTCTAGGAAGGGACTCTTGGGACCCAAACTTGACTACAATATATTATGAATGAACCACTGTCACAGCCCCTGTAGTTTGGCTTACTAGGGCCTGTGTGTGAATTCCACTGTCTGTCTTTGTCTATGTCCTGCTGAGTAATTTGGGCTGCCAATCAGGTGCATTGGGAGCACCTGGCCGGTGTTCCCAGTGTGCACTATAAATGGCTGGGTGTGGTATGTGGTACATTTGAGGTTTTCCCTACTTCCATGAGAGCAGCAGCATTTGGGCTTATGTAGTTTACTTGGTTGTACTTGGTTTGCATTATTCAACACCCCACACTACATTTACCTCACATCCACTCACTTACACTACTGATTCTACAGACTAAAACACTCTGCGCCACTATGAGTCATGTGTGAGTTAATGTATGTTGTAAATAAATATATAATTATATACACTTTTAAACTAAGCAGTGTGTCTTCCTCCTTTTTGTTATGGCCTACGAGCCAGGTCGTAACAACCACTTAAGCCCTGTTTATAGTGAAAATAGCCAAACCTTGTAGATGTGCTGTTTTCACTATCTTTTTATCTGAAACCTTCTGTGTTCTTACTGTATTTTTTACTTGTTCTAAATTTCAATACAGCAATGCATTGTTATTAACAAGAAAATGCACTTTGTAATTTGTGCTTTAGAAGTAATTTGTACTTATGTAAGTATTCACTTATATAAATTATATTATAGTATATTGTCCACCACTGATCTGGAAGAGAAGAGGAAGGCAATTCATGTATTTGAATGGGAGCTGTGAGGCATGGTGGTGGTGTATAGGCAGTGGGCAGAGAGAGGTGGGGATGGAGCGTTGCATCTGTTTGATGTGAGTGGGTGGATTGACACGGTGGGTCGATGCGTGTCCCTGGAGAAACACCTGCTCCACAGCCATGTGAGGGCAAAGGCTGGGAGGAAATACAAAGCTCTATATGCTCATTAAATGTAGCTAGACAGTAGAGTGGACAGTAACTAAGTACATTTACTTGAGTACTGTACTTACTGTAAGTAAATGTTTTGAGTATCTGTACTTTGCTTTTCTGTATTTATATTTTTGGATTATATGACATTCACTCCACTACATTTCAAAGGGTGTTACTGACAGGGTGTTTCTGAATGTTACATTTTTACAATAGTCTTGAGTGGATTCTGTCTTAAGCGTTTCCACTGGACAATTTAAACCTCTACAGTGTGTATAATCTACCCTATTTTCTATCCACTCAATGGGCATTTAATGCAGTTGTGATTGAACTCATTCTCTCCAAATCATAGATGTCGTCCTTTGCTTTTAGTCCTTCCTCCTTATTTGATAATTCAGATAATGACAAGAAAATGCAACTGGGGAGACGTTTTGTCCACAATGTAATCGGCAAAAGGCTACATTTGTGCGTGTGCGTGCAAGTGCATACGTACGTGCAAGTGTGCGAGCTGGATTTTCTGTGCACAGCGACAAAGTCCAAATCACTCTGAAAAACGCACCACAAAAAACATGTATTTTCATCACATAGTGCATATATCCATCCATTAATGTTTTTGCTTTTTTCCCCTCTATATGATTTTCCTCCGTCAGGTGAAAAATGTAATAGAGCAGGAGGGCTTCAGCCGTGAGAAACGAGGCTACAGGAACCTCGACCATATTGAAGTCAACATGACAGACCCGCTGTTCACCAAGCAATGGTATCTGGTGAGTAATCCGCGGTCTGACATTTAGCATTTACACAGTCCAAATCCCTCATTTTATCCATTTGGTTCACGGTTTGTAGCCGATCTACAAGCTCACAACCGTCTTGGGTATAGGGGTACATAAGGGGAATCTGTCCACAGAGAGCACCTTTTGAGTTGGCGTAGCGCCAGTCTGACATTTATTTCTATGTTGAAGACGTGCTGGTTCATACAATTGTACCATCTCAGAGTTAAATTAAGATTCATGGCTTTACTGTGTAGTTACAGTATCAGTGGTTCTCAAAGTGGGGTCCTTGAGGGGGTTCCACGGGGTCCCCAGCAACATTTGTTAATATAGATAAGAATCAGTTTGACCACTTTAACCCTATGCACATCGGCTGTTTGAAAATTGTCCATCTAAAAGTTCACATTTTTGCGACGCATTGTGAGCTTGTAGATCTGCTATTTTGCAAAAAGATCTTGCTAAATATTCCAAAAGATTTGGAATATTTGTGAAACATTTTGAACACTAATCTTGTATGGGGGGGGTCCCTGGCACATAATATTTTCAGATGGGGTTCTGAGGCCAAATACATAGCCTAACTACATTCATTTGGGTAGGGGGGTCCTTGACATGAAAACATTTGAAAACCAATGGTGTAGATGTACTTTTCCTCTCATAGTCCAGGGGCCAACACTGATATTTTCACAAATTGGTACCACCTGAGGTGGCCGTAAAGTTTTTGTATTTTTGTATTCCTACATCTACGTCTCTAGTTTATATTTTGGTATGATACATCTTCCAATTCAGTAGCTTAATGGCAGTTACAGTATCACTACCTACCGGCTAATGTATCCGGTAGGAGACACAAAGTAGAATCTTTGTGTCTCCTACCGGAAATACACCCGGGCATCAAATTATTGCGACAAAAACCAAAATATATCCATGTATTCAAGGCTTCATGGGGTGTGCAATTGATAACTTCTCAGATTTTTGGTGTTTGCAAAAAGACTGCTTTCCATAAGCTTGTAAAAGTTGACCCTCCTTCGGTCTAGGGTGGTCATAGCTGAATGAGAGTCCCCCTGGGAAACTTAAAGGAGGAGTTCACCCAAAAAATGATTTATTTTCTATCAATTGCACACCCCATGAAGCCTTGAATACATGGATATATTTTGGTTTTTGTCGCAATAATTTGATGCCCGGGTGTATTTCCGGTAGGAGACACAAAGATTCTACTTTGTGTCTCCTACCGGATACATTAGCCGGTTTAGAGTGATTACTGTCATTAACACATCGACCGCCAGAGGTTAATCTCATAATGTACTCACCAGTGCCAAGGTGTTTTTGTTGTTTTTTTGCCATAGATCTTGTTAAAATCCTTAAGATTGAGATTGAGCCGGTCTGTTTACATCCGCGAGATCTCCCTGTATCTCCCAGTGAAGATCGCGTGTCAAACGGGGTATCCATGTTGTAGTTAGAGCGGATTACGTTAAACAGTGAAATGCGAGGAGAAAAAACTACAGGAAGAGAATTGAGTTTCAGTTTCGTCTGTAGAACGAGGGCGGACGTGATCGTCAAAACCGGATCCCAAATAATTCCGTTTCCGGTCATCAAACCGGAAACGGAAGTGGATCAAAAAAAATCCGAAAGTGCACCCGGACCGCGCATGCGCGAAAAGACCGCAGCCCGTAGGGCTACGGTCTCGGCGCTTAACAGTTGGATTTAACGGACCGTAGGACTACGTTCTTGGCGGTTAATGTGTTAAGCTACTGAATTGGAAGATGTATCATACTAAAATATAAACTAGAGACATGTAGGAATACAAAAATACCAAAAATGTTCGGCCACCTTAGGTGGTACCAAAATCTGGCTTGGCCCCTGGACTATCAGTCTTGAGTCCGCATGTATTCGAGCACTGCTAGCTGGACCAATGCTATTATATCTCTAATTAGCTCCCGAGCGACGCTGCACCACATAGCCGCCTCGTCGCTACATTGATGTCAGCTAGCCTCCGCCCCTCCTATTTACCCCGGCGGGCGAGCGAGCGTGACTTTTTGCGGCGGGCCGAGCGAGACGCCAATTATCTGCCGTGTCAGATTAAACGCAGCATAGACAGCCGTGCTGCAGAGAGCCAGTGTTGACATTTACTTTTTCCCCACGTCAGTCCTCCCACCCTTACACACACACACATACACACACACACACACACACACACACATACGCGCATACCTTCCGGTAACACTTATGCAAGAAGCCAAATTAATTGGTGCGAGCTAATGCAGTTGTTAACATGAATTAATGATGTTCAAGTAGTGTACATTGACAGAGCATCCGGTTTTGGGTAGACGTGTGTGTGTCAGTGATGACGTCTCCCCCCCTCCCCCCCTCTCTCTCTCCCTCCCCCCCTCTCTCTCTCTCTCTCGACATTCCTGTCCACCTCATCAGCTCATTCCCTCAAGCCCCTTTGACCTTTGACCTGTCCTGGATATTTGATTCTTGCCTGGCTGCTCCCCTAGGGCTTTTTGGTCGCCAATAAAATATATTGGCAACAATTTAATTATTCTTAAAGGCATAGTATGTAACCACGTAACAAAACAATATAAATGTTTTACCCATAATTTCCCTCTACACCAGTAGTTATCAGCCACTAGAGTAGTGTGGTGGTGTTTACCTGCAGAAACACACTGCCCTCTCGCTGTTTGTTTTAGTAGATGGGACGTTTTTGGGCAACCAAAATATGAAAATATACGATGATTACTGCTGGTATAGAGGGAAATGATACACACACACACACACACACACACATACACACACACACACACACACACACACACCCACACACACACACACACACACACACACACACACACACACACACACACACACACACACACACACACTAATACATTTATATTGTTTTGTTTTAAACCTGCTCTGCCTCTGCTTGTCCTTTGAGACAGTGTGACAATAAGGTATAACTTTAATATCTAACCATAGTGGACAGTGTTAGCCAACCTTCCATGCTGCTCCTTGTAACTGTCCTCCATGTTTTTGTGGATAATTAGGTCAACACGGGCCAGGCGGACGGGACTCCGGGGCTGGACCTCAACGTGGCGGAGGCCTGGAACCTGGGCTACACCGGCAAGGGAGTGACCATCGCTATCATGGACGACGGTGGGTTGGGTGTGCCGTCCTGCTCTGTCCGAATGGTGCCGAGTGTTTAAAACCCATTAACTCATTCACTGTCATAATACAAACTCGTCTATAGCCGACCTTGCCAGCGATTCCGAGCGTTTTCACTAACCTTAGACAAATCATAGAATATAAATTTTCACAGCGATCCATCCACCGATCGCTTTAAAAGACGTATTCTGAGTCTCGTAGAATCGGGGGGGGGGGGGGGGGGGGGGCACACGAAGTGACGCGCTATGAGCTTGTATATCTGCCATTTTTTTATAGCCAAAGTATAAAATAATGGTTACAGTGGTTACACTGAATGACACAGATGCTTTTCCGGTCTTAATGGGTTAACTCAGAGAATGTAAAAAATGGACCCGTAAGGGATATTGTGCAATACTGCTGTAGTGCTTTTCATACTGCACTGCAGCAGTCATCTAAATATACATCTGTGTATTCATTATATGCATTCAATATCATATTCTAAACATAATCATGATATAATCATACTAATGAAGGTGATGAATGTTTGTTTTGAAATACTTGGTTTAGCTTAGAGTAAGTAAGCCATGCACTGATGACCATGAATGCATGTAAGCATGAACATCTTTAAAGCCAAATCACGTTATGTTGGTACTGATTTGCGCCACAATCCAATTTTCAGGCATTGACTACCTGCATCCGGACCTTGCATCGAATTATGTAAGTACCAGATTTTACAAATATATGTTTTATTGTATTTGGTCACGTCATGACGAGTTGTGAGCTTGTAGATCTGCTATCTTTGCTATCTTTGAGTATTTCTTTTCAAGTGAAAGAGGTTAACCACTAGGCCATCGGAAAAATTCGCAAACATAGTGAAAATAGCTGATCTGCAATGTCACGATGCAACGCATTGTAAGCTTGTAGATTGGCTATTTTCACTATAATTTTTTTTTCTTTTCACCTTTCGCCCAAACTAGGGATCGATTAATCGATTGTTTTTTCTACATTAAATTATTGACTATCAATTATGTTTTATAATTGATTAAATCAATTAGTTTGATTAACAGTTGCAACCCTAGTCCAGTTTAGTCCATATCCCTGAGGGACTACCTCGTTGCTATGGAAACGGCAATCGGTCGCAGCTCGGCTCCTGGGTCCGCCGCTTCGCACCGTATTTCGAGCTTGTAGATCTTCTACTTTTGTGTGACACTATAGGATGATCAAGTCGGGCGTTAATTTAAGAAAAAAACGCAAAAAGTTAAAATATGGAGATAAGAGGTTTCTGCCCGACAGCAACGATACTTGAACCCTTTATACTTTGTTAACTATACTTGGTTGATTGGGGTCGGCTCTGTACTTGGTCTTCCCCCTGCGACGTGTTGTGACTGTGAGTGTGTGAGCTATTTTGAGTGTTCTCCCCAGAATAGCTAGGGAGCTAGGATTGAAGTTTTAAGTGGTTCACTCATTACAGTGACATCTATAACGGAAGTGGGGAAGGGTAGCGTGGCTTCCCTGTGGGTTTTCATCGGTGGTGGAAAGTAACAAAGTACATTTACTCAAGTACTGTATTTAAGTAAAAGTTTGAGGTAATCGTTTTACTTTACTTGAGTATTTCCAATTTGTTATACTTTTACTTCTACTCCACTACATCTCAGAGGCAAACATTGTACTTTTTGCTCCGCTACAATTCTTTTAAAACTTTAGTTACTTGTTACTTTGTAGATTTTGATTATTATTGCAAAACCACTTCAGACCTATATGCTTTGGTAATTTGAAAATAGCCGATCTAAGCGACACGTTGTGAGCTTGTAGATCTGCTATTTTCAAAGGAATTTTAGACATTTTATACATTTTAAAACACGGGACCTTCTGCATTGGTACTTTAAGTACATTTTGACGCCAATACTTTTGTACTTTTACTCGAGTAAATTTTGAATGCCAAACTTGTACTTGTAACAGACTATTTCTACAAGTAAAAAAATGTAGTACCTCTTCAATCACTGGTTTTCATGAGGTGGGCCGGTAGCAATGGCACAAGGTGTGTTCCTTCCGAGTTCCAATCATTGGCTGGCGAGTGCCCGAGTCTCCCGAATTCCTTCCAAGTTCCCCTCATGGCTGCCGAGTCTCTCCGTATTCCTTCCAAGTTCCCTTCATGGCTGCCGAGTCTCTCCGTATTCCCGGAGGACGCGTGCAAGAGGGACAAGAGGCAGACGGCACATCCAAGCTGTTTAATGTTAATGCGCGCTGCACCGTGACAGTCGCCATGGCCCACCCATCTGTCACCACCACAGATAATGCCAGGTAGCTTATGTCGCCGCATAAATGTGAATTGGCGGTGGTGTATAAAGTAAATAGTCTTTAAAAGTATTTAAAAGGATCTGTGGCTAAATATTATAATACATTATAATTACTAAAATTAACAATTAAAAACACCTTAAATATATATATATATATTCTTTTAAATTTTAAAATCTTTTACTCAAGGGGGACAATGCCTGTCGCAAGTTGATGATGTCCCAACTTAATACCTCCTAAGGTTAATATGAGCATCAAAACAAGATTTTAAATTTAAACAAATTGCAGATTGTTTCCATACATCCCATAGTCCTGCACCACAGATGGACAAATGACATCATCAACTTGTGACGGGTGTTGTCCCCCTTGAGAAAAAATTACAGTTTCTAAAATAAATAAAATATTTAAGGTGTTACATAATTAGGCTACGTTATTTCTATTGGACGTGTAGCAGAGTGGAGAAGGATAAAAAATTAAGAAAAACTAATGCTGTACTTAGTTACACTCGCCAGGTAGTTGGCACCGCATAAAGGACAGGGAGGATTGCTAAAACCGAAAACAAGAAAACACGGAAGAATTTCTGGAATGTTGATGTGTTTCTTAATTAGTGTGTACGTTAAGCAAATACAAAATCTTAGCTCACATGATAGCTCTAGCTTGTGCATCTGCTAGATCAGGGGTTCCTGAACTTTTTAGCTCGAAACCCAAAAGAGCAATTTTATGTCTCCCCTGGACCAAAACTAGTGAAAATAGCTGATCTACAATCACACAACGCATTGTGATGCGACATGTTGTGAGCTTGTAGATCAGCTATTTTCACTACTTATTAAACGTTTTTTATATATATTTTTTAATATATTCTTTATTTATGGACTTTCTTCAATTTTTACACTGCTGTTGTATCCTACTGACTCACCTGCCAGTGAGGAGCCCCCACCGGGAGGACGTAGAGCCTCCGTCCTACTCCTCCCGCCCAGAGGTGCCGCCCCCACCCCGTAGAAGTACAGTACGTGCAGTGACAAATGTCCCCCTCCCCGCCCGGCTCAACTCCCCCGAACACGGACCAATTGTGTTCGTTTATGGACGCTCGACAAAGTCGGGTGCACGGCAGTGGACTTACCCTACCTTTAAGGCGGGAAGGCCATATATGCTACATATTAAGCTCCAGCAGTTTCACTTTGGTTTTGATGCCGTGGCTTTTAAATTAAACAAAATGCTTTGCACTGAAAACGTTGGCTAAAGAGACAACTCTGAAAATACTAGCGTATAGGCAACAACTGTGAACAAAGGCAGTTGAAAACTTTTCCAGGAAGAAGAAAATAAACGTTTATCTGGATTCTGTTTCACCTCGTGGGCTCTGTCTGTCTGTAATAAGACGGCTGGCTTCGTTCGCTGGGTTCACTTACTGACGTCAGTTGCACTGCATAATGTATTATGCTACAGCTGCCGCATTCAAGGCTTGTTGATGTGCGCTGCAGTGTTTAATATGAATAGATAACGAGGTCATGCTACGACTGTGGTGTGTTTATACTCAAGTGTTTACAAAAAAAAAAACACTAATACCCAATCGTCCAGACCCCAGAGGGTCGAAACATTTTTGCAAATAAAGTGGTTATTTTCCATGTAGCTGGAGTGCGGGACCTACTTTTCTCAATTTGTCTATAACCACAACATTTTCCTTTCAGAAATACTCAATGCAATATACTGTCAGAATCAACTTTATTGTCGCAGTACAGGTTTACAGGTGTAAAGAAGTGGATGAAATTCAATTTTGTGCAAGCTCCATTGTTTGTGTTGTTTTCAGAAAGAGAAAAGAAAAAGAAGGGCGGGGGAGAAATCTAACGGTAAAAAAAACATGTCAAGGAGAGAATATATCTACATAATATAGACGTAAACCATGAGGTACAGTATGTACATGAGGTTAGACATAAGGTGCAAAGTGGTAACACTTCGGTAGAACCACATTATCAGCAAGTATGTACATAGATACTAGACATACAGGTGCAAAATAGTATCTCTCTCACACACACACACACACACACACACACACACACACACACACACACACACACACACACACACACACACACACACACACACACACACACACACACACACACACACACACACACACGCACACACACACACACACACACACACACACACACACACACACACGTTTAAAAATGTATAGAATTTTGTTTGACTCACAAGTAACAGAGATGGATTGTCACCATCGAACACGATGGACAACCTTAAGCGCGTGCGTGCGTGCATGTGTTTGTGTGTGTGTTCCATAATTGCCTGGTGGTTGTTTTCTTGCCTCTGAACAGAAATGAGTCTTAGCCCCAAAATAACAGCGAGCAGTGTTGCCATGTCTGCTTGGGCTTCCTTCCAAATGTTGTTTGAACCAGTGCTTCCCAAATATTTTCATGTCAAGGAAACCCCCCAAATATGTATACAATTTGTCTACAGACCCCCATCTGAAAAGATATTGTGACCTCCATACAAGATTTGTGTTGATAAAATGTTCCAAAAACATTCCGCGGTGCAACGCGTTGTGAGCTTGTGGATATGCTACTGTATTTTCAAATAGCCAATATAATTCAGGTTTAGAGTGCTCGTGTGGCCTATTATAGTCGCTTCTTTTTGGGCTCGTCTTCATAGACCTGGTTGCTTATTTCTCTACCAAAATCTGGCAACACTGACCGCGAGCCTCATCCATCCAGGCTGAAGAGCAGGATCACGTCTCAGTGGGTTGATGGATCACACTGTGCGCAGAGCGACAAACACGCTCTGTATTATCCTCAGTGTTGGGTGGAAAGCATGTCCAAAATGGAGAAAAAATATGACTTGTTTTCTAATGCAGTGGTTCTCAGTGATGGAAAAAGTACTCAGATTTCTTACTAAAGTAAAAGTATCAATACTGCAATGTAGAAATACTCTGTTTCAGGTGAAACTCCGGAATTCAAAATTGACTTGAAGTGCAAAAGTATTGGTATCAAAATACTTAAAGTACTAAGTAAAAGTACTCATTATGCAGAATGTCCCATTTCACAAGTTTTCAAATGTATAAAAATCTTTTGAAAATAGCAGATCTACAAGCTCACAATGCATTGTGAGCTTGTAGATCGGCTATTTTCAAATGGCTGAAATATATATAGGGCTGAAGTGCTTAATGTATGTTTTGTAATAATAATCTAAATCTACAAAGTAACTAGTAACTAGTTTTTAAATAATTTGTAGTGGAGTAAAGGTACAATATTTGCCTCTGAGATGTAGTGGAGTAGACATAAAAGTATTGCAAATTGGAAATACCTTAGTAAAGTAAAAGTACTTCAAAATTGTACTCAAGTACAGTACTTGAGTAAATGTACTTAAGTTACTTTACACCACCCCAAAATCATGTGGTGACCCCCCTCCCCCATGGGGTCCCGACCCACAGGTTGAGAACCAGTGCTCTAATGGATCTGAAATTTGTATGTGTTATTATTTAGTCAAAAGCTCTTGTTTGTACGTTTCATTGGTTCAATATTTATAGAACCCACAGACACATATAAGCACTTTCACTTTAACTTAAAAAAATGTTTAAAAAAATAGATCATCTACAAGCTCAGAATGCGTCGTATTGTAGATCAGCTATTTTTCTGCTTTTGTGTGTCACTGTAGTATAATGAAGTTCATTTATGAAAAAAAAGTATATGGAGATACAAGGTTTTATGAAAGCAACGATATCACACTTGTGTGTGTGCGTGTGCGCGTGTTGATCTTTAGCAGTCCTCACAAAGGTCTCCCGCTATCAGCTGAATAAAAGCACATACAAAATAAATAAATGAAGTACCACAGTATAGGTCACGTAATGCTTGGACAAATCGTTTAGATGCAGTGCGAGTTAATCAATTATACTGTATGTGTGTTTGCGCGCGCACGTGCACACTTGTTGTTGCGTGTGTGTTTATGCATTTCCATATGTGTGTGTGTGTGTGTGTGTGTGTGTGTGTGTGTGTGTGTGTGTGTGTGTGTGTGTGTGTGTGTGAGTGAGTGATTCCTCTCACAGTTATTCTACCAACAGTATAGAGGCAGGTTAGAGTTCATTTATTGATT
Source organism: Gymnoscopelus braueri (assembly GCF_963280865.1). Classification (NCBI taxonomy): domain Eukaryota; kingdom Metazoa; phylum Chordata; class Actinopteri; order Myctophiformes; family Myctophidae; genus Gymnoscopelus; species Gymnoscopelus braueri. Next base: position 13,514,215 of record NC_137619.1, on the reverse strand, counting down.
AGTATTTCCTTGCAACACTGCTGTCAGCAGGGAGAACAATCTAATAGTAAAGAACAACATGTCAAGGAGCGAAGATATCTACGTAATATATAGACTCAAACCAGCAGTATGTATATGAGGTTAAACATAAGGTGCAATGTGGTAACACTTCGATAGCAGGTACGTACGTGAGATTATACTGTAGATATCAAGGTGCACACAAAAGAGCGCACACACAAACACACACATACACACACACACACACACACACACACACACACACACACACACACACACACACACACACACACACACACACACACACACACACCCACCCCCCCCACACACACACACACACACACACACACACACACACACACACACACACACACACACACACACACACACACACACACACACACAATATTCTCTCTAGCAGAACACAACTGTGTTTTTATTCTACCAACAGAAGAGGCAGCAGGTGAAGGTTATTTTATTGATTAGTGTTTCCCTGCAAAGCTGCTGTCCGCCATTATGGATCCTCCTGTGTTTAGTCCAATTCACACTCCGTAGTGCGATGAGAAACGCAAGAGAATAGCAGACCTGCAAGCTCGCAACGCGTCGCATCCGGCACACGCTGTGAGCTTGTACGTCTGCTATAGAGTATTGAAGTCCTGACGTCACTCCCATTACCCCTGGGTCACAGCGTTATTTTTCCCATGGGGGAATCTTAGATTGCGTGATATAACAACTGTGTTCCACAAATAAACAAACCACCCCGGCGATTTTGTCAGGTATGTGACTCTGTGTCGTGTATGATATTGAGTTACATTTGATAACGTCTGTGTTTGGAAAAAACTAAACAAATTACACTTTTTTACCATCAGTTGATGCTGCATGCCCATATGAGTGAAATCGCCCGGCTGATTTGTTTATTTCTGGAACACGGTTCTTATATGACGCGATCTAAGATTCCCCTATCCAAAATATAACGCTGTGAACCAGGGGGATAGCGCCCTCTAGTGGCAGTATTGTCAGACTTCGGTGCAGAATGTCTCATTTCACAAGTTTTCAAAATGTATAAAAACATTGTTTTGTGCCAAGGACCCTCAAATTTATATATATTTGGCCCGGGGCCAAATCTGAAAATGTTTGTGCCAGGGACCCCCGGAAGAGAAGATATTTTGTGTTCAAATATTGAAATATTCAAAATGATATTAAAAAACAAATCAAAAGTAGCCGAGCTTACGTTGTGACACGTTGTCAGCGCGGCTATTTTGTGTGACAGTATGACGAAGTACGGCATTTAATCACGAAAAGTTGAAATATGGAGGTACGAGGTTTCTGCCCGATTGCAACAAAATACCCCCCCCCCTCTGTACTCCATGGGAAGTTACCATGACAACATGATACCACAAAGCTCATCTCAAACTGTGTGCAGGTCACACATCATGCCTGTGTGTGTGTGTGTGTGTGTGTGTGTGTGTGTGTGTGTGTGTGTGTGTGTGTGTGTGTGTGTGTGTGTGTGTGTGTGTGTGTGTGTGTGTGTGTGTGTGTGTGTGTGTGTGTGTGTGTGTGTGTGTGTGTGCGTACGCGTGTGCGTGTGCGTGTGCGTCTGAGAGACAGACCCAAAAATGATGCAGTAAGCACACACATTATGTAAGCAGCAGCAGCCAGCATGGATTGATGATGATATCTTTCTCTGATGCGACAACTGAAAGACACATACAAATGGGTTCGGCTTTTCCTCATGTCAAGCAGTATACTGTACTTCGAAAAGAAATCAATTGTTGAACAGACATACCGTGATTTTCTTTCCTTTAAGACGTTTTGACAAATGTTGGGTACATAAACCTTTTATTAGAGTCTTGGTACTATTGTTATTGATTTGGCATGAAGAATAATAACAGCTACGCAAGGTTTCTGTCACATACAAGTCACTCCGAGCAGACGTGAGTTTGTGCTTTGTGTGTATCTAACCGATACAATTAATATAAGGATTTGTTAACAGTGCAGGTAATAAAGTCAAAGGTAATGCTAAAACGATAGCATAAAAAGACCTTGGGGCTTGTTGCCATTGTACTCAATTAATCAGTAATACTTAGTATAACACATACAATACAATACATATTGGTATAAAACTCCATAGCATCAACGGGTATATTTACAGAGGAAGGAGGGGTGGGGGAAGGGGGGCAGAGGATGCTACTTTCAAGGTGTTCAAGGAGTTAAACTATGTTCTCTTGTCAGCCATTCTTTTAGTTTAGTTTTGAGTTTGGGTAGGGAGACGAGATCAATAGTGGGTGTTTGTAGTTCATTCCACATTATGGTGGCAGCATAGTAGAATGTATTTTCCTCCATGTTTGAGCCAAATTTCGGAGGAACGAGGTCAGTTGATCTCCCTCTGATGTTATGCCTGTGGTCATCACTCACCGTAACAGTTTTGAACCAATAACAGACTTAATCTTGCTCATGTCGTTTTTTTACATTCCTTAAATAACAAAATAATTCAAATAGATTAAATGTGACGCGCTGTGAGCTTGTAGATCTGCTATTTTCACTATTTAAATTCATGTATCGTAATTCGGGCAAACGCTTGGAGCTTGGTGAATGAGGCCCATTGCTATTTGCTTTCACTGAGGAGTAGTTTGGTTGGGCCAGGATTCTCACATTGAACGGGATTCATCTATTATTTTGACTGGTGTCACTGAGCAGAGAGAAGACTGGCAGGTCAGTGTGTGATGGTTGGTGGGGAGCAGAGATGAGGTGCAGAAACACTGCGGACATGATAAATGGATCTGCCAGAGAGGCTCAGCTCCCTTCACCTTGTTTAATGATAAGAAAAAGGTCCTACGGCAGGAACTGCGTATATTACCTGGGTATCCACTTCAGATTCCACCAATTCCTTGACTATAAGATATTACCTGTGTGGCCTCAGTTTGACAATATATTATCGTCACCGTTGGGTGAGAAACCTCGCAGGTCCAAAACCTTTACTTTAAAAGTAAAAAAGTATTGGCATCAACATAAACAACATAAAGTACCAAAAGTAAAAGTACTAAAATGTTTGAAATTAGTAGATCTACAAGCTCACAACGCGTTGCGATGCGACACGTTGTGAGCTTGTAGATCGGATATTTTCAAATAGCCTATGTATAAAATAGGGCTAAAGTGGTTAATGTATGTTTTATAATATAATCATTTATATCTGCAAAGTAAAGTAACTAAAGTTTTCATATAATTGTGGTGGAGTAAATGTACAATATTTGCATCTGAGATGTAGTAGAGTAGAAGTAAGTTTTGAAAATTGGAAATACTCCAGTAAAGTTCCTCAAAATTGTACTCAAGCACTGTACTTGAGTAAATGTGCTTGGATACTTTAAACCACTGGAAATGTCTGACCACTCTGTCCACCACTGGCTTCTGTCTTTGTCCCTGACTGAGTCATCTCTGCTAAATGGCAGCCGGTGGCACACCGTCCGTCAGGCCTTTAGCCTGGAGACACGACGTCTGTCCCCCGGGCCGTCCGCGTCTGTCTGATCTGACACTTTCAGCTCCTCAGCTGCAGTAATGGTCTCGCCATTATACACGTGTCCACCGCACCTGCCATTAGGTACACAGAGTTAAATAAATATCACACCACGTGGAATGAGAGAGTGAGTGAGTGAGTGACTGACTGACTGACAAGAGAGAGATGCGAGAATGTCATGTCTGAGTCATAGTGACGTGGTCGTGGTCCTCCCATTAGCCAATGTTAATATACATTTAGGATGAGACTTTAGAGCAGGGGTGTCAAATTCATGATTTGGAGGCCAAATGCAGCATCTAGCAGCTTGATGCTGCCTCGATTGATGCTGTTGTAGCAATTGACCCACTTAATGTATGTTTGTGTTCTTGACCAAAATGTTAAGAATGTAATTTAGATGGCATGTTATTTAAATAGATGCTAGGTTCGTTGTTTACCTGCTGGTATCCTGGTATGTAATATTGACCACTGACCTGGCTATACACGATTATGACGATTTTGCTAAATAGTTGCGATGATAATTGGCAAATAATTGTGATTATGTAATAATTGTGACAGGCCTAATTGGTGCTGTTTTTTCAAATCTCTGTGTGTGTGTGTGTGTGTGTGTGTGTGTGTGTGTGTGTGTGTGTGTGTGTGTGTGTGTGTGTGTGTGTGTGTGTGTGTGTGTGTGTGCGTGTGCGTGTGCGCCTGCGCGTTTCATTGTGCGTTAGTGTTTGCTTGTGTTCTGCAGTGTGTGTGATAATCACATTGGCTCGAAACTGAGAAAACTACCAGCACACAGTAAAAGTCCTTTTCACAGTTTTATTTACCTCTCCGGACAGAGCAACGGTTGCGTTTCAGCCTTACAGGTCTTCCTCAGTGTTGTGACAACGCTCAGGAAGACCTGTAAGGCTGAAACGCGTCCGTTGAGCAGTAAATAAAACCATCTGAAAAGGACATTTATTGTGTGCTGGCTGTTGTATGATATTGTTGAGCCGTGCACCTTGAGACTTTTGTTTAATCTGGAGTGTTGCTTTGCAGTGCTTTCTCTCAATCAGTGGCTGAAATGGATGTCTCTCTGGGTCAGATGTGCAGCTCTCTCCTGCATGTGTTTTTCTCCTGCTCTCTCCGCCGGTAGCTGAGTTCAGATTCATTGTGCTCCTCTATTACTTTTGGCCTCGCAATGAAATGACTGCGAGCGCCTGGGACTGTTTTGTCAGCCCGGAGTCCCTTCTGTCATCACACATTATACCACAATTAACCATGGTGTACACATGCAGTGTGTGTGTGTGTGTGTGTGTGTGTGTGTGTGTGTGTGTGTGTGTGTGTGTGTGTGTGTGTGTGTGTGTGTGTGTGTGTGTGTGTGTGTGTGTGTGTGTGTGTGTGTGTGTGTGTGTGTGTGTGTGTGTGTGTTGAAATAGGCTGCCCATTTGGATTTGATCTGCATATCACATGCTGTCGGGCAGAAACCTCTTATCTCCATATTTAAACTTTTTGTGTTTTTTTTAATTAACGCCCTACTTGATCATGCTACAACTACAGTGTTACACATAGGCATCAAGCGTAGCAGATCTGCAAGCTCGAGCTTATAGATCTATTCCACTGAGTTTATAATTCATTATGACCAGCACAGACACATTATATTATTACTTCATAAAACTCATTAATCGGTAAGTTGTTATGCACAAATAAAAACATTTATAACAAGTGTTATAATGCCTTATAAGTGCATTGTAATGCATTATACATGTGGTTATAACTCATTATAGACCCAACCTTAACACATTCCCTGCCAGAGGGTTTTTTTTATTTTACTTCCCCCAGTGCCAGTGTTTAAATTTTAAATTTTAAAAAGCCGAGATACAGGATTTTAAAGTAATAAGTTAACCAAGGAGTGAATGGAGCTAGAAATCTTTGGATCGTGATATCTCTGGTTCTGTGTGGATAAATTAAAAAAAAAAAGACAAAAAAAAAAAAAAACGGTTATACTCGTGGATGGATTTTTTTGGCAGTAAACGGGTGTATTTTTCATCAACGGTTATACTCGTGATTGGCAGGTAAAGTGTTAAAGGAGAATACCGGACAAATTAAGTGTTGTCTTTGATGTCTCGTTACTCACCTATTGACGTGAAAAGTGGCGTTCTTTTTTTCCATCGATTCCCCTGTCGTCATTTTTTAAACCCCCTCCGTTGTCATAATGGGAGCGCGTGGGTTAGGGAGATTCGTCTATTATAACCGATGCAAAGTTGTTTTTTTCTCTACTGCTAGTCATTGTGGAGTCTCATGATAGTCAAACATGAGAGTAGCTAGCCTGAGAGGCTAGCGCTACTGCCGAACGACTTAACACTGGTTGCTTGTTTCAAGAACCTGGCAACACGAGTTGCCAGGTTCTGGAAAGAAACAAGCATCCAGTGTTAAATCGTTAAAGAACGCCACTTTTCACGTCAATAGGTGAGTAACGAGACATCAAAGACAACACTTAATTTGTCCGGTATTCTCCTTTAATATCATATCTTACCGTTCAAGGTTCAAGTTTATAATAATAATACAAGCAATTATTTGCTTTTCTTTTTCTTGTCCTTTCAGAATGCTGATGCCAGCTATGATTTCAGCAGCAATGACCCCTACCCATTCCCACGCTACACAGATGACTGGTTTAACAGGTAAGACTAAGATTACCAGGCTAATTATAGTTAAAGGACCGACTTCATCCATTTTCAAACTATCTTCATATAATTGGTCCTCACTAATAAAATATGAGATAATTTTTGTCTACTTCACTCTGTGTCTCAGAGGTGGGCTGTGGACAGTTCAGAAACCCGGCTACCAGTGACATCATCGATGGGGAATCCAAGCTAAGAGAAACTGCTGGCTTTCTATTCGTGGAAAGCTAGCATGTTATGATGGAAGACATTTTTCTCGTGAAAAACAAACGAAACAATGATGTCACTGGTATGTGGGTTTCTGAACTGTCCACAGCCTTCATCTGAGACACAGAGTAGATTTTTTTTACCATAATTATTATCATGATCATTGTTGAGGACCAATTATATGAAGATATATGAAGAGGTTGAAAATGGGTGAAGTCGTTCTTTAACTAAAACTAACAAAATGCTGAAAACTATAACAAAAAAAGAAACATTTTAGTTAATGCCACACGATGTAACTTTACTGATCTCCCCCGGGATTTGAACCCGGGTCTCCTACCCGAGTGCTGACATTTTCACCACTGAGCTAATAGAGCCTGCCTGCTTGCTCAGGGGAGAAATTGAATTGTAACCTCAGGTCAAAGTTCAGGACTGTGTCAAAGGTCGTGTCTAACCTAAACACATGATCTAAATTAAAATGAACTATTAAACCATGGAGAAAATGTCCTTAATTAGTTTTTGTTTTTGTCAGTAGACTATCCAATAGAGCTGTTTAATCACGGCCCTGACTACCCGGCCCATATTACAATAAAATGCTAAAAACTACACCAAAGGCCCGGATCGCTGGCCTAGCGGTTCAGGCACTTCGAGTCCCGTTCCCGACGTCCTTTGCTGCGTGTCTCTCCCCGTCTCTCTCTCCCTCTTTCCTGTCCATCTTCACTGAAAACTATCAATAAAGGCAGAAATTATTATTATTTTTTTTAAAACACAAAAAACGAATGAAAGCTAAACCTTTTCAAAATAAATAAACGAAACCTGCACACCTGCTTTCAATCAAAACAAAACTGAAATTGAAAACAATTAAAAGATAAAAATGAAAGATTCGCAACTATAACAACCTTGAAGCTAACTGACGCCAGCCATTCTCGGCTGTCCTGTCTTTGATCTGCTGCACTGACAACAAAGGGGCACCTGTTGCTTTCTTTGTTACAGTATGTGTGTGTGTTGCGCGCAAACACACACACACACACACACACACACACACACACACACGCACACACACACACACACACAGTGTGTTATACCTGATTTATATGCGGTCGCTGTGTCACGCACCCCGAAAATAGCCGATCTACAAACTAACAACGTGTCACTTTGCGATGTGTCGTGAGCTTGTAGATCTGCTGTTTTTGGTTATGTGACATTGTTGTGTGTATAATCAGGCTTTCAAGGTCCGGTAGCTCGCCTTAATTTTCTCTCCACGTTGCTCCTTTTTAAGTTGTATCCATAAAATCAGATATTTCATATAAGGTAAAAGCAAAGGTTAAAGCCTCAGTCTGTGATTTATTCACCTGGTTGGCAGTATGTAGAACAGCAGGAACAATATTACTAAACCATCATCATTTTATATATTGTGTTGTTTAGGGATCAGCACTAGTGTTGGGGTGCTCCTTTTAGGATGTTTCACAAATGGCGCATAAGGACATTTTCAGTGGTGTGATTTCATTTAGCTTTAATCCATGCATATCTGTGGTATCTAAGCTATTGTCCAGCATGACACGACACAACTAGGCAGTGATGGAAGAAGTACTAACATTTTGTACTGAAGTAAAAGTACAAGACACATTTTGACACAAGGACTGACAGATACAGAAATCTCCATATATGGACACTCGGGTACAACGGGTAGCCTACTTTGACAAAGCCCACGACACTATGACTCAGACATATTGGTTGGATCGGCGGTGCGGCAACAGCTCTAGTAACTACACATTGACGTCATTCCGAGCTTCAGAAGGATTGTCCTAGAACCTTTTACCGGTGCACCTCCAGATGTCCAGACTCAACTAACTGTATTTCGGGGAAGCCCTTCCGAACCGATGTTCCGACGTCGGAAGAAGTATGTATTGGCCTGTACGTGATCTACTGTCACATGACATGATCTACTGTGTCACAGGGCATGATCCACTGTCACATGTATCCACTGTGTCACACGATGTGATCCACTGTGTCACACGATGTGATCCACTGTGTCACAGGGACATGATCCACAGCAGTGACAGTTTCTCTGCCAAGGACAGGCAAACTGTCCTCTCATCTCGCTCCTCCTCTCTCTAAGCGTGTGTGTGTGTGTGTGTGTGTGTGTGTGCGTGCGTGCGTGCGTGCGTGCGTGCGTGCGTGCGTGCGTGCGTGCGTGCGTGCGTGCGTGCGTGCGTGCGTGCGTGCGTGTGTGTGTGCGTGCGTGTGTGTGTGTGCCTGTGTGGGTACTGGGTGGTGTAGCTGTTGCCTGTGTGTGTGTGTGTGTGTGTGTGGAGGGGGGGGGCTGGGTAGTGTAGCTGTTGCCAGCTGCACGACTCCCTGGCTAATCAGCCAATTGTTTATAAATAGCTGCCTGCCTGTGGCAAAGCATGCTGGGAGAGAATGGTTGACTCTGCAGTGGCCCTAAGGAAAACCCACCCACACACACACACACACACACACGCGCGCGCACACACACACACACACACAGACACTCCTCACGTGCCGCACATAGAACACTGGCACTTGCAAATATTCAAACAAACCTGTAACCCTAACTAACCCGTTACAGAAAAAATAAATTAAGAATGATGGGGGGGGGGGGGGGGGGTTCCAGGGGGTCCCCTCAAAATGATGTAATGTAGCATCACAACGTGTCTGCTATTTTCAAAATAATGTTGACAAAATACAAAAAACTGATATTGTATGGGGGTCCCTCCTGGCACAAAATATTTTCAGATGGGGGTCTGCGGCCAAATACGTGTCGGGTCTCTGTCGGGTGGAAACCTCATTATGTCCAAAACAGTTAGGCCTACTTTTCAGGATTCAAATTCAAAAATAGCAAAAGTAGCAGATCTACAAGCTCGAAACCTGTCGCTTCACGTTGCGTTTTTTAGCATATAGATCTGCTACTTTTGATGCGTTTTGTGTGATCAAGTAGGGCGTTAATTTACGAAAAAACACAAAATGTTTGAATATGGAGATGAGAGGGCTCTGCCCGACAGCAACGATATCAATTTAGGCGTCCTCCTCGGCATGAGAAAAATTGAGAACCACTGCATTAAGCCATTGTTTTCTTTATCGCTATTTCAATTGCAAAATGTCACAGATGCATAATTCCTTTCCCTAAACAAATGCAGTGACCTTTAGCTCAGGTGCCACCGTGAATGCATGATTATTCATGCTAATGCTCACGGATTACCAGCTCTCCCCTGCTGCCACTTCCTCTGTTCCAGTGCTTCTCAAATGTTTTTGAGTCAAGGACCCCCAAATTGATATATATGGCTGCGGACCCCCATCTGAAAATGAGTTTGTGCTAGGGACCCCCAGAAGAGAAGATTTGTGTTAAAAAAATCTAAATTATTCAAAATTTCCCAAACATCAATATTTCCCCCCCCAAAAATAAAAAAATAGCAGATGTACATTCTCGCAGCGTGGCACGAAGTGACGAGCTGTGAGCTTGTAGATCTCTAGCATAACCTCCTGTCAACACCACCCCCTCTCTGAAGCATCCGCCACTCTTTTGCTCATGAAATGACACCTATGTTTCTTCCTGTCTCATCATCAGTCACGGCACACGGTGCGCTGGAGAAGTGTCTGCCGCAGCCAACAACAACATCTGTGGCGTGGGAGTGGCGTATCATTCCAAGGTGGCAGGTGTGTGTGTCATATTCCCACTGAAATGTTATTATTTAAAGGCATAATTTGTAACTTTGCTATGATTCTATTTTAATTTATTTTGTATCATCACCAGCTGTGTGATTACCTTACTTATTGTAAAGTCACTCTGGATAAGAGCTCCTAAATGCCAAAATTTGCATGAAAATAAATTCAATCTGCATGTGTACTCCCGTTTGCTAAATGTTTTTGGTGGTAACGTTTCGAGCCACCAGACTCTTTCTCAGACCTTAACCTTGAAGGACCACTTCAGCCATTTTCAACATTATCTTCCTATAATTGGTCCTCACTAATACTCATTATAAGATGGCACCATTTCTGTCTACTCACTTGGTCTGTGTCTCAGAGGAGGGCTGTGGACAGTTCAGACACCTGCCTGCCAATGAAATGGGGATTCCAAGTTTAATAGAAGCTTCAGCCCTTCTCTTCCTGGAAAGTTAGCATGCTGAAATAGAAGCCTTTGTTCTTGCATTAATACAAAAGTTTTTTTTATTTTTTTTTATGTCCACAGCCCACCTCTGAAAGGTCCTCACTAAACGCATTAGTGAGGACCAATTATACGAAGATAGGTAGAAAATGGGTTGTTGACCTTTATTTATTCAGGGAAGACCATTGAGAGTAAACTCTCTTTTTCAAGGACGCCCTGAGTAGCCTACAACATGATCGCAAGTCACAACATATACAAAAAACTATGCAATTTTGAATAAAGTGCAATATAATGAACAACATAAAAAAAAACATCATAATGCAGATACATAATGGCTACACAAAGCAGGTGCAGTCCTTGTGTAATGCATCCTCGAGTAGTGCCCTAAATGTCTCTATAGAGACCAATTGACCCAGTTTCAGAGAGTCCTGGAGTTTGTTCCATTTGTCTGGGGCATAAAAGATGAAAGCAGTCTTTCCTTGTTCACTGTTCATTCGTGGAGGGATAAGTCTAATGTGTGTCTATGAGCGTGTTTGATATCCTGTAGTTATTGGTTTCTAAAAATGAAGATAAACACAATGGGAGCTTGCCACACACAGGGCCTTACAGTAAATAAATAAAACACAATGTTGCTCTCTACGAATGGCGAGAGAAGGCCAGTCCAGTTTTTCATATAAAATACAGTGATGAGTGTGAAAGCCAGTGGCGGAACAACTCAAAGCCGGGCCGGGAGGCACAGCACAGTGATCAGGCCCCCCCTGCGCTGCGCGCGCAAAAAAAATTGGGGGGCTTTTTGTCACTTTATTTCGGTTTTAGGGTTAGGGTAGGGTTAGGTTAGGGTTATGTTGTTTAATTCTTATTTTAGGTTAGGGTCGCGGGCCCGGAGGCGAACGCCTCCCTGGCCTCCCCGGACGCTCCGCCACTGGTGAAAGCCATCGGCGGTAATGAAACGTAAAGCACTGTGGTAGACTGCTTCGGGTGAAAAGGTCCTTTAAGGTTAAGGTCTGAGGAAGGAGTCTGGTGGCTCGAAACGTTACCACCAAATATACTTCGCAAACGGGAGCACGCTGGTGTGCGAATTCCATTTCTTTTCATTACATGTTGACATGGTTTTTTGTATTATTGTACCTTGAACAGGAAGTGAATATCCATTTCTGAGCCACCCTCCCAAAACACTTCAGGAGTAGTCTCACAGTAGCTAGAGTCGATTAGATTGATACCTAAAGCCTAGTTCAGGCCAAAGATTCGCAACGTAAGCCCGATTTATACTTCATTGTACGATGGTGTCGTGCGTCGGAAATAGTGGTGTACTGTGGATTTTTTAACAAGTGTAGCGCTGTGTCACGCAGTGATCGCCGATTTTAGTATGTAGTAGGCCTATTTATGAACCCACAATATAAATTATATCGAATTTTATGCTATTTACTTCCATAATGGGGATACTTTAGTGTTGTCATATGCATTTACCTTGCAGACATCACCTCTGTAATTTAGTTCATGAATCCAGCCACTGTTATCTCTTTGGACTGCTTCAGAACATCTGACGGTATGGTTACACCTAGTACAGGTCACACAATGGACCATTGATATATGCATCCAGCCAGGTTCATTCCTAATATATCAATTCATATGTGTCACGCTGTTGACACTCAACAGCGTTTGTAAGCTTTGGGAAGAGGTGTGAAAGGTTGTTTTTGACCGACACGTGAGGTAGAAGCACTCTCACAGGTATGCACGTGCATGTCCATCTCCACAACTAGTGGCCCACCGCCAGTACACCCCTGCCCTGGCGACACATTGTGAGCTTGTAGTTGTAACACAGAGCATAATGCTGCTGTAGGTGAGTTTTTTTTGTGTTAAATATATCTATATTGCCATAGTAATCATTGTTTGTTCAGTAACGGAGGTATTTGATAGTTCAGCGCTTAGTCGCAGCTAAGCGTCTCCCTGTCTCTCCAATTCTTGAGTAAACAGAGAATACAGAATGCAGGATAAACAAGGGAAATTGGAAGTGAAACAAAGAAATTAGCTGACAATATTGGAACTGGAACGCTATAAAATTGAAGCTGATAAATGTGTTTTCACTCCTGACTGGTTTAAATTGGTTTCCCCACCTGAATTTTGTTTTACTAAAGAGTTGGAGAGATGGGAAGAGCCCTGTTACTGTTGCTATATTCTGATGATAAACCTTTACTGTAGCAAAATAGCAAATATCAGAGGTGATTTGGAGTTCACATAGTAGCATGACAACACCATCAATCCAGACAGCTCCAGCTGTCTGCGTCTTATTGATTTTTCCCCCCCGGTAGTAATAGGGAAGTGGCTATTGACTGCTTGATTTTTATTTCCTGCCCCTAAGAAGCTGACATTACCCTCTGTGCTATTGTCAGGAATTGGAAATAGTGTGCTATTGTGTTGTGTTTAGGCCTGTCCCCGACTAAGGATTTATTATATTATATTATATATTATATATATATATATATATTATAGTCGAATCTGATTGGCCAAATGTTGCCTACAGTATATAGTCGACTGGTAGTCGAATCATGCAACAACAACCAAAAATCAGATTTTGCATGATTCGGCTGAGAGATTGGCAGTCGATTCCGTCTGATTTGACAGCCAATCTCTCAGTCGAATCATGCAAAAAAACTAAACAAAGTGAGGATAATTCCTTTTGGGCTGTGGGGGGTGCTTGTGTCTGATTTAACATACTTGCTTGGTTCCTAACAATAAATCATGATATATATCCTATTTTCGGCAAACTATTAGTTAATTAATATACTGTAGCAAATTAGATCAATATCTAAGTCGAATCATGCAAAAAATCTATTAAAAAAATACTAATCGAGGTGTTGTGTTGTGTATTGTGTTCCCTCCACTATACTGTAGATGTATAGAACACAACTACCTGAGTGGTTTGCAAAAACATTTTTTTTATTAGAGCTGCAACTATTTTCTTTTCTATAATTTTCGGTTATTCTATGGAATACTTTTTTAGGTTAATCGAACATATTTCAATTATATATCAATGTATCGACAAAAAACTATTTTAATAGATTTCTCATAGTCTTATCAACCACTAAAAGGAGTAGTTCATCCAAAAAAAAACATATTTTCTATCAATTACACACTGCATGAAGCCTTGAATTCATGGAGATTCTTTAGTTTTGGTCGAATTCCTGAGGCAATAATTTGATGACTGGGTCATCGGTCAATAGGAGACTCAGTAGGAGACTCGACTTTGCGGTTCATCAAATTATTGGCTTAGGAATGAGACAAAAACATTCAAGGCTTCATGGGGTGTGTAATTGTTGGAAAATAAGTCTTTTTTTCTTAAAGCCCTACTTTATAACTTCTTGTACATCGGTGAAATAGAAAATAAATCCTGCGACACGCAAAATAGCCCATCTACAAGCTCACAAGCAACGTTTGACCACAATGCGCTGAACTCTGATCCATTCGTGGCACCCGCCCTGCAGGTATCAGGATGTTGGACCAGCCGTTTATGACTGACATCATCGAGGCGTCCTCCATCAGCCACATGCCCCAGGTCATTGACATCTACAGCGCCAGCTGGGGACCCACCGACGATGGCAAGACCGTGGACGGACCCCGGGAGCTCACCCTGCAGGCCATGGCCGACGGCGTCAACAAGGTAAGGGCCAGGGGTCTTCAACAGGGGTTCCGCCGCCACCCGTTAGTTAGGCCAAGGGTCCCCAAACTTTTCAGGCCGCGACCCCCCAAATAATCAGAACTGGGGACCCCCACCCTGACAAGCACTTGGAATTGTGGGCATTACATTTAGTTTGACTCGGTTCCACAGATAAATATTGTGACATATTGTGGCCGATCTACAAGCTCACAACGCCTCGCACTGAAGAGAACCTGGAGACTGGCAAAGTCATAATACAGGAATCAATTGAGCACGACTCCAATGGGCTTCTCAATTAATAACATTTTAATGAACACGATCATCCGATATTTATTGCCGTGTTAGTTATGCGGATTGTAGGAAAAATGTAAACGTTACAAGGGTGCTCTGTTGATTTAACTTAATGCACACACACACACACACACACACACACACATACACACACACACACACACACACACACACACACACACACACACACACACACACACACACACACACACACACACACACACACACACACACACGCGCTCGCACACACGCTCGCACGCGTGCACACGCACACACATGCTGGTGGTGCTACTGCTAATTACCTGCTTGACTAATCGTACTGCAGCTTGCCTTGCAGGCAGGTGGTCACATTGCTTGTGCTCTGAGAAAGGTTACTATAGTTTTATGAATGTTTCATGAGTTTTTATTCTCTATTTAATTTGACGCGTGCGTGCGTGCGTGCGTGCGTGCGTGCGTGCGTGCGTGCGTGCGTGCGTGCGTGCGTGCGTGCGTGCGTGCGTGCGTGCGTGCGTGCGTGCGTGCGTGCGTGTGTGTGTGTGTGTGAGAGAGTCAAAGTATAGATACTCCTGGTCAAATATTACTCAACTACTGCACAACTGATGCTAGATGCAAGGTGCTAAGTCAAATTTGTTAAAGGTGTGGTTAATTCATAATGTACTTTTCTCATAATGTGCTTTTCTTCCTAGAAATGTAGTGGAGTCAAAAGTATAATATTTGTCTGCAGCCAGTGGAGTGAAAGTCTCCAAAAAATACAAATACTCAAGTACAGATACAAAAGAAAAGGGGGAAAAAGGTACTTAAGTACAGTACTCAAGTAAAGGTACTTTGTTACTATCCACCACTGCAACTAATCAAGCAGGCCGCGCGGCCGGCCGCTTGGATTCTAATCATCACTTACATAAGCCCAGTGCGTAGGCTGTGTGCACGATGTGGAGCACGGGAAGAACGCATGGAGTGCCTTCTTTTCTAGCACCCGAGAGATGAATTAGGCAATTTTCCATTAACCCATTCAATCCGTGAACACGTCTCTGTCATTTTAGATTTCTTTGGCTGTTCAAAAATAGCAGATATACAAGAACATTACACATAGCGAACATTTTAACTAAAATCTTTGCTTCTGGGGATTCTACAAAATTTGTAGAATCCTCAGAAGCAAAGATTTGAGTTAAAATGTTAAAATGTTAAAATGTTTAGAAGACATTTAATGTCTTCTAAATCCTAACAGTTTTTTGAAAAAAACTGTTGCTATAATATCAGTGGTTCTCAAACTGGTCAAGGACCCCCCAAATGATGTGTTTGACCACGGACAGCCAGTGGAGTGAATGACCACGGACAATTTAAAAAAAATAGCAGATCTACAAGCTCATAGTGCGGCACTCGGTGCCGTGCTATGAGCTTGTATATCTGCTATTTTTGAATAGCCAAAGAAATCTAAAATGACTAGAGACGTGTTCCCGGATTGAATGGGTTAAGGATGCGATGTATGTTTTGTATGTGTTTTATTTCTCCACGGATGCTTGCCCTCCCACTCCCGGTCTCAATCACTTCCCTCTAAACGACTCACTTACAGCCGATCGCATCTTGAAGTGCGAGTGCTCCATTCTGCACAAACTGCTGCTGGAGAAATGGAAATGAATCACGCACTGCAGTGTGTGCTCTGGGCAGAGTGCTCAGATTTTATTACTTTTTTTTTTTACTTACTGTATGTAAAAATAGCAATAGCAACAATGTAGAAATACTCTGTTACACGTAAAAAGTCCTGTATTTAAATTAAAAAAAACGCGTAAAGTACCAAAATACAGTATAAGTGCTCATTAATGTCCCACTTCACAAATGTTAAAAATTGTATTATCCCTGCCAAGCCGGATTAGGTTTTTATCCGTCCGTCCGTCCGTCCGTCCGTCCGTCCGTCCGTCCGTCCGTCCGTCCGTCCGTCCGTCCGTCCGTCCGTAAACAGCTAATCTAGTTTTTTATACATTTTAGTTATAGAGGGCAATTATATTGTATCAGGCATATACTGTAATGCTTATTACTCAGGGATCCTTTTAAATCAGCCTGTTATAGCCCCACTATGAGGCCGAACACACTTTTTGCTGCTACTCCTAGAGATTTTGTCCAAACCTCACGCAAATCGATACACATTATCTCTGTTGTCATGTGATCAAGGCATATCTGTCCGATTTTACGATTGTTTTCCAAAGTTTTGCGGGAGTGACATGTTTTGCACAAAATGCCATAAATCGTGAACGCAGCGTTCAATTGCCATCAAACTTTACACACACACACTCCCAGTAGGCCAAGGAAGATCTGCCACCCCAATTGTTTCAAATCGGCCTCATTGTGGCGCTATAACAGGTCGCTATAACAGGTCGCAACACAGCCCTGGGTAGGCAACTCAACCTGGCGGGGATTTACTCAAGTATATGTAATCATTATCACAAAATATACATCATCAAGCCCTATTTTATAGTAGGGCCTACGCCTGTTCGAAAAATAGCCCATCTACAATCTCACGACGCGTGAAAAAGACCTGTATTTTCATATTGTAGTATATCACTACTTTTACACAAGTAAAACAAATTGAGTACTTATTCCACCACTGTCTGCACGTGGCTCTTTGTTCCGTTGAGACACACTCACACACACACACACACACACACACACACACACACACACACACACACACACACACACACACACACACACACACACACACACACACACACACACACACACACACACACACACACAGGCTTTCTGGAGCAGCAGGTGCAGACACAGAATGGGTGCTTAATGTTTTTTTCACGGCTTCCCTAATAGTCCACCTCAAGACAGCTCTGAGCACATGCACATGCACATGCGCGTGCACACACACACACACACACGCACGCACGCACGCACACACACACACACACACACACACACACACACACACACACACACACTGTATTGCAGGGTTCAAATCATAGATATAAAATAAATATGGACTAAGGGACCGTGACTACAGACTACTGACTCTACAGATCTGTTCTGAAGCCTCTACTTCAGCGAAAAATGGCTGTGAGTGCAACCGCAACCAGTGTGCTATTGGTGGATAGGGGAGCGAGGGGTGGGTCTTCCCTCAGTACAACCCAATCACAAGCGCTGATTTATCGTCAAGTAAAATGTCCTGATCGTGGTGACCCTACCGTCGGTGTGTGAATGGGCGAATGTACAGTAATGCACAACAAGAATAAAGACGCTATATAAATGCACCATTTACCATTTGCAGTGTCATGCATTCACCACAATGGAAATTAATTCGTACATACAACAGCGTTGCACAAAAGTAGTGAAATGCAACGTGCTGCTGTGAGCTTGTAGATCAGCTATTTTCGCTATTTTACACAAAAAAACATAATTTTAAAAAAGGAACAGTTTTGGACCATGACAGCGACGAAATGTAAGTTGGTACTGCAGTAAAAAACACCTATTTTCAGCTGTTATCAAACAGGAACCTAAACTATACTATTTGGCCTTAACCGTATATTTTCATCAAGCAGCATTATACATTTGTGCACTATATTGGTGTTGCTGTGAAATTAAATTCACTAGCCCTGTTTTCCTCTGCAGAAAATAACCACACCATTGTACACTGCAGTAATATACCCTGCAGGCCATGGACCAATTTCAGACTGATGTGTATCTCGCTCTGTGTTGAGTGCTAAACAGATCTGCATCGTGTCGATAGTTTAGAACTGTGTTATAGAGGAGATGATTTCTCCTCACTAACGGTGTTCCCTGTTGTTGCCGAACAAAACATGACATGTTTCATCTCTCATCTCCTCAGCAGCAGATAAATGTTTCCCTCTCTCTGTTTCTCAGTGCTTCTCAAACTATTGCGTGTCAAGGACCCACAAATTGATATGTACATCTGGCCGCGGATCCCCATATGAAAATGTTTTGTGCCAGCAGGGACCCCCAGAAAATAAGATTTGTGTTCCTTTTAAAAGGAACAACTATATTCAAATCTTCCAAACATTTTCAATATTAAAAAAAAATAGATACAAAATTGTACATTTGCTATGTTTGAATAGCCAAAGTATCAATGGACAAAGTGGTTAAAGCAAAACATGACAGGTTTCATCTCTCATCTCCTCAGCAAGGGTGAATCGAATAATCAAATGATTGATTCATCGATAGATGGATAATTTATCTAAATTACATTTTCGTAATCGGGGTGATTGTATAAAAAATTCCTTGTTTGATTTTTGTTGTTCCATATTTTAAACTTGAAAAGTGTTCTTTCTTTCTTAGCGATTGATCGATCGATCAAACACTTTATTGAAAATGTATTCAAAAGTATGAAGGACAAAAAAAAGGCCTGAAGGCTTGTTTCCATTGTGTTCCTTTAATCCCGGTCATGGTGTTTATATACTTCATACTTCCTGTTTTTTCTTTTATCCTGGTTAATCCTCCCGGTCCTCATCCTTGTGTTCTCAGGGCAGAGGAGGGAAAGGCAGCATCTACGTGTGGGCATCGGGAGACGGTGGTAGCTATGACGACTGTAACTGTGACGGATACGCCTCCAGCATGTGGACCATCTCCATCAACTCGGCCATCAACGACGGACGCACCGCCCTGTACGACGAGAGCTGCTCCTCCACGCTGGCGTCCACCTTCAGCAACGGACGCAAGAGGAACCCGGAGGCTGGCGTGGTGAGTTATTTATTGGTGGTGGAAAGTTAGGGTCGTCCCGATTATGGCATTTTACTTGAGGATTAATTGTCGCTCAAATGATTGCGCTTAACGCGTTAAACATTGGAACATTAAGAATACATTTTTCATTTTTGTTTGGCTTTGAATTCAATTCAAAGGAGCTTTATTGGCATGAGAAAACATACGTTTACATTGCCAAAGCAAATGTCAAAATATAATAAAAACAGTTTAAGAAAATTGTGAAAGTATATACAGTTGGAGGGGGTACAGCATTGAGCTATGTCACATTGCGTCGTTATATACATGTTTACAGGGTATAAAGCTTTTTGAAACAAATAGAAGCAATCTTTTGCAGTCACTTTGGGACAATTACTGTTGCAGCATTTTTTTTCAATACTGTTTAAAAATAGTACAAAAAAAGCCTCAGATTTGAAATGTGTTTAAAGGTAGCAGCTCTGTTTATACAGTAGCCTATGTGCAGTAGGTCTAGAGGTCTACTCGGGACACTCAATGGTTAGTAGTCCTTAGGGTGGTAGGGTGCTTGTAGATCTGCTATTGTTGGCAAAGAGTTTTGGTGTAGAGGGAAAAAAAGAGAAGACCAAGTACAGAGCCAATGGTAAAATGTACTAAGTATTGAGGGTTTAAGATCTCATTAAGTGGGTAAGGTCAGAAAATACACATCAATATGAATCCAACATATTAATAGAAAAGAAAAGATAAGTCAAGCTAAGCTATCAATGGAGAGGTTTGATCTGCAGCATCATTTTATCCAGTATGTAGTGGGGGTCCCTGCTTCATTTCTCTCTCTCTCTGCTAAAGGGTCCTTGGGCTGAAAAACCCTTAAGACCCCTGGTCCAATAGACAATAGTAGTTACTCACGACTCCATGAAAATAAACAACCCCGGAGGATGGTCAAAGTGATTGTAAAGCATAGTGGCAGCCAGGGGAGAGAGGCCAGGATTAGGGGGTAATATCATCAAGGAGCTCTGGCTGTCATCCTGACATAGATAAAGTGGGACAGTGCTGTTTTCCATTAACCAAATCCCATTGAGGTGCGTGACAGTGCCTGTCACATACATCTAAACACACACAGGCAGGTACCGTGGCTCTGCCCCATGCAGGGCTCTCTGGACTATCACACATTACACCTTAGCATAGACAAGAGGGCTACAGCGATACAACTATAACTCTGTGTTGTCGATGGTTATTCCAGCGTTTACCTGGAGAATGGTGTCATCGGGGGGGCAGTGATCTCTGGGAAAAATGAGCGAGTGAGTCAGTGGTGCTGACAAAGATGTGGTTTGAAAGGGGATGAGAGATGAGACTTTTTCCTTTTCCGGCAGTGGCAATTATGCTTAATTGAAAAAGTGTTGTGTGGCACACAGACACACGTCACTGAACAGAGTGAAATGCAAAGCATTAGCTTATTAGCTGACCATGCACCGATGACGTCAAGAGAGTCTATGGGTACACTCCTTGTATTCGAGAGTTGCGTCACCTCGGGGGGCAGAAAACTGCGCCAGTCACGTGGTTCATGTAAACTTGAAATAGTGACAAACGCTCATAGGTTCCAGTGCATTCCGTAAACTTTGGGCTTTGTCACTATTCGCCAATAGAAGGCTCTGTGGAACACTGATGAAGTGAATGGCGGTGACGCAACTCTCCTGGGTACACTGGGTACACTAGACGAGTGGTCCGGGGACCCCCAGGGCTTCTTATCTCCATAATGTTAAACGTTTTGTCATAGAAAAGTAGCAAACATAGCAGATCTACAAGCTCAAAACGCATGCGCTATACGCATTTTGAGTGTTTTGTGTGTGTGTGTGTGTGTGTGTGTGTGTGTGTGTGTGTGTGTGTGTGTGTGTGTGTGTGTGTGTGTGTGTGTGTGTGTGTGTGTGTGTGTGTGTGTTCGTTCATTTAAAAGGCCACCACTGACCTGTATGGGAACTGCACCCTGCGGCATTCTGGGACATCGGCTGCTGCTCCCGAGGCTGCTGGGGTCTTTGCTCTGGCTCTGGAAGCTAAGTATGTGCATGCACACACACACACAGTTTTTTTTTTTGTTAGTTTTTTTTTTACCATAACTGGTAACTGCCATTAACCCATTAAGACATCTGCCATTTTAGATTTTAACCACTTTAAGCATTATTTTCTACTTTGGCTATTTTTGAAAAATCATTATATATTTTTATATATTTTTGTTCCCTGGAATAAGATATTTTGAGAAGAGGTCCGCGGCCAAATACATAATATACATAAGTGGTGCTCCAAATTTTTTCATGTCAAGGACCCCCAAGATTATATGTATTTGGCCGCGGACCCCCATTTCAAAATATTGTGTTCCAGGGACCCCCAGAAGCTAATATTGGAATATTGTAGAGCGTGCACACATGCACGCACGCACACAGAGCACTTAAGCCCATTCAGTGTCCCTTGTTCTCCTCACATGGTGTGTTTGTTTCACACACACTAAAAGGCTGACAACGTTGTTCTAGCTGCCATTAACCTGCAGTGTGGCTGGCTGGTGGGGGCTGAGCAAAGTGAGCGCTGTTTGCTTTGCACACACCATAATGATGTGCCTGTCGCTTTCCTCTGTCCCACGGTAAACACACCCACCC
This sequence comes from Gymnoscopelus braueri, assembly GCF_963280865.1. Lineage (NCBI taxonomy): Eukaryota > Metazoa > Chordata > Actinopteri > Myctophiformes > Myctophidae > Gymnoscopelus > Gymnoscopelus braueri. The sequence continues at coordinate 13,492,476 of NC_137619.1, read as the reverse complement.
TGACCCCCCCCACCCCGCTTACTGTCCCCATGGCCAAACACACTTGAACCATGCGGGTGGCAGGACACCCGACGGTGTCACTCCTGAACAAAGCTGTCGCCACGCACAGCCCACGATAAGAGTAGTGGGACGCAGACACACAACAGCCAGCACCACCTGCCTCGCTGTGGTGGAAAAAGTACTTAATTTTTGTTGTTTTGCTGCACTACGTAATTTTTCTCTTCTACCGTGTTTCCTGCACAAGCGCAGATTTTTTTTTACCATTGAGCTAATAGAGCCTGCCTGCTTGCTCAGCGGATAAATTAAATCTTGACCTTAACTCATTCAGTGTGAGACTTATTTCTGGCTGTGTTGTCCCAGTGCCAGAGATTTTTCAATTTAACTTAGATTTTCAAGTAGTCTGTATGATCTGTATGATCGATCCCCTCATGGTTGCTAATCACTGAGGGTTGCACTCTGTGGTTTCACAAATGTCAACGAGGTCATCGCGACCTCGTTGATATTAATTGTCTGCCTTTGAAAATAACATGGCTGGGCCAAAAATACACAGGAGCCGAGATACAGCCTTTTTAAGTAATACGTTAAACAAGAAGTGAATGGAGCAGCAAATCTTCGGATCATGATATCTTGGGTTCTGAACGTAAAACACGTCAATGGCACTCAATGAGTTAAGGTCAAAATTCGTGTCAGATCCTGTGTCTAGGTAAGGTGACCTTTGACACAATCTAAATGTCTCAATAAGAGCAGGGAGAAAAAATACAACCACCCCAATTGCATTAGTGTATATTATATTAACATACTCTAAACTAGCAAACTTGTTTTAAAATCCGAATCAACACTAAACTGAAATTGAAAACAAACAAAAAAATGTAAATATATATAAACAAAAACTAAACTAATGAAAAAACAGCAACCTTTCTTTACACCTGTAATGTGACATATACAAATTGATTGTGATTCTTGTGTCTTCACCTGCAGCCGTAACCTGTCATGGAGAGACATGCAGCATCTGTCTGTGCTCACGTCTAAGAGGAACCAGCTCCACGATGAGGTCCACCAGTGGCGGAGGTAAGAATGACCTTGTCCCCCCCCAAGTTCATGTCTCTTAAGGGTAAGAGAATGCATTCTGCTACGCAGCCACTAAGAATGACCTTGCCCCCCCCCCCCCCAAGTTCAACTCTCTCAAGGTCAAGAATGCATTCTGTTATGTAGCCACTACACTCTACCATGCTCTACCAGCAGCCCTGACATTTCTTTAACCCATTTAGAGGGAAAGTATCTGTGTCATTTTAGATTTCTTTGGCTATTCAAAAATAGCAGATATACAAGCTCGTAGCGTGGCACCGAGTGCCGCGGAACGAGCTTGTAGATCTGCTATTTTTTGAATAATCGTGAACATTTTGTGCAAATCTTTGAATATATGTTTTTAAAGCAAACATTTGTAATTATATATTTTTTATATTGAAGATTTGCACAAATTGTCACGATTTTTCAAAAATAGCAGATCTACAAGCTCGTAGTGCAGCTATGAGCTTGTAGATGTGCTATTTTTGAATAGCCAAAGAAATCAAAAAATGGCACAGATTCTTTCCCGGTCTAAATGGGTTAAACTCCCTATTAAAGTTTAAAGCTGACCTAAAATCACCTCAGATTAATCTGCAGTAAACATTCAGAGGTGGGGTGAATACGAAAAAAATTTACATAAAAATTAATTGTTTGAATTGTTTGGGTTAGCGAAAGCTAGGCGTTGACAATTGCCATCCCCTGCAACCCTAAATGACGGCCCTGATTCGATCCACATTGATGTTTTTTTTTAATGTACTGTGATACTAAAAAAATACTCGATTTGAATTGAAGGAACGGCGTGGGCCTGGAGTTCAACCACCTGTTTGGCTATGGCGTGCTGGATGCCGGTGGCATGGTAAAGATGGCCCGGGAGTGGAAGACCGTCCCAGAGCGCTTCCACTGTGTGGCCGGATCTGTCCAGGAGATCCGGTACGTGGCAGTACTTTACTTTATTTATTTGGTCGGGACAGTGCATTGATGAACACAATTACATTGTGTAATACATACACATGAGCAAGTGTAAATATGCCGGATTTAGCGAAAGCTACTTTACCTCTCAGGGCCTCCTCTATTAACGTACTTTGTCGCGGAACTTGTAGTCCATAGACTTGGACCTCCTCTCTATTCCCCAAACAAGCAAGCAAACCTTGGGGGACAGAGCCTTCAGTGTGGCAGCCCCCCACCCTGTGGAACTCTCTCCAAATGGAGATTCACCATGCTCCAACACTGGACCTTTTGGAAAAGACACCTATTCCCTCAGGCTTATGGCAAATAGTTGTTTGTTGTTGTTGTTTGTTTGATGGTTGTTCATTGTGTAGATGTAAAAGCATCCTTGGGTTCATGAATGGCACTATATCAATTCAAGCTATTATTATTCATCATCCGTTTTTACGTCTGGAGATTCCTGTCCAGGACAGGCTTCGGACGTGTCTCCTCGGGAGATCTGAACCTATTTCTTTTGGCGTTAGGTACCTGTTGCGACCGCATGCCCTTGCTGACGTCGACCCCAGGCAGGGTTTCGAACCCACAACCTTTCGCATGAAAGGCGTATGCTCTAACCGCTACACCAGGGCGGCCCTTAATTATTATTATCATCAGTCCCCCCCCCCCCCAAAAAAAACAAGAAACAATACAGACATACAACATAACAACAATACAACATAAGTTAACAACAACACTCAAGCTCTCCAGGCCTCCATAGCTGCAGCTGTTGGTCGGTAGGCTGCTCATTCTCCTCCTCCTCCCTGTCCACTCCTTCTCCTGGTTCACTCCTCCTCCCTGTCTACTCCTCCTCCCTGTCCACTCCTCCTCCCGGTCCACTCCTCATCCTGGTCCACTCCTCCTCCCTGTCCACTCCTCCTCCCGGTCCACTCCTCATCCTGGTCCACTTCTCCTCCTGGTCCACTCCTCCTCCCTGTCCACTCCTCCTCCTGGTCCACTCCTCCTCCTTGTCCACTCCTCCTCCCTGTCCACTCCTCCTCCTGGTCCACTCCTCCTCCTGGTCCACTCCTCCTCCTGGTCCACTCCTCCTCCCTGTCCACTCCTTCTCCTGGTCCACTCCTCCTCCTGATCCACTCCTCCTCCCTGTCCACTCCTTCTCCTGGTTCACTCCTCCTCCCTGTCTACTCCTCCTCCCTGTCCACTCCTCCTCCCGGTCCACTCCTCCTCCCGGTCCACTCCTCATCCTGGTCCACTCCTCCTCCTGGTCCACTCCTCCTCCCTGTCCACTCCTTCTCCTGGTCCACTCCTCCTCCTGATCCACTCCTCCTCCCTGTCCACTCCTTCTCCTGGTCCACTCCTCCTCCCTGTCTACTCCTTCTCCTGGTCCACTCCTCCTCCCTGTCCACTCCTTCTCCTAGTCCACTCCTCCTCCTGATCCACTCCTCCTCCCTGTCCACTCCTCATCCTGGTCCACTCCTCCTCCCTGTCTACTCCTCCTCCCTGTCCACTCCTCCTCCCGGTCTACTCCTCCTCCCTGTCCACTCCTTCTCCTGGTCCACTCCTCCTCCTGGTCCACTCCTCCTCCCTGTCCACTCCTTCTCCTGGTCCACTCCTCCTCCTGGTCCACTCCTCCTCCTGGTCCACTCCTCCTCCCTGTCCACTCCTTCTCCTGGTTCACTCCTCCTCCCTGTCTACTCCTCCTCCCTGTCCACTCCTCCTCCCGGTCCACTCCTCATCCTGGTCCACTCCTCCTCCCTGTCCACTCCTCCTCCCGGTCCACTCCTCATCCTGGTCCACTTCTCCTCCTGGTCCACTCCTCCTCCCTGTCCACTCCTCCTCCTGGTCCACTCCTCCTCCTTGTCCACTCCTCCTCCCTGTCCACTCCTCCTCCTGGTCCACTCCTCATCCTGGTCCACTCCTCCTCCTGGTCCACTCCTCCTCCCTGTCCACTCCTTCTCCTGGTCCACTCCTCCTCCTGATCCACTCCTCCTCCCTGTCCACTCCTTCTCCTGGTTCACTCCTCCTCCCTGTCTACTCCTCCTCCCTGTCCACTCCTCCTCCTGGTCCACTCCTCCTCCCGGTCCACTCCTCATCCTGGTCCACTCCTCCTCCTGGTCCACTCCTCCTCCCTGTCCACTCCTTCTCCTGGTCCACTCCTCCTCCTGATCCACTCCTCCTCCCTGTCCACTCCTTCTCCTGGTCCACTCCTCCTCCCTGTCTACTCCTTCTCCTGGTCCACTCCTCCTCCCTGTCCACTCCTTCTCCTGGTCCACTCCTCCTCCTGATCCACTCCTCCTCCCTGTCCACTCCTCATCCTGGTCCACTCCTCCTCCCTGTCTACTCCTCCTCCCTGTCCACTCCTCCTCCCGGTCCACTCCTCCTCCTGGTCCACTCCTCCTCCCTGTCCACTCCTTCTCCTGGTCCACTCCTCCTCCTGGTCCACTCCTCCTCCCTGTCCACTCCTTCTCCTGGTCCACTCCTCCTCCTGGTCCACTCCTCCTCCTGGTCCACTCCTCCTCCCTGTCCACTCCTTCTCCTGGTCCACTCCTCCTCCTGGTCCACTCCTTCTCCTGGTCCACTCCTCCTCCCTGTCCACTCCTTCTCCTGGTCCACTCCTCCTCCTGGTCCACTCCTCCTCCTGGTCCACTCCTCCTCCCTGTCCACTCCTTCTCCTGGTCCACTCCTCCTCCTGGTCCACTCCTCCTCCTGGTCCACTCCTCCTCCCTGTCCACTCCTTCTCCTGGTCCACTCCTCCTCCTGGTCCACTCCTCCTCCCTGTCCACTCCTTCTTCTGGTTCACTCCTCCTCCCTGTCTACTCCTCCTCCCTGTCTACTCCTCCTCCCTGTCTACTCCTCCTCCCGGTCCACTCCTTCTCCTGGTCCACTCCTCCTCCCTGTCTACTCCTCCTCCCTGTCTACTCCTCCTCCCTGTCTACTCCTCCTCCCTGTCCACTCCTCCTCCCGGTCCACTCCTTCTCCTGGTCCACTCCTCCTCCCTGTCTACTCCTCCTCCCTGTCTACTCCTCCTCCCTGTCTACTCCTCCTCCCTGTCCACTCCTTCTCCTGGTCCACTCCTCCTCCCTGTCTACTCCTTCTCCTGGTCCACTCCTCCTCCCTGTCCACTCCTCCTCCTGATCCACTCCTCCTCCCTGTCCACTCCTCATCCTGGTCCACTCCTCCTCCCTGTCTACTCCTCCTCCCTGTCCACTCCTCCTCCCGGTCCACTCCTCATCCTGGTCCACTCCTCCTCCCTGTCTACTCCTCCTCCCTGTCCACTCCTCCTCCCGGTCTACTCCTCATCCTGGTCCACTCCTCCTCCTGGTCCACTCCTCCTCCCTGTCCACTCCTTCTCCTGGTCCACTCCTCCTCCTGGTCCACTCCTCCTCCCTGTCCACTCCTTCTCCTGGTCCACTCCTCCTCCCTGTCCACTCCTTCTCCTGGTCCACTTCTCCTCCTGGGAGGGACAGCGAGTGCATTTTCCGGCAGCGGCTGCTGCCGGTGGCGGCGGCGGCGGCGGCGGCTGGAGCTGCCGGTGGCGTCAGCTTTGGGAGTGTGCTGCGTTTGTGTAACGCAGTCCCCACCAATATTATTTACGAT